>NW_027507686.1:133036585-133109085 GCF_037356315.1 Lithobates pipiens | reverse complement strand
TTATCACAATTATTCCTTCTGTTATTCTTATTATTATCAGCATCAATACCATCATCCTAATAAGGACTTTCACACTTCCATTCACCTTCAGAAATAGAGGAAATAAGTGAGATTCCATAAGTTAGTCTTTTGTTTTTTCTCCCCTTTTTGATACCTTCATCTGTTTCCTTTCACACGTTTGGTATCTGATCTGTCAGCCAAGCACAGCTAATTTTACAATGAAAACAAACTTTTTGCTTAACCCCTGCGATCAGAACAAACAAGCCTTAAATGTTCACTTCCCAGGGAATAAATCTACTTATGCCATTCAATTATCCTATATTATTGTTTCAATAAAAAAAAGTGCTGTGCTATTTGTTTTCTGTAATTTTCTGTTAATGTAAATAATAGTTTAAAATATGTATTTTTTTCTGCATTAATTAAGAAATAAAATCAATCGCTGATTGTAAGCAGTGCTTAAAAAGCTGAGAGTGGAATCCCCTAGACACCCCTAACAGGGGAGATAAAAGGATTTGGCAGCTCTGGAAGTAGTCTATGGCTGCAGTGAGTAAAGCAGACAAGAATCCACACAAACTACTACTAGGTGGAAGTTTACTCCTTCTTCACTCTCAAGTCTTAAGTTTTGTAAATGAAGAAGAAAGAATGAGAAGAAGAGGAGATCGGACATGCAGAGGAGATCGGACATGCAGAGGAGATCGGGCATGCAGAGGAGATCGGACGAGTCCTTACCAGCTGTGGGAAGATTGGAAGCTCCGTGGTGTAGGGGAGGAAGGCTCCATAAGCCTGAGCCGCCGCCGCCGCAGCATAGGGAGCGCCATACATAGAAGACAGAACATTAGAAAGAGTCCCAGCCGGAGAAAGTTCCGCTCCGCTCCTGTTCCCCCCCACACCTTGCCGGTCAGAGGGGTACAGAGGTCTGATGTACTGGTAGCCCAGCTGGGGGAAGGACATGGTGCAGCAGCAGCAGGGCACAAGTAGAGGGGGGCTTACTAGACAACGTGGAGCCCTTCTAGGACTTGGGTCTTTTCCTCAACCCTCCTATACATCAAGCAAGAAGAGGGACCCGGAGTCCAAGGCTTGGATTGGACTTGAAAGGGCTCCTGGTGGCAGTGTCCTCTCCCTCTGGTGCTATTGATCTGAGTGGACCCAGGTCAGCTTCTAAACAGATTGCTTCAGATCATTGGCACTCACCCTCTGATTGACATTTCAAGCCCAGCACTGGCTCCGCCCACATCTTCCAGTCTCGCTGCTGCGCTTTCTCTTTCATCCGCCACCCCTTCCTATTCCTATCTCAGCGCTGATCTCCGATTAACCCGTTGGGCGCCGGTGTGCGTCCCAGCCAGGCAAGGGTTAAACGTCGCTGTCCAGTCCGGCTCACTGGGGACACCGCGTCTTTGGATCGCCATGTCAACTGATGGACTGGTAGCCAAAAAGAAAAAAAAAACACACAAAAAAAGAATCAAATATAATAATAATAGTATAGTAATAATAACAACAACAACAACGTGTTTACTTCCTTAGAAAAAAAAAATATCTGCCAGCTGCCTAATACAATATTAAAATGATCAAGCATATGATCTAAATAATAATAATATATATATATATATACAAAAAAATAATAATAAGTTTATACTTCCTTGGAAAAATAAGGAACACAGGCTGCCTAATACCATGGTTATATAGAGAGGGAAATAAATTGCATAAATATAATTTCATAATTCTGTAAAGAAGAGGTACTTTTATGATCTCTCCGAATATTTCTATTGCCACCCCTCACATCTCCTGGATAATTAAGGTCTCATAGGAATCTCAAGCATATGATGTAAACAATAAAAATAATAGGTTTACACATTCTTGGAAAAAAAAAAAAAAAAAAAAAAGTTAGTAACAAGTAAGCATACCTGCAAATGAATGAGTTGTAATGAGCACATTGAAGTATATTGAATGGTCATTAGGCAGATAAGCCTTCCAGGATCCTAGATTGAAGTTGACTATCAGGGTGCATGCAAATGACATGGATGGCTGTATGCAAATACAGATTAGTGCCAGCAAAGGGAAGAGAATTGGGATTGTGTGGGATTTTCTCTGCACCAAGTCTCACACCTTAAAATCTCTTAAAAAAAAAAAAGGAATCTCGAATTAGTGTAAGCTATCAGTAGGCAAAATAGGGGGTTCATTTTCTCCTAATGCAGCACTTCAAAGGCTCGGAGGTCACCATTTTTTACATCAAAGAGGGGAAAAAGCAAGGCAAATTGAAATCTTAACAAAGGGAAGACAGGGCAGCCCTCTGGGCGGTGTGTACATTTGTAGTGTGAGGAGGGAGACTCCGGGAGGCACTGGGATTAAACCCATTAACACCTTTTTGTCTCAGTGTTAAACTGTAATTAGAAAATTTATGATGACTTTTCTTCTTCTCAATGAGCCTCATGAAGGATACCTGCTCCTAGAAGGGGGACCTGAGCAATCAGCCCCATCAGCGAGCAAAATGTGCGCTAATTACACCATCACTTGACTTTGCAGCAAGGCACTATAGTTCTTTTTTAATTCCAAATCGTCATTTTGTATGGAAATAAGAGAGGAGCTCAGGATATTCCCCCATTTTTCTGCACATCTCTCACAACGAAATCAAACTGGCTCAGGAGATAATTCTCGACCTTCACTGCAGCTTAGTTTCAAGATAATGTTTCATCTTGTAAAAGATACAGATTATTATATAACAACTTTCAGAATTAAAATTCCCTGAATCAATATGTGGAAATCTGAAAGAGACATCTCTAATCGTATTAAGGCTATCCTACTATTAAACCCTATATACTAATCTATCTCATAATAACGGTGGCTGTGCCAGGGATTTATAGGCTGCCTAATACAATATTCCAGCGCAGGGTGATATATGGGCAGGGAGATGAATTGCACAAAATTAATTGCATAATGTAATCAGTCTGCAAAGAAGATCCTCAGCTCTGGGTACTTCTGTGATCTCTCCAAATATCTAGATTGTCATCCCCACATCTGGAACATCCTGGATAATCAAGGTCTTATATGAATCTCATGCATATGATCTATTTATTCTCATTTACCGCACACTCCTCCCTATTTACTTCCAGTAGTCCAACTGACACATATATGGGGCTGATTTACTAAGGCTTTGCCAGCCCAGTGAACCTGATTGACTGTTTCTCCGAATGGTGACTTTAGGAAAATAGTACGGGGTACATTCTAAGCATTTCACTTGTCAAGTCGATTTAAACCAGTGCACAAGATCTAAGAGGGGGAAAAAAAGTCACTGCTATGTAAATTCATCTCATCTTCTTACATGTGTACAAATAATGACTAAACATAACTCTCAGGAATCATATACAGTCAGGGTGACAACAATAATTATTTATTGTACTAATTACCTTACAGTCACTTTGGAGAAGTAGTTGAAAAAACACTTTTTACAAACACAGAAGACAAAAACTACAGTAATATATACAAATAATTTATATATATATATATATATATATATATATATATATACAGATCTATCTATCTATCTATCTATCTATCTATCTATCTATCTATCTATCTATCTATCTATCTATCTATCTATCTATCTATCTATCTATAAATAGATATATAGATATATATTGCACGCATATGACTATAGCGAATACTCACTCTTCTCTCTATGTATAGATATATAGATATACTGCATATGTCTATAGATATTACGCTATCATTCTTCTTTCTTTCTCTGTATATCTATATAGATTATATATAGATATGTCTATAGGTAATACTCTCTCATGTATAACTATATATACATTTTATATAGAAATGCCTAGATAATACTCTCTCTCTCTCTTTTTATACAGATATATCTAAGATATATCTATATATCATGCATATGTCACATGTCTGTTATATATATACAATATATATATATATATATATATATATATATATATATATATATATATATATATATATATATATATATATATAAAACCAGCTTCCAAAGCAGAGAAGTCTTACCCGACCACTGTTTAAAATGAGCTTTCTTTATCCCGTGTAAATCTGGATGCGAGTAAAAAGCCCAGCTAAGTTCATAAAGCCAGGGTGATGAGTTTATTATCTGGGCTTGTTGTCTGGTGTCATGAAGATAGATCTTAATGAACAAACAGAATCAATAGAGATCACCCTGCAGTGAGTGCAATACATGTGTTTACATGGGCTAGGGCAGAGGATGCTGGCTACAATGGGAAGGTGGAGGGGGCTATGTATGCAGAAGAGCTCAACTTAATTTCAGAAGAAAGAGCTCAAATATTGGGAAGACAGGACAAGATGGATTGTACAGGTGAGATGCCATCAGCAGACGACAGACTGAGTGGAAATAAACAAGCTAGAGGCTATAGGGTGTATAATAGGTAAAGGGAAGTGGTAGGGGCTATTGGCCAAAGTTTTTTTTTTTTTTTTTAAGCGGGGGATTTATGAGCAAAACCGAGTTCAGGTCACTATGAGAGTGAGTAATGGCTTATTAATGGGAAAGAAATGGTCAGGAAATGCAGAAGGATCTAGAGAAGCAGGGGAGAGAGCAGAAAATAGATGTCTCAAGCACAAGAGTAAAAAAGAAACATGCAGGGAGTATGTCTAAAATATTTTCAAAGAGACCTATAATTAGAGAAATGTGTGCTGCCGTGTGCAGTGCAAAAATGAAACAGAACACAAAAGTCAGAGAAAAAAAAAAAATAGGTACAAAGTATCACTAGAGAACATTGGGCTAGTAAGTGCAGGGCTGGAGGAAGTACAGGAGAAGGACACTGGGGCTCTTAGATAGGTCTGATCAATGCCTCACTGAATATTATTGACAGGAGGTTACCAATAAAAGAACTCTTCTTGTGGATCAGAATACATCCAGAAAACGAATTCTGGACTCATTCTAATTGTTTTATACATGCACTATGCAGCAAGAGAGAGTTTGAGATTTAATACACACACATCACCCCACCCACACTTACTACATTGCTCTGTGCATTGCCAAGTGGGTGCAGCCATTACCTTCTATAAATCATTTGACAGGATTGCTTTTGCTATCTTTTATGAAGTGAGTGAGTATTTAGTAATCTCCCCATTCAGTGTAATAGTTTTACTAAAGAGATACAATGGAACAATCATGGTATGGTAAGAGTAGCAACCTGTAGGTTCACCTCAGCATGGGTTTGTCATACAGCACAATGCACATGTAGTATCCAGGACATAAAACACACTGTTTTCTAACAGGCTTATTAAAAGGGAAAACAATTCAGGGTTCTTTCAAAACAATCCATGTCCTTCTCTGTATTCTAATTAAACGAATTAACAATTAAACAGATTCTGTCACCAAGTAGGGTGCTTTTGGACATGCAGCATTTCATCAATTAGAAAATGTAACAAGTTTTCATTATAACTGCCAATGTTACTAATGTAATAAAAACTGTAATATTGGGAGAAGGCATGTTTTAAAATCCCCTGCAGCATCCAGACACAGAGCAGAGTGGATCATGCTGATTCTGGCAGCTTCAATGGGGTTTTCAGCAACTTTTAAATAAAAGGTAAACCAAACCCTATAATTGGCCACTGCTGATTACTCAGCAAAATGTAAAGTCATTTTTTGCCTTTAGTCATATTTATCAGTAGATGAAATAAAAATAATAATGCAAGTTTGGAGAGCTTTTATGGTTTTATTTATCTATTATATTAATATAGTGCTAACTTATTACACAATAATTTACACTTCATAGAGCTAGTAACATCAGTGCTCCTCCTAGGAAAGAGCCAACATGTAATGTCCTTACCACATTCAAACTTATCAGGGCCATTGTGAGTAAAAGCTTGTTTTCTGCTCCTAAGCTATCATGTGGAGGCTTTACATTGTGTGAGTAATATGCTGGCATTATTTTAAATAGTGAAGACTATCTCCTACTAAGAGAATTTTCTGTTATTTTATGAATTCTCATTTTCTTTGCTGGTAACTGATGACCAGTACAATTAAAGTGCTGATACCACTGGAATGGGAAGCTGCTCTCCTCTTGCCTTTAACCATCTTTGTCAGTCTTTGCATTTTAATAATGAAAATAAATAAATAAATACATTCAGAGAGTTTGCCTTGTAAACTTAAAACACTTAGAACATTTCCCTTACTATAAAACACATTGACCTCGATTTACTGAATGAGTATTTTATATGGAGGCCCAGAAACTGCACACTCACTTCAAACCTCCAATCAGATTCATGAAAAAAGTATTTTTGTTGTTTTCCTTAACCTATTTGGCTGCTTGAAATGAACACATGTATACTGGAGCAGTGTCTAAATGATCACTTTAAGTTAAGCCCTCATTTACTGCTTCCCACTGACAATTATTATTGTTATTTTATTATTATTATTTCTCATGCACATAACAGCTGTGTTGCTTTAACACTCATCTTGCTTTGACCTCCATTAGCAATATTTTGCATAGGGTGTTCCACCATACAGTCTAGGCATGTACAATAACACAGAATATGTGCAATATTTGTACTATTGTATAACGAGTCATATTATTTAGGACATATAATATTGCCAATAAAGCAGTAAAGCCCTAACAAAGTCCCCAAACTGCTAATTCAATGCAATCCATGCGCAATCATGTGTTCTAGAATAATGAGCGCCTCTAAGTTAGAGCAACTTTTTTCTCCATTATTAGTTTATGTTTATTTTGCAAAGCGCAGCGCAAACTGTTGGCGCTATATATATCCTGTATAATAATATTATTATTAATAATAATGTTATGTTATATTATCAGTTTAATGTTTAGGGACTTTTTACACTATGCAATAATACGAGATATGTTTTATTTTATATTTTATATGTGCATTTATGCTAATTTTTCTGTTTTATATACACATCTTTTGGTCATTCATTATGCAAAGTGAAGAAAAAATATATAATGCATAGAGCTTTCATGATACTGATGTGTTAAAATGCACAAAACTGCACAATATTTGAATTGACTTATTTACCATCTATTTAAATGAGTCTGTTTGACATACCTTATTGCACAAAAATGCTGCATGTCCTATATAGTACAAAGGCACAAAGCTTAAGCACATTGATGTGAACTAACCACAAAGGAATGAGTGGGATTTCTGCTGGAAATGCATTTTTATGCAGTAAGATGCATGCACTTTACTGCAAGAACACAGACAAATGTAAAAGGGCCCTTCTAGAATGCTTATAACGTAAGGATGTTTTTTTGCTTTATCTGTTACTGTACCATGATGTTTATTGTTAGCGTTGCTTTTCTCTATATTGCAAATGTATTCAAAAACTTACCAATAGCATCTATATTGTCTATACAACATGCAGTACACACATATCTCAATGTATACTACACATTACGTTATACCAGTGGAAGCTCCTTTCATAGATAGGAAATTAGGACATATTTCTTTAAAAATGGCCCATACGTGACTTAAGCAATATTAATGATAATCATAATAATAAATGATGATAAATGCATAGTATATAGCAATAGGATCAGGAAGACATTTACCATGGCCATATGAAATTGTTCTTTAATATAGTGAAGCATAACAAGTCATTGGCACACACACTAGAAATATAAATATATAACCATATCCAATTTATTCTTGTGTATACATGAAACCTTTAAGCTACCAAGAAGTTTACACCCTTACAGTTAGTTCTTTGTTAGTGTGTAACCTTATTGTTCATAATAGGGAAACCAGGCTCACAACAGTCACTTTGTTGCAGGCCTTGTCACATATGAGGCAAGATCACAGTGTTGAACGGCAGGCTAAGACATTGCAGAAATCACTTTTGCTGTTTAAATTTATGCTACCATTGTCAATCAGCAATGGAATATCAGCAGCTTTCGCACCCTTAAATCTCCAACACTTTTGCAGAGAATACCTATCAGCTACATAGATGATGTTCTCTGCCTAGATGTTACAGAGAATTATTCAACATGGCTATGTCCTGGGTGAATATATTCTTGCATAGTAATATTAATCCAGACACCGACTGACTTGTAAAAAATATATGTCACCCTGTCTAATTAGTGATATTTTCCATGGCCAAGCTTTCTTTTCTGGTGACAAACTATTACTGTCTTACATCATAGGACAACAGATGTATGATCAGTAATATATATTTGATGACTTGAAACATTTTTTTTTTCCTGAAGTAAGCTAACTATATATGTTTAAACCTTTTCATGCAGTATTCTGTGATTCCAATACATTCTGCCCTGACTGCAGGACAGGACCTGTCTATTTTTCTATAAAAAGCTCACACCGATGCATAGCCACGGAGAAAGGTTTGGAAATAAAATAAGAAATAAATCTTGATACGTCTACATGGTTTAAATTTAGGATTCTACCGGATACATTGTTTAAGGTGTGTTTTCACATTAGATCAGTATTTATATAAAATGTACAAACATATGCTTTTATGTAACATTATGATCCTTGCTTAGCTGAGTTAGGATTAGTCAACATCATTGTATTAACATGCAAGTTAAAGAGTAATCACCCATTAAATCACCCACTGGCTACTTATATCTCTTGGGAACTCAGGCAGTGAGATTTCTGCATCTGAATTCCCAGCTCCCCCCACCTCATTATTAGGTAATCTCACACTCACTACTTGATTCTTCATTTATTCATTTGTTTTACATTATAGAGAATACGGCACTTAGAGTGAGATGCCTCATTTGGCTTTCTAATGGCTGCAGTTGGGGCCTTAGTCCAGAACTCTGGCAGAGAAATTTCACTGTAAGTAAAAGATAACAGAAGAAAGAGGGGGATTCAGTTGGATGGCTTGCATCCAATATTTAACAGTTGTGGGTGATATTGGTATATATACTTTGTTTACTTGGGCATATTGATATTTAAAATGCACCAATAGGTATGAGATTTGCATATGAGCAAAGGAAAACATTCTACAGTTCCTTCTGGATGAATAGAGCCCTAGCAAATTCATTTTGGTTTCCATCTGCTTAAAGTGCAATGTATTTTAAAATTCTGTAAATTGTGTAAGCTGTCAGCTTTAAACCATACCAACACATTACACCTCTAGTTTTAAATGATTAACATCACTTGGTTGCGTGTTTTGACCTAGGCAGCTAACAGCGGCCTATAACTACAATTCTACATATTTTTTAGCATCAAATTATATGCTGACTGAGTCACACCAATTCAGAATCAAGTTATATGCTGACTACGGAATACCAAATCAGGATCAAATTATATGCGGACTATGGTATACCAATTCAGACATCATCATATATTTCCTAAAACAGAAGATACAATGAGATCCTTACTTGCATATTGTTAGTAAAGCAAGGCTGCTGCAAAACATCTGATGACTGCATTAATGGGAATAACTTGGAAAAACCTTTCATTGTTTGTAATATTTAAATTTACAGCTACCACTCATTGTAAATAAAACATTGATGAACGGAAACAGTGCTGACAGAGTGGAAAGTAGCTGCTACTTGGTCACCAAGAATCCAGATCATTGAGAAATATTTTTGCACTAATTAAATAGGCCAAAGCAGTTGTCTATACCAAGTCGATGATTTAAGAGTCTAGATACCAGAGATACTAGATGTCATATTTAGTGTGAGTCAAAGTGGATGCAAGCACATTGATATGGATGTCACAGAAAATGTCACGGTCAAGTGGCCAGTAGAACATTTAAGCATGGAATAGTACATGTAACAGGATACAGAGTCTCAAGCAATACAGGCTAATGTAAGAATGCAATATCTTAAATAGCAAAACAGCTATTTCTGGGTCTGAATCCTCTTAGTGTAATGGGAATGTTCACAAAGCTTCCTGATGTTATCTTGACTGTGTAGGGTGGTGATAAAATACCTTGTTGCACCTGGCAGGATAATTATATATAAACAAATCCTTGTATAGAAAATCGCTGCAGCCTGAGAAATCTGCCTGAACATTAATTTGGTCAATGAGGATATATATAAGCATGAAAACGGGTTGGCATTATGGCTGTAATTATGCTCTAATACTTGGGGAAGTAAAACCAGAGACAGTAGGCAGCAATCGGTAAATGCTTTCAGCTTTAGAAAGAATGCTTCTTATTTTTATTTTTCCACTCTTGATTGATGGATAACTTTGATGTGTCAGCTTACAGTCAAATTAAGAGTTTATCACAAGTCTTTGCAGTCACTTCAGGACTGACATCAAAATAGTTTCAGTTGTCCCTCCTGTCATCCCACTAAGAGGCTCTACTGTCTACTCTACCACTCTTTTTCACTCCACAACAAACCTTTCTGTCGTCTCTTTTACAACCCATTCCATCACAGGCCCAGTTATCATCTCCATTACTACCCTATTCCAGAAGAGGTCCCATGGTTTTCTCTCTTATCTTCTCGCCATCACATAAACGAATTCACTGTCTTCTAACCATAATGCACTCAATATCCTCCTACCAAACTCATACCTAGAATTTAATGCTGCCTCCCCGAGTTGCACAATCACCACTGGTCCCCCATCTCCATGATCACATTCAGTACTCTTTTGTCAATGAGGTCTTGAAACTTTCTTTCATTCCCACCATATTTGCCTCTTGTTCCAACTTCTCCATAATTAGCAGAGAATTCTAATCAAAGAATTTCCACAATTTTTTTTTTTTGAATAGAATACTTTTATACATGAAGTGTAATGAGCTACAGGAGTAATATGAAGTATACCAATTATCTGACACATTTAATTCCAAATGTTACTGTAAATTCCTCTGTGAATGAAAAAACAGTATTTTATTAACACCATGAATGCCTCATCCAAAATACCTAATTTGGTGACTCTTTTTTTATTTTTAAAACACATAACAAATGTCTCTATTAAACCTTACCAACTAGGTGATTGTTCAATGCTAAGAGATCCATAGGTAGGTATCCATTATATGATAGAAAAGGGTAAAAGAAACTGCGCTAAGGAGAATTGTACTAAATATTTGGCTGGAGAACATATTCCCAACCATTCATTTGGAAGCCGCAATTCTCACGTATCACATAAATACAGAAACAAAAATTGGAAAAAATTAGAATCGTGCTACCCACATAATCCTAAAATTATGAACTCAAAAATTGACATACATTAACATTCAAATCATGTGATGAAATACTGTGCATATCATACCAGCAAGTGAAAATGAATCAAGATCAACAATTGAACTAGGGGGGCGTGGCTTGGAGCCGGACCATAATGGACGTTTGATCCTCGCGCTCCGGGTCCCAGGGGTACTATCCAGCGATCTCACGAGCCTCTCTTAGCCGCTGATATGGGAAAGCAGAAGGGGAACTCGTCCCCGTCCCGTTCGCGCTCCCCGCGGAGCTCCGCCGCACAACACCCCCGCAATATACCAGAGATATTCCGGTCACAGCCACGCGAGGCCCCGGCTTCATCTCGGGCCTACTCCGGAGCGCAGCGCTCATCCAGCCTGAGCCCATCAGGCAGACAGCAGGAGCCACCTTCCCATCCACCTGCAGCAGAGGATCAGCCCCTGACTGTCAGAGACCTCAGGTCTGTGGCTGATGAAATCAAATCCGCTCTAGCAACAGCCATTACTGACCTCAGGAGAGATCTCCACTCTATGACACTGCGCATGGAGGACATTGAAGAGACCACCTTACGCAATGAACATGCCATTCACCAGCTGCAAACCTCCTCTCAAGCAAGCACGGTTCAGTTTAGGGACCTGCACAGATATATGGAGGACTTGGACAATCGCGGCCGACGTCACAACTTGAGGGTAAGAGGCATGCCAGAATCCATTGATCAGGCCCAACTTGCCCAGGCCACCATTGCAGTATTTAATGACCTTTTAGGCAGGCCCCCTGAATCACCCATTGAATGTGAACGGTTACACAGGGCCCTTAGACCCAGAGGAAGAGACGCAGACCCTCCCAGGGATGTCTTATGTTGCCTGGACAACTTTAAATTGAAAGAAGAAATCATGCACAGGGCAAGAGATCGTCGCAGCCTTCTATACCAGGGCACAGAGATTAAAATCTTCCAGGACTTATCACCCATCACCCTGCAGAACAGACGGGATCTGCGCCCTCTCCTTGATCTGCTTCGTGCGAATGGTATCCAGTATCGCTGGAAATTTCCTTTTTGCCTCTCAGCCTCTGCCCAAGGTCGCACGGCTCACCTCAGAGTCCCTGAGGATCTTCGCTCATTCTGCGAGACGCTGTGCCTTCCCCACATTGATCTACCAGATTGGTATAGATCCATCCAACCGCCCCATCTCAGGAGAACCGCCTCCATGGACGCAATCCCGGTGAGGGATGAATTCCACATCCGAAGACGCAGATCAAACTCGCCTAGACACAACACTGCGAGGGAACCCAGGAATGTAGCGAATTCCAGCCCTACAGCTTCTCCTGTACACAGAAGGCCACGCCACGGTGAACCTGAATAATCGCACCTCTTCCGTGCTCCCTTCGAACTCTTGAACCCAACACCTCAGTTATCATGCTTCTGGATCCGCAGATTACCTGGCTCGCTGCACACCACTCGACCGCACCTACTCCGAAACTGCTCTTGCACCACAGATTAGGCCGTCTCAAGGTTGCACCCACGTCCCCGTCGATGACAAGAAAAGTCCACGCGCACACCACCAGACACGCTTCATGGATCTGTCCTTCTGCACGCAAGTATACAGATTCTTGTCAGATGATGAACATTCCTTTACATGAAGGTCTAGCTTAAAGGACTACATATCCCCCCAATGCAGCCTCCAAGAGCCCCCCTTTGCGCTCTTATAGGTTTTCTGCCCCGCAACCTCCCCTCTCCCACCCTTAATGCTTTCCCGTGGTCCTGGATGGTCTATGGAAGACAGAGACGGTATAAAAATTGGATAAGGGATGGGTGGGGAGGGGGGGGAAATATAATATGAGGGACATAGATACGTCTTTCCGAGAAAAGCACTACTTTATTTATGCTCTTAAGGTATAGTTTCCATTCCGATTTCTACATAGACATATGGTTTCATACGGAGCTACAGCTGAGACACCATTGACTCTCCCTCCCATATGCATCTCTTACCCATGAACCTTACGGGCCCCCCCCCCCTTTTTTTTTTTTTTTTTTTACTGCTCTCCGGAACTAATCTGACGTGGCCCAATTGTGGTCTGCTAGGCCAATCTATCCTAAGATCGAGCACATCCTAAGTGCCCTCTAAACAATATAAGCCCCCTTTTCCAGGCGCTCCATCTGAAACCGTACATAACTGCAACTTGAGGGCGATTATAACTATGCTATGCCACTTAGTAGATAAACAATATACAGCGAGACCAGGATACATGTTTTAAAAATTACTGTCAGTGGATCAAGTTGCATATGTTTGGTACGTTGGATTCTTCACTGTTATTGTTTTATGTTGCTTGTTTTTTGTTGCTGAAGGTTTCACCCCCTTACTTAGTTTCACAAGATGCCTAACCTACTGCTTGACACTCGTGTATAGTTTAGGCACTCTTGACCTTTCTTGTTACCTCTTCCCGGGTGACAGGTTACCTTATGTTTACCAACCCCCCTGTTACTCTGAGGGATTGCTTTCTGAAGCAAGTCCATACCTGAACACCCCCACACTCTGGAGACCTGTGGTACATATCCCAAGCTTCTTTATTCATATCAAGGTTGAGTTTACCACCTAGTCACTTGACTTGCCTATTGAGCTCGCTCAGTCCTCCACGGCTCATAGATACCTTCATATATACCCTGGCCTGTGCCAAATAACAACGCACAGGGCAGAAGGTATCGTGACCCGCATTGACACAGGCCAACTCCCAGTACCCTCCCCTCTCTGCGGAACCCAGCATCCTTCTCTTAATGCTTACCTATAGAGGCTCATCCTTATATCACTATCATCGTCCCCTGGGAACCCGTGGTTCCCATTCTACAATTTATTAACACCTTACAGGCCTAACCCACGCCTCCACACGACGGGTTTACTGAGTATTCCCGCTAAACCCTACCGGTTTTACCCTACGCGCCTAAGGAGAGGTATATTTACCTCTTCTTACGCCCGGTTTACCCCCGACCTTCCCCCTCCCTCCCCGGCTGCTTACTTATCCCCTCACTTCCCTCCTCAATCCGATTCCTTTCCCTTCTCTTTTTCCCCTTTCCGGCCCTTTTTCTTTCCCCTATCCTTATCTGTCTAGTCCGCCCTTCACCCTCCCCTCCTCCCCCTCTGTGGAACTTTTTTTTTTCTTTTCCCTCCCTTTCTCTTCGGTCTCCGCACTGCCATTTTTTGAGACGTTCTTCGACCAGTTGGGAAGCCGAACCACTTCTTGACCACTCGAACCACCCCCTGCACAGAGAGCTACCTGATTCCACACCTTGAGCACCTTGTCACCTGCAGAGCATGGCTCATGTTGGGCGTACCACTAAGCACACTACGCTGAAGATCGTATCCCTGAACGCAAAAGGGCTTAACATACTAGAAAAACGTAGCCAAATTCTCGCCCAAATGCACAAATTAAAAGCTAATATCGTATTTTTACAAGAATCGCACTTTCGCTCGGATAAGATCCCCAAAATCACGAACCACTGGTTTCCGATCTCCTATCACTCTACAAATCCACAGGCAAAAACAAAAGGAGTCTCCATCCTGTTTTCTAAAAATGTTCAATGGGAACATCTGGATTCCCTTATAGATACAGATGGACGATACATCTTTCTGAAAGGGAAACTCAATGGCCGACCGATGACTTTAGCTAACATTTATAGCCCAAACTCCACGCAAGCGACCTTCTTTAGACGAGTCTCCCAACTCCTGATGGAATTCCCCACTGGGATAACCATTCTTGGTGGAGATTTCAATGTAGCTCTTTATCATTTGTTAGACACTTCGTCGGGTTCTACATCACTGCCCTACAGAACCCTCCGACATATTAAAATTCAACTTCAAAAGTTGCTTCTGCATGATACCTGGCATACCCTACACCCGACTGACAAAGATTATTCGTTCTTCTCAGCCCCACATAACAAACATTGAAGAATTGACTATTTCTTTCTTTCTCAGACGGATCTCCCCCTCCTTTCCCATGCTACCATTGAACCTATGCTCCTTTCGGATCACAGCCCCATTACCATGACACTTACGTTTCCAGACCTTACTACCTGTTCTAAAACTTGGCGCCTTGACTCGACTTTGCTGACAGCAGAAGCAGACATATTAGCCCTCAAACAGGTCATTCACAACTATTTCTTAGAAAATGATAACGGAGAGACCTCTCCAGTGACACAGTGGGAGGCGCATAAATGCGTTTTGAGGGGTGAATTTATTGCTCTAAAATCGGCCCGCAATAAAATACGTCAAGCCAAAATTGCATCCCTAATTCAAAACATTAAAACTCTGGAATTAGCACACAAACAGACCCAAGCTCAACAAACATACCTTGAACTGACACACCACCGTGAACTTCTCCTGACGGAACTCGCCCAAAAAACGAAACGAAAATTTATCCTCCAACAGAAATTGTACTATGAGTTTGGCAACAAAAGTGGGAAATATTTAGCTAGAGCTATTCAGAAAAATAGAGCCCTGACCAATATCCATACCATTAATGATCCCCAGGGGAGGCCCAAAGTCACAACTCCAGACATAGCCAACCAGTTTGAATCATATTACTCAGACCTGTATAATCTCAACACGAATGTAGACAACCCCTTACTGCAGAGCGATCGACGCACTCTTATGGAGAATTTTCTAAATGAACACTGCCCTACGCCCATTGACCAAGCAGCTGCCATGCAATTGTAAAATCCCATTTCTGAAGAAGAGCTCAAATTGGCAATCAAACAACTAAAATCAGGGAAAAGCCCAGGCCCAGATGGGCTTACAGCCTCTTACTACAAGACCTTTACAGACACTCTCTCCAATCCCATTCTCAAAGCTTTCAACTCCTTCTCATCTTCGACACGCCCTTTTCACAGACTTCTGGAAGCCCATGTAACCGTGATACCAAAAGACGGTAAAGACCCAGCGATAGTCACCAATTATAGGCCGATTTCCCTACTAAACGTAGACATAAAGCCTTTTGCCAAAATTATTGCCAATCGCTTGCTTCCCTTCCTACCATCCCTGATAAAGAATGACCAAGTAGGCTTTGTCCCAGGAAGGGAGGCAAGAGATAACACAATTAAGGCCATTAATATTCATCATTGGATGTCCACACACAAATTTAAAGGTTTTTTCTTATCTTTAGACGCGGAGAAGGCGTTCGACAGATTGGCCTGGGACTACATGGCAGCAGTCTTGAGACATATAGGTATTCAAGAACGCCTATATAACCTGATAATGTCCCTCTATACTACCCCGACTGCTCGGGTTCGGGTTAATGGCTATCTGTCGGACGCCTTCTCCTTAACCAATGGAACCAGACAAGGATGCCCTCTTTCCCCCATTCTTTTTATTTTAACCCTAGAACCCTTCCTTAATTGTATTAGAACCAATTCAAATATCAAAGGAATTCCCATTGCAAACCGGACCTATAAGCTTGCGGCATTTGCCGACGACATTTTACTTTTCCTTGCTGAACCCCATATTTCGATTCCTAACCTTTTAAAAGACTTCCCATGCTTCCAACTCCTTTCCAATTTCAAAATAAATTTTTCTAAATCCCAGGCCCTTAATATCACCTTATCTCCAGACTTAGTTAGACAATGTGAAAAGAATTTTCCCTTTCAATGGCGCCACGACGTGATCAAGTACCTGGGATTAAATCTCACTACGAACCTCTCTGACCTTTATAGTAAAAACTTCCTACCCATTCTTAAAAACGTATCTGATGACCTGAATAGGTGGAATAAACCACAATTTTCGTGGTTTGGCCGCGCGGCGATACTCAAAATGAATATCCTCCCACGCATTCTTTATGTTCTACAAACCGTCCCTATAAGACTCCCCCCATCCTACTTTCTATCCTATAAAAGAATGGCTACGAAATTCCTGTGGGGCCATAAACGTCAGAGAATTGCCTATGAGGTCCTAACTCGCCCGAAGTCAAAAGGAGGCATTGGCCTCCCAGACCTTAGAAAATATTACTGGGCCTGCCACCTTTCTAGAATTGTAGACTGGGCCGTACACGGCCGATACAAGGATTGGGTTGCTCTGGAAAATACGATCTCCCCCGTTCCGCTACATTTATCTCCATGGATAGAATCATCTTTCATATCTCCCCTATGGAAAAACCACCCTTTTATTGACGCGACCCTCCGATCTTTTAGAAAAATCTGCAAATCGTCACAGATATCATCTATTCCAGGCCCTCTCACCCCTATTAGAATGAACCCTGCCTTCCCCCCGGCATGTCTACACAATTCCTAGCACAGCAATGGCAACACCCCGACATGCTAGCGCATCATTTTTTCCACAATTATCTAATACTAGACCGTCTCGCTCTAATCCCCAACCACACTGAAGCTCCTATCCCATATTGGTCCTATTTTCAAATTCGTCATTTCCTACAAACATTAAATCGAAACGTCAAGGTTTCCAGAGGCTTATCCCCATTTGAAAGCCTATGCTCTCAGTCAACCCCCCAACGACACTTGATTTCCAACACATATGCCATGTTATTTGCAAATATATCTGCCAAAGATGGGAAGGCCCCTAAAGCATGGGTAAGAGAAATGCAGTTAGACATAACGGCGGATCAATGGGAACATATATACACGATTGCACACAAGGGCTCCCTGAATGTCTCCATACAAGAAAACAATTACAAATCCCTGATGCGTTGGTACAGAACCCCGATAATTTTACACAAATATAACCCTTCCTACCCTATCACATGTTGGAGATGTACGGAAGCTCCAGGCACTCTGCTTCACATCTTATGGGACTGCCCCGTATTACAACCATTCTGGGCACAGGTCAGAGAACTTACAGAAATAATATCGACATATACAATTAACTTCACCCCAGCTCATTGCCTGTTCCATCTTTCTGATGTGCCAACCCTTCACTACCGAAGGACCCTGGTCCTGCCCCTGCTTAATGTAGCCAAAATGTGCATTCCCAGGCACTGGGCTTCACCTCACCCCCCAACAATCTCAGAATGGCTCAAGCAAGTTAATAGAATAGCAGAAATGGAGGAGCTCATTGCTATAGCTCGGGACTCCACAGTTAAATTTTCCAAGACTTGGGCCTGCTGGAAACACTTCCTTACCACTGACAGGTATCGGAACTTGATGCGCGAATGTGCGACTCCACGTAATGCGGTATGAACGTCCGTCGGGAGAACGGACCCGGTTTTTACCCCTGTTCTCTGGGTGACGGGGTGCTCCCATCCCTTCCTGAGGGATGGGTCTGAGAGATCGCATCTGGCTCCCTATCTTCCACCAATGGATTTCACAAAGAGCTCTTTTCCCACCCTAGCCCTTCAGAAGCAATAATAGGCAGATCTCGCGTATTGCAGAGCGGAGACCGAAGAGACATCACTCGTCCCCTTTACCTCTTCTCAGTCCCCCCCCCTCCTTATTTTCACTCCCATGACCCCCCCCCCCCAATCTACTAACCCGACTCTTCCCCCCCCTACACCCCCTCCTGTCCTTTATATGTACCATAACCCATTGGTTATTTTCTGGATGCCCAAATTAAAGTATCCAAGCCTACTCTTTTACATTTTGAGTCAGTTAGCGTGGCTCGGATTAATGGTAGTGTGTCACAAACACATTTGTGATATTGGTGAGTCATTGGTGTAGCACAGCTTCTTATTTTTGTTCACTTAATAAAAAAGCTAAACAAATAAGACAAAGAATACATTTATAAATGTATTGTTTAAAATTCATAAAACGTTTTTTTTAAATTTGATCCAATGTCAAAGAACCAAAAAGATATATATGTGCGACTGGGTGACCCATAGGTTAAAAAACGAAATATAACTACTATGGGTAAATGGTCCATAGTTTGTGAGGGCTCAAAAGAGAGGTCAATAATACAATAGACAAACACTGCATATATAATCATGCAATATGTGCCGAATAGCATATACAAAATATATGTTAAAAAAAAATAACCACCCATAACCATAAACGGATATAAAAATACATATTAGGAGTTAGTAATAAATGCATTGACATTGGTATCCACATTTAAGCCAAAAGGTACATAGGCTTTCAGTCGGTATACCCAGGCTTTTTCTTGTTTGGAAATTTCCTTAACTAATGAACTCCCCCTCCAATTCAGATTCCCCCATCCACACATTTGAGGTGGATGGGGGAATCCCTCTCACTGCTCTATTGTGTTCTCAGGGTGGGGAGCCTTCCCCCCATGACAGCACAAAGATTAGTGTTGATGGCTATAGCTGGCAGGACTGATAATTTGGGGTGATTGTATAGAAGTCAATTGATAGATCGGCTTCTATACAACCAGGATGCCCATACATGGATCACAATTTGGATGGTTTAGCAAGGACACATCACATTTAAATCCATGTACAGCTGACTATAGTGCCAGGAGCTGGCTAAACACAATGGTCAAAGTATGCAACCTATTGTGTTTAGGGATTTGATGGCAGGTTCAGATTCCTGTGGATATTCTCATTGTGCCTGCATTTTTGACTGTCCTTGAATATCAATGGCTTCTTTTAGGCTGGCCATAAATAGGTCAATAAAAGTCAAGTCATTTAATACTCCCAATTTAAGATAACTCAATTCAGTCATTTGCAATGTTCTAGAGGGTCATAATGTGTTCTTCATATGGTTGGAATAACTAATTTTTCCACTAGGACATTTTAAACCTATGGAAATTTCCTCTACAATTTAACCAGATTCTTTCCTCCAATATGGAGCCTATTATTGGAAAGCCAGTCATGGAACAATTGATTTGAACATATTGCTTCCTGTCTGCGTAGATACATTTTTAAGTGCAATAACAAATTTGTCATCTTTTATTTACCCATATAAATAAATATGTTATATTTAGTGTATCATAAATATGTTAGCACTGCAAAATGTATTATAAATATAGTGATTATTTTTATAAGTAAATTGATACCATGGGTTTACATGCATTAATCATAAGATGGCAATGTTTATTTTTGTAATTACTGTAATGACACATTTATTAGACTAAACAATTACTGCAAGCTAGACTGTAAGCACATTTAAAAAGAACACAATTTAACCCAGTTATGTAAAAGAAATATTTGCAACGTACATAAGAGCTTGACAATCAGCCCCTGGAATCCTATGTGAGCAGGACTCAAACTGTGAGAGGGAGGGTCAGCACCCTGAGCCAGTCTATTGCTTTGTAAATGCTCAGAGTGAGTACAGAAATTACCTAACCAGTTTGTTGATGCTCCTTCATTGTCCCATTGCATACTGTTGTTGTAAGCTAACGAATACTAACTGATTTTTTTTTATCCAGAATTGTAACACAAAAGAGAGCATTCTATTTCACATTATGAAATGTCCCTGTCACTAATTTGGCAGCACCATTGGTGTGCCAGTTCCCAAGAACTATACAAAGAAACATGAAAATGACTTTACTACATACTTTAGTATGGTGTGATCTTAGCTGGTTCACCAATAATAATAACACCAACATTAATCCAAATTAATTATCAAAATAAATGAAAAGACCCGAGATAAAGAATCAGAGTATGTCTCGCATAGCAAACTCAATCACTGAATGTATCTACCTGATTGGTTGCTGCTGTTCAGTCATATGGTGTGATCCTAGGTTTCAGTGTACATTAAACATCCAAACAGGGCAGCCATCAGAAATTGTGGGGTCCCTTACACAGCTTTAGGCCTGGGCCCCCCCAGGGTCTGACCACTAAGATTCCCCAGGGCCTGCCCACTGGCCGTCCCACCGAATCCACCCAGTGACCATCCCACTGAGTCCTTCGGTGTGATGTGATACATGAATCAATCAATATAACAACTCTTGACTGGCTAAAGCACCCCATAACTTTATCCACATCCACGGCCAACATCCTGAAGAGGGATGGGTGATGCTGGGTATGAATGGAGATACATTGTGGAGAGAGGGATGGGTGATGCTGGGTGGGGATGAAGATGATGAAGTTGCATTGTGAAAACTGGATGAGGATGACTCTGGGTGGGGATGAGAGTTACATAGTGAAGAGGTTCTCCACAATGAAACTCATCTCCACCCAGAGTCATTTGCATCCATTCTCACAATGCAACTCCATCATGCCTGCTTGGCAGCCTCAGGTGTCCCATCCAAGGAGAAGGATATTAAATAAAGTCCAAATATAAAGCACAGGGGGCAGTGGCATCACTAGAGTTGATGTCACCTGGTGTGGCAAAACATGGTGTCACCCCCCATATTTTCAGCCTGGCAGCCCTGCATTGGAGCTCGTTTGTGCGGGTTACATCAGTCAATAAGGCCTAGAGGATAGCAGGTTAGGCAATTCCCAATGGCTCAGTCCCCAGGAACAGTAATGAATAATAGCCAACAGGCCCTCTTACCAGCCCCAGGGAAGCTGCAGCAGTGATCCCTGTGGCTGGATGTTTACTCACTCTGGGTTGCCCAGGCCGACTCTGGTCAGTAGTGGAAGACTATATTATTAACCCCAGGACTCTGCTCCTATAACATTTATAGGGACAATCTTGCCCAGGTATCTGTGCTAACGTGGTGGGGATCATCAGAACGGCTCTCCTGGATAAGTTTAAATCTTATTTTATTAGTCACCACTGCTGGGTAGGTGTTGCTTATCCTTCAGTCCTTGAGTCCTCCATATATATATATAATTTCTCTTTTTTTTTTATCCTTACCTCTCTTCCCCTTTCCCTCTCTTCGCCCCCTTTCCTCTTTTTCCTTTTTCTTTTTCCTTTCTCCCTTCCCCGTACCCTTCTTTTCCCTTTCCTCCTCCTTTCCCCCCCTTTCCCCCCCTTTCTTCCCTCTTTACCGTTCCTTTAACAATCAACCCCCCTTCCCCCATCTTCCATTCCCCTTCCCTCCCCCCTCAAAAAACCTTTCCCCCCTCCTCCTTCCCCCCCCCTTTTTTCCCTCCCGCTTTCCCTTTCCCTACACCTCCCCCCTTCCCCCCAAACCCCCCCACTCTCTCCCCCTTTCTTTCCCCTCCCCCTCCCCCTCTCCAGTAGTTATTGTGACTCTAATAGCATAGTTGCTATACATATGGGTGAAAACTCTAGATGTGGACATCTATATATTCATTATGTTTTTACAGCCCGCTCTGTTCCCTAACGAGCCTACCTTGTCTGTCCCCAGGGTGGCAAACCCTGTTGATAACGGGGAGCCACCCATGCCGTACGCACCTTTGGAGATTTCGTTGGTAAGCCATGGCTCTATTTATCTATTAGTATCATTATGAATAATGCTCCTTTTAGAGAATATTGAATGAAGCAAATCCCTATTGTAACTGTAATCCAATTCTTGTATACTTCTAATCAAGAGCTATTATCCACTTAACTCCAGATACGCCCTAAGATCTCCTGAAGAAGCGACTGATGGTCGCGAAACTAGTTGAGAAAAATAATTGCCATAAATTTGGGCATCAACTTCTGGATCACTGGCTTCCTCCAAAATAGAGGGCTGGACATGATTACACAATGTGGTTGTATGCCATTACGAAGTGTGCATTGGCTATGTAATCAATGTTTTTAATGTCTAAATTTATATATATATATATATATTTTTTCCTTCTAAATAAATAAAAAATTATTGTATTTTTACTCTTGTTCTATTTGTGGTATCAAGACAGTCCTCAATTCCACTGGTATTGCACGGTGAGACACTGGGAGCAATCCGTGCCAATCCCCCCTTCCCCCATTCTGGTCAGTAGTGTAGCATGTCTGTACCATGAATAAATAAAAAAGAGTCCTGCGCAAATAATACCACAAAAAATGAATAATGTATATAAATGTGAAAAAAACAAGAGTCAATGAAAATATTTCAAAATAAATTTTTATTTTGAAATATTTTCATTGACTCTTGTTTTTTTCACATTTATATACATTATTCATTTTTTGTGGTATTATTTGCGCAGGACTCTTTTTTATTTATTCTAGTGATAGTTTGTGTTTACTATTTTGTCCCGCTGCATTTTTTGTTTTATTTAGCAGCACTTGCACTTTTGTTATTCCACAGATTGTTACATTATACTTTGTTATATATTCTATTTTGATGCACGTAGATCCATTTCACGTTTAGCACATAGTGGCGCGAGGGTCCATTTTACACATGTCTGTACCATGGCAGTGGCTCAGTCTTTCTCCCTATCTGGTGGTGCTGGCCAGCGTGGCTCCCTCTCTCATGGTACGGGCACAGAGTGTCTTCCTCTCTGATGGCAATGGTACAGTGTGGCTCCCTCTCCGATGGCACGGTCACAGCGTGGCTCCCTCTCTGATGGCATGGGCACAGCGTGCTCCCTCTCTGATGGCAATGATATAGTGTGGCTCCCTCTCTGGCTTCCCCTAGCAAAGTCCTCTCTTTTTCCTGTGTCCTGTAGCAATCACTCCCTCCCTCAACCCTTCCTGGGTTCCAGACTCTCTCTTTCCCCAAGCAGCGTGCATGCTGGGGGCTGAAGTCTGCTGCCTGTGCACATCAATGTGACGAATGATGCTCCCCTAGACCCTAGTCTCTTCTGATTGGCTCTGCTGTGGCCAATGGGGAGGGAAACAGACCGGGCACCAAGCTAAGTGGCGAACCAGGTGAGAGCCGCTCTCTCTTCTCCACTGCTGACAGGAGAAAGGAGGGGACGAGCAGGGGAGATACACTGACATCCCGGAGCTCGCCTTTTTCCCTTGTCACAGCGCTGCTTATATTCACTTGGTAGACTGAGCTGGGGAAAAGAGCCTGCTTTACTGGTGGAAGAGAGGGGTTGCTGCTAGTGAAAGGCGGCAGTGGCTCAGACTACTAAGCTCCCTTCTACTTCCTTATAGCGAGGCTTCTCTCTCCTTCTCTATAGCGGGTGCTATAAACATAAAAAGAGAGACAATTTTGAAAAAAATAAATATTTTTTGCTTTTTATTATAATAAATATCCCCCAAAAATATATAAAAAAATGTTTTCCCTCAGTTTAGGCTGTTACATATTCTTCTACATATTTTTGGTAAAAAAAATCACAATAAGCATTTATTGATTGGTTTGTGCAAAACATATAGCATCTACAAAATAGGGGATAGTTTTATGACATTTTTATTAATATATTTTTTTTTTTACTAGTAATGGCAGCGATCAGCGATTTTTATCATGACTGCGACATTATGGCAGACACGTCGGACAATTTTGGGACAATTTTGGGACCATTCACATTTATACAGTGATCAGTGTGATTAAAATTGCATTGATTACTGTGTAAATGTGACTGGCAGTGGAGGGGTTAACACTAGGTGGCACTGCAGGGGTTAAGTGTGTCCTAGGGATGTGTTCTAACTGTAGGGGGGATGAGCTATGTGTGACACATCACTGATCATAGCTCCCGATTACAGGGAGCAGAGATCAGTGACACTGTCACTAGGCAGAATGGGGAGATACTTGTTTACATTAGCATCTCCCTGTTCTTCCTCTCCGTGAGATGTTCGCGGGTATCCCTGCAGACATCGACATCGAGGACACGCGATCCTACTCATGGAGCTCCCGGCCAGTGCATGCAATGGCACGGTGGAAAATTCAAATGGGCGTACAGGTACGCCCATTTGGGCAACTATGCCATTCTGCTGACGTACATTGGCATGCAACAAAACTGGGCTTTATTTCCCCAAAACCCCAAAGTAAAGTTGTGTGGAAAAATGGTAGACTTGCAATTTATGCTGCTAATGTAGTTCAGAGATCATGAGGTGCACTGTTTGACCTTTTTCTTACACTGAGCAGCGCCTATGTACAGAATGAAGATACCTGATGAAGACACCTTCTGAAAAAAATGTTATGAGGCTCTGAGCAGGGTGGCAAAGTGAAGCTCGTTGGAAGAAACTTTTTGTGATATGATGACATAAAGGGGTTTATATACTAAAACTGGAGAGAGCAAAAAAAGAAAAATATGGTGCAGCTATGCATAGAAACAATCAGCTTCCAAGGCGCATGCGCGGAAGCGTCCAAGATGGCCGCATAGACCGGGAGCTCCGCGCCACCCTGGCCTAACGTCCGCCGCCACGTCTTTCTGAGCCCTCGTTTCCGCCGGTAAACGGTCGCATCTGATTGGGGAAACCTCAGGCTTCACACGAATGCCCGGCTCTAAGTCCCGTCGGAACCCCAAACCCGCACTTTCTACAGCGTTAGCGATGTCAGGCCGATCCTAAATGGCCGCCGTTACCTCACAACACACAGCCTGCAATGAGGATTCCATAGCGGACCAGGACCACACAGCTAAGCTCCTCTCTTCAACTTCAAACGGCACAGTGAGTGAAACTCAACCCGGAGCCCCATCCCCAGCATCCACTGACCCCCTCCTGAGACATATTGGGGGGGAAAGTAACCCCTCCACACAGCATATGTTACCTATCAGCTTTGCTCCATGGGACATAGTTCCTAGAGATTCGCCTTCTCCTCCCACTGACTTTGCATCCATGATGAACGCATTCTCTCAAATGTTGTCTAGAGGTTTATCTCAAACTGCTACACAGATCACAGCTTCCATCCATGCTGATCTGCAACAATTAGGAACCAGGATTGATGCAATAGAGCTACAATCGGATCAGTCATGTCTACGTATTAACCAAAACACAGCCAGGATACAAGAACTTCAGGATCATTTAGAAACAGCCACAGCTAAAATTGACAACCTCGAAAATAGGTCGAGGAGATATAATTTCCGTGTCAGAGGCATTCCTGAATCTATCAAGGACACTCATCTCGCTATCCAAGACCTCATCAAAAGTTTAATTCCCACAATTTCACAGGATCGTCTAGAATTAGACAGGGCTCACAGGGCTCTGCAACCTCTTCGCTCAGATGGACTTCCTAGAGACATTATAGTGAAACCTCACTACTACTCAGTGAAAGAAGAGATAATGAGAGTTTCCAGAACCTCAGATTCTCTGACATTTCAGGATCATTCCATACAAATTATTACTGATTTGTCACCATACACAGTCCAAAAACGACGAGCACTTAAACCACTACTTCAAGTTCTGACGAGCAGAGAAATCCCTTACAGGTGGGCCTTTCCTCTCCGCCTGAATTTCTCATATAATAATAAACCATACCACTTCTCGACGTTCCAAGATGGAGAACGACTTCTGCTTCAATAGGGATTGATCAACCAGGAACTCCCACAGACTTCTACACCGAAAGGAACCTCTTCGTCCAAACGCCCCTCACCGACCAGCCCCTTGACACAAATATGGCAGAAACAGATGCCCAAGAGATCGAGGGAATCTCCACCAACCTGAATATATACCTAATCTGTCCAATTTTTGTTGAAAAATTTACTTCCTTACGGTTTGTCCTCAGGGCCGAACCTTTACCCGGGCCGGGTTGACCATAGGTCCATAGGTCCTGTTTTTCCTGGTAACTTCTCCAGGTGTTTTCCCACAGAAGACATAATTTTTTCATTTTTTTTTAATTTTTTTTTTTGCTTCTAATGTGGAAAATTTAATAATATTTTTCCTTTTTGACATATACTTTTACTGTATTGCCTGTATTAGCCTCCTCTCCTCTATAATTTTATTATTTATTTTTCTCTCCAACTGACCTTTTGGCTTTATATTTGATGGGTTTTTTTTTCTCTTATAATGGCTCTTTTTGCCATTAAGTCATGGTCACCCATTTCGTAGAGTAAGAGGGGGGCAGTTGCTCATTATTTATATATCCCCTATGTTTATTTTAGTCTGGGCTCAGATTATTTGTTTTAGTGCCTATGAGATAATCAACCTCTGCGGCGGGGTTGTCCAGGGTGGGTACAATGCACCCCCCTTTTTACTTCGATAGGAGAACTTACTCTCCTACCGGGGTTCGTTTACAGCGTCCCTTTTGGGCCGCTTTGGGATTTTTTCCCTTTCTATTTTATTTATTGTATACATTACAAATTTTTTTGTCTTGAATTGTTATTTTATATAATGCATATTCTGATGTACTTCTATTTTATTTCCTCTTTTTCTAACTCTATTCTCTCCTTACCTTCTTCTTTCTCCCTTCCATCCTCCCTAATCACATCCTCCTTCCCATCTCCCTTGTACAGGATCAGATCCTGGTTGGATTCTCCTCGTTTTTTTCTCACAAGCATTTCTCCAGAAGAACAGGTGTCATCTCCTATCTGCCAGGGAGCACTACAAAGACAGGTACTCCTTTTGCACATAGCATGAATTTTTCCATGCTCTTCCTATGACCTCTACCTCACCGGTACAATCTAATCTCCGTATAATGTCCAATAATGTTCAAGGCCTTAATTCCCCAGTGAAAAGGCGTACAATCATGCAACAATTTCATGCCCACAAAGCTGATGTTATCAAGATGCAGGAGACGCACTTCCCCATTTCTTATAACCCCATTTTCCTACACAAAAACTTTTCTCAATTTTATCTGGCTAATGCTTCAAATAAAACAAGAGGGGTTGCGATTTGCTTTGCCAACAAAATTCATTTTCAACATTCCAAAACGATTAGAGACCCAGAAGGCCGTTACATCCTGGTCTCTGGGACAATTAATACAGTAACATACACGTTTGTTTCCTACTATGCTCCAAACTCCCGCCAGGACCATTTTTTTGAAAAGACTCTCATGACGCTGAAATCCCATCTGAAGGGAATTATTATCCTGGCGGGAGATTCGAACATCCCATTTGCCTGATAGACATATGGAGAGAAATGAATCCCTATTCCAAAGACTACACTCACTTTTCTATCCCTCATAATACATTAACCAGAATAGACCATATCTTTATTCCTCCACAATTCATCTCTTTGGTTGAATCCTCAAAAATGTATGATTCCTCTCTCTCTGACCATTCCATCGTTTTATTAATTATTCGAGGGGGAGGAGGAGATAAACGACCGTTCCAATGGAGGCTTAATGAGTCTCTACTAAACAATCAAGCTCACTGTGCGGTATTAGAATCAGCCCTTTCGGACTACTTTACAGACAATAATACAGATTCATATTCGCCAGGCTCCCTGTGGGCAGCACACAAGGCGGTCATGCGGGGTAAAATAATTCAACTCTCAGCCCGTCTCAAAAAGGAACACTCCGCAGAGCTTATACGACTCAAAGAGGAATTCCGAACACTTAGCAAAAGTCACAAACGACATCCTACCCCAGATAGCCTGGCTGAACTTGACAGGGCACGCATTGCACTTAATCTTTTACTCACCACCTCTGCGGAAAAACATCTGCGATGGACAGGAGCTCGCTTCTATGATCAAAAAGATAAAATAGGTGCCAAACTCGCGAGTAAATTGTGTTCTCGAACTCGCACCTTGGTCTTCCCCAAAATTAGACAATCTTCGGGTACCCTTACACAAAATCCGGTAGAAATATTGAAATCATTTCATGATTTTTATAAAAACCTCTACACTGAGACAACTCATACACATTCCAAAGCTAGGAATCAGTTCCTGGATCACCTCGATCTACCATACATACATCAAACTCATAAAGATCTAATGGATGAATCCTTCTCCCCTGCCGAAATACTTGACGTTATAAAAGCCCTTAAATCAGAATCAGCACCAGGCCCCGACGGTTTCCCAGTTAGATATTATAAGACTTTTGGATCAAAATTAGCTCCCTACATGGCCCGATTCTTTAATTCTCTCCGGGATGGAGCCCCCCTCCCGAATGATTCTAATACCGCATTTATCTCTGTTATTCCGAAACCTGGTAAAGATACTAGTGAAGTGGGAAATTACAGACCCATTTCGCTGATTAATAATGATCTTAAAATTATGACTAAGATATTAGCCAACAGAATGTCCAGTTTTATATCTAACTATATCCATAAGGATCAGGTGGGCTTCATCCCGGGGAGACAGGGAACGGATCAGGTGAGAAGGGCAATTGACTTAATATCACTCTTGAAATCGCAATGGGACGGGGGCCCGGCACAAGAAGGCCTTCTGCTGTCTTTGGACTTGCAGAAGGCATTTGATACTGTTTCATGGCCATATCTGTTTGAAACTCTCACCAGATGGGGTTTCGGAGCAAATTTTTTGAACATTATACAATCCCTATATTCAACCCCCTCTGCTCAAGTACGTCTATTAGGCCATCTCTCTCAACCATTAGATATCTGTAGAGGTACTAGACAGGGTTGTCCCTTTCTCTCACCAAATGTGTCAGTACCTTATACAATGCTAATTATCCACCCGCCTTCAGATCTTTAGAAGCAGATCTTACTAAATGGTCTAAAGAAGGATTGTCTTGGCTGGGCAGGCTCAATGCAGTTAAGATGAACTTATTTCCTCGAATTTTGTATTTATTTAGAGCCCTCCCCATACCTATTAAAAAGTCGACCCTCAATAAATTCCAATCAAAAGTGGTTGGATTTGTCTGGGGAAAACAGGGACATAGACTAGCGCGTGACATCCTGTTCCGCCGGACAAACCAAGGTGGCTTAGGTCTTCCTAACCTCTTTTTATATTATCAAGCAGCACAACTAGCACAATTTTCAGCAATATATTCTAAAACCAATAGTCCAGATTGGGTTTCTATTGAGAACCAGGCAGTACCTGACTACACATTAGATCATCTACTATGGAGACCATCAAAGCAAAGACCTACCATATTGTCTCCCACGCTTTCTCAATCCATAGCACTATGTGATAGACTATACAAAAACGAACATCTGATTTCCCCACTGAAACCTCTCGTTCATTTATTTCATAATCCTGATTTTCCTCCTGGTCTAAACATCCAAGATTTTCAATGGTGGTTGAACAAGGGCCTTTTCAGAATTGGACATTTCATTACACCAAATGGACCCATTTCAATGGGCCACTGCTACTCCAAACTAGAGATGCCCGATTCAGAACAATTGAGACTCTCTCAGATTAAACGTTTTATACAATCTCTTGAACTTGATAAATCAAATAGTTACAAGGTAACGATTTACGAGCAATGGTGCTTAAAACAAGGCCTCCGCAAAGGAGGTATTTCCCTCATCTACTCGTCCCTGGCAGATAGGAATGATAAACCGACATATGCTCATTCATGGGAAGAATACTTGGACATCCAACTAGATACGGAAATGTGTTTTCAAGTTTTTAGACGATCATCTAAAGGTATTTTGAATATTTCCTTAATCGAAGCTAATGTCAAAATTCTAACGAAATGGTATTATGTTCCTGTGAGACTTTCAAAGATGTACCCAGAGATTTCACCGCTCTGTTTCAGAGGATGTGGTCATTTAGGTACTATGTTACATATATGGTGGACGTGTCCCCGCATACGAAACTTTTGGAATAACTTTATTCATCTAGTACGGAAGGTCACGAAAGCCCCAATTCCACTAGATCCTTCATATATCCTTCTGAACCGCAGGTTACACAATACCCCTAAACATACTCTACAACTAATCTTTTTTATGTGCTTGGGAGCCAAGATTTCTTTAGCAAAAGCTTGGAAAACTTCTAGAGTTTGTCTCGGGGCTACCAGGCACAAAATCTCCTGGATTATGGTTCAGGAACAAATAGTAGCTAAATTACGGAATACCACACAACAATTTGAATTGACATGGGATCCATGGGCCCAACACATCAAAGTACAATTGTTTCCAGGACACCTTCTGTCTTAAATTTTACATGGATGGAGCCAGGACCCTGAATCCTGTACAACCCTCCCTTCCTTACCCTCCCTCTTCTTTCCTGAATACACTTTCTATTTTCCTTTTTTTTGCTTTTCTTTACGCAGGATTTATCATATTTAGTTATTGATCCGATGTTACCTTATTCTACTGCATTAATCCTCAGTTAATCTTTGTGGTTCTGACTGGAGTTTACTAGTTCTAAAGAGGTTATTTGGTATAGACTTGGGAATTCTAAGGTTTGACCGTTCGCTTCCCTCCGGGGAGCACAAATTCTGGGTGCTGTCCGGGGGTTTGAAGGGACGGAGGTGGGGGGTTCTTCGGTGGGAATTCCCCGAGCTATCCCACTCCACAGTGTGAGCCCATTGGGGTGGAGTGGTGATCTCGGGGGTCTCCGTAGAAGTTGCCGCTACGTTTACGAATTAAATCTTCTACCCCCCCCCCCACTCAAGCTTTAATTAAGTTTTTGTTTTTTTTCCTTTCCTTTTCTCTATATATATATATTTTTTTTCTTATTTATATATTATTAATATAAATGTCATATTTGTATTTTACGAAGTCTCTTAATGAATAGATAACAAACATACGGAGAGCAGATTGGACTATAGCGCTTTCGTGAAGGTCTTATTTACTTACTCCTAGGCTGTTTGCCTTATAGAAGTTTTTATGGAAATTTATTTTCCATATAATGCTTTTCATTCTTAATGGGTTATCATTGCTCTGGATCGAGCTCAACTTCTCCTCCTATACAACATTTATAGCTTTCCTTTTCAAGCCTTAAGAGACCACGTATATCCTTATTAAGACTTTAGACCTTTGACAATGTTTTTTTTTTTTTTTTTTACTTAGAGGTTGTAAATCTAAAAGACGTGCATCCTTACTTTCCAAGTCTTTCATGCCATATAATAGTCCCAGATATAATTGTATAAGATACCTTGTATAACTTGTCTTTTACTGATTGATGAATCCTGCCTTATTTAAACTTTATGTCTTTTCTGTTATGTTTTTGCTTTACACCTATTTTTTTGATGATACATGATGTATTTATCAAAGATTTAAATTCAATAAAAATTATTGAAAGAAACAATCAGCTTCCAATTTGATTTTGTCAAAGCTTAACTGAACAAGCTGAAGTTAGAAGCTGATTAATTGGCTACCATGCACAGCTGCCCCAGATGTTGCACTCTCCAGTTTTAGTAAACCAACCCCAAAATGTGGGCTCTTTTTTTTTTTTCCTGTGAGCCGTCGTAGCTATACATTGGCTCCTTTAAGCAGAATATCAGGTGTGCGATGACCACCGGCCACGAGCGACTGTGGGCACAAGAGGCAGAACAGGGACGTGTGTGTGTAAACACAAATCCTTGTTCTGTTCTGAGAGGAGATGCAGATTGTGAGTTCCTAATAGCTAGGGATCACAATCTGTCCCCTCCCCTACAGTTAGAACACACAGTCAGGGAACACAGTTAACCCCTTCCCTACCAGTGACATTTATACAGTAATCAGTAAATTTTTATAGCAGTGATCACTGTATAATTGTGAATCGTCCCAAAAATGTGTCAAAAGTGCCTGATGTCAATTTTGTTTGGGTATAGCGTTGCACGACCGCGCAATTGTCAGTTAAAGCGACCCAGTGCCGAATCGCAAAAAAATGAGCCAAATCTTCTGGGGCGTAAGTGGTTAAAGTAGGCATCAATTTACAATTCTCACCATGCACAGTGGTGGCAACATTATGCTGTGGGGATACTTCTTCACAGTAGGCCATGAAAGGTTTGTGAAGGTAAAGGATAAAATGAATGCAACAAAATAAGGCAAATATTAGAGGAAAATATGATATAGTTTGGAAGAAATTTGACCTTAGGGAGGTTTGTCTATCAGCAACATAGTGACCAAATGAAGGCAAAATTATACAATAATGGCTTAAAAACAATGTTGATGTGCAAATCAAAGTTCACATATCAATCCATTCAATTTATTTTAAACCCAAAAGCAAACATATATTATAGTGCAGCTTACCAATTCTTAGATATAATAGCTGCATTTGTTTTCTTTTTTAGGTTTTCTTTCCATTCCTGGTCTGTTGTTTTTTTCAATAGAACAAGCTTTCCTGCAAATGTAGCAGTTAAAGGTTTGAGAAAAAACATTTAACACTGACTGGGTGCTTACAATTGTCAGCTTTTATTTGTTAATGTAAAACTATTATCCCAAAGAAAAAGAAAAGCTGTTGTAACTGCTTATAAAGCTGGAGTTTAACTTCAATTTTTTAGTATATCTAAATCTGCTAGTCTGTTAAACACTCCCCATCCCCCCAGACACAGCTGCTGTCCAAAGGTGCCCAGGTGCTCCTTCATCCAGTGTGTAAGCACTCTAATACAAAAGGTGTAAATTGAGCCAGATCACCAGATGAAAACAGAAGGAAAAGCCTTAAAAAGAAAGCTAATGTAGCCACAACATCCAATGATTGGTAAGTTGCAATACATTGCATTTTTGTTTTTTGGATTAATGCTGCTTTAAATAATTAGTGGCTGGACTGTTTACTCTTCCTAGGAGATGAATACTTTTGGTGGGCACTGCAAGTCTTATGGGACAATCCAAGGTTGCGCTGAACATTTCAAGTCCAATTGAGCCCTCAATATTGTTACAATGAAGCAATAAAGCTGCATATACAGCTAGAGAATAAATGCAAGGCTCTTCTTTGAGGTGGTTAGTGCTGCAATAAAATAAATAATAATAATAAAATAAAATATACTATTTTGGCAGCACATAGGTGATTTAGATCATTCAAAATGAATCAGTTTCCCAACTTAAGAGGTGGTCTGGCACGCCTCCTGAACACGGATCCAATCACTGGTACATTCAGGGAGTGCTGTTGAATAGAGCAGTGTTTTGTGGAGGGCAGTTTGGATGGCGGGATAGCTGTACTCTTGCTATGTGTGAGAGAGGCATGGTCTGAATCTCCCATATGCTGCTAGCACTGGGTATTTTAAGCCACGCTTCATCACTTAGTAGTTTAACCGATTCAGCCCCGGAAGATTTTACCCCCTTCCTGACCAGAGCACTTTTTGTGATTCGGCACTGCGTTGCTTTAACTGACAATTGCGCGGTCGTGCGACGTGGTACCCAAACTAAATTGAAGTTTTTTTTCTCCACAAATAGAGCTTTCTTTTGGTGGTATTTGATCACCTCTGCAGTTTTTATGTTTTGCGCTATAAACAAAAAAAGAGTGACAATTTTGAAAAAAACACAATATTTTGTACTTTTTGCTATAATAAATATCCCCAAAAATATATATAAATTTTTTTCCTCAATTTAGGCTGATATGTAATTCTCAATATTCACTATTCGCAATAAGCATATATTGATTGGTTTGTGCCAAAGTTATAGTGTTTACAAAATATGGGATGGTTTTACGGCATTTTTATTATTCATTTTTTTTATTAGTAATGGCGGCGATCTGCGATTTTTATCGTGACTGCGACATTATGGCAGACACAATGGACACTTTTGACACTATTTTGGGACCATTGTCATTTATACAGCGATCGGTGCTATAAAAATGCACTGATTAATAAATGTATAAATGACACTGGCAAGGAAGGGGTTAACCACTAGGGAGCGATGAAGGGATTAAGTGTGTCCTAGGGAGTGATTCTAATTGTGGGAGTGATGAGCTACAACTCACATGACAGCGATCACTGCTCCTGATGACAGGGAGCAGTGATCTCTGTCATGTCACAAGGCAGAACGGGGAAATGCCTTGTGCACTTCCCCGTTCGGCAGCTCCGTGACACGATCGCCGGGAGACTGGCAGACATCAAGTCTGCCGCTAGCCCGCCAATTAAAGGGGACACACAGGTAGGCCCATTTGCCCACCACTGCCATTGTGCCAATGTATATCGGCGTGCAGCGGTCGGCAAGTAGTTAAAAAAGAATGAACTATATTTGTATTATTAGATATACAGCACAACTGTATGACGCTAATTAATAGGGTTCATTTGAGCTTTAACTGCAATAGCATTATATTGCTCTTTGGTGTGGGGAATGTCTGACACAAAACATAAAGAAAACAACTGCCCGAAGCTTGATAATACCCAAATATTGTCCACCATATCATAGGGATCTTCCAGAGATCTTTGCCCTTCTTCATAGCAATGTGCTGTGCCTGGCTCTGCACAGCATTTGCAAAATCTTTTTCCAGGGCTCCAAGGGCCCATCTACAAAAACCCTTTGAATGTTGCTGCATGATATCATCCCAGTCTTAAAATAAAACATCTATTATAAAAAAGTTCTATCCCCTCGTACCATATTAAAGTTCAGCTTTTGTAAAAAATTATAAATTCACATCTTTTTGCAGGTAAAAAATGTGCATTTATTATATTTTCTACATGACTGCTCTTACAGAATTGCACATACAATCAGCAGACCTGCAGTAAGCTGTCTGCCTGTACCTCCGATACAGGCAGTTATTGAATGACAGGTATAATCAATGGACTATGAAAGCACACACCAGAGCCTCACAGTTCATTGAGAACTACAAGCTGTCAGCCGCAATTGCTGATGGTACTTGTAGTCTAATTAATTCACAGGAAACTGTCAATGAATTACACGGTCATGTGGGTGGAGCCCCGCGCGGCCGCTCAGATTTTAAACTGGGACAGCGGGTGCAGGAAGAAGATCCCTTGCCTGCTGTCATAAAGTAGGGAGTGCTGGCAATGGGAGGTGGGTCACTAGGCGCATGTTACATGCTACACCCTAAATATGACTGATAGACTTTAAGCTCCTTTAATACACCCTGAAAAACTTTAAGCTCAACCAAAACACCGCTTTACACACACACACAAACCCTTTACACACACACAAAGTTTATTTACATAGTTTAAAAGGTTAAAAAAAAAAACAGTGGTCCATTCAGCTCAATCTATGTGTGTGTACTGTATGCGTGTGTGATTTTTATTCTCTAATAATTCCTACAGCCCTGTATATTCTCCTTCCTGAGGAAGCCATCTAAAAGTTTTTTAGGTTGTTGACACTATCAGCTAGTACCAGTTCCTGGGGGATTTCCGCATTTTTACTGCCTTAACAGTAAAGTATCCATTAAGAAGTTGAAAGTGTAAACCATCTGGACCTGTGATTTGTTTACACTAGGTTTCTCCAGTCTCTTTTGTACCTGGTTTTCAGTCAACCACAGAGGTACCTTTATAGAAACATCATTATTATTAATAACAATAAAAAGTGAAGCGCTACAAATTACAAAGTGAAATAACAAAAATATCCCAATTCTGAGGGGACAGTGACTCCCCTCCCAAGGCGGTTGGCATCGCTGCAGGAGTGCGCCATCCTGAGGGGGAGGCCACTGATTTATGGCCACCCCCTCCTGATCGCTCCTGACGAAAGAGAAGCTTCTTCTGCTTCTGAAATGTAAACAGAAGCAGAGGAAGTGATGTCATCTCTCCTCATGGAGCCTTTAGGTTCCGGCTCCCGAGGAGAGAAGACATCAATGTAAGTTGCACAACACTACACTAACAGTAGTACACATAGGCACATAACCCCCCCCCCCCGATCACCCCCCTGCACCCCCTGTCACTCCCTGCCACAGTGACACCAATTGTAGTTTTTATTTTTTTACTGATCACTGCATTGGTGTCATTTGTGACTGTTATAAGTGGTAGGGCTGTTAGTGGTAGGCCCCTTTAGGTCTAGGGTACCCCCCTAACCCCCCTAATAAAGGTTTAACCCCTTGATCTCCCCCAGTTAACCCTTTCACCCCTTGTCGCCAGCGTCACTAATCGATCATTTTTATGATCGCTGTATAAGTTTCACGGGTGGCGCTAGTTAGCCTGTTAGTTATTTAGGTTCACCATCAGCTTTTTATAGGGTCAGATAGCCCCTTATACTACCTAATAAAGGTTTTAACCCCCTGATTGCCCCCTAGTTAACCCTTTCACCAATTATCACTGTATAAGTGTCACAGGTGACGCTGGTTAGTTAGTTTGTTTTTTTATACCCGCCGTTTATTACCCAATAAAGGTTTAACCCCCTGATCACCCAGCGGGTGATATCAGTTAGGTTTTAGGGTCAGATAGGGTCTGTGTCGCCCCAAGCAGCATCAGATTAGTGCCAGTACTGCTAACACCCATGCATGCAGCATACACCTCCCTTAGTTGTATGGTGTCTGAATGGATCAATATCTGATCTGATCAGATCTGATACAGTGTTAGTGTTAGCGGGATCAGCCCAGATACCTGCTAGTACCTGCATTTTGCCCCCCCCCACCCAGCCCAGACCATTCAAGTGCAGTATCGATTGAACACTGTCGCTTACAAAACACTAAAAACATAACTGCAGCATTTGCAGAGTCAGGCCTGATCCCTGCGATCACTAACAATTTTTTTGGTAGCGTTTGATACAGTTGCTGACAGCCTAGGAGCTTTTATATTTCTGAGCATGACAGATAGTGAAGAGGAAGTCACTCACCCGTACTTCCGCCATTCACTGGCCAACCCGGAATTCTGGTGGAAACAGTTGATTTTACGTCACTTGATTTTTGTTCGCTGTTTTTCATCGACGATCTCTATAGATCTATTGTGGACCAAAGCAATTTGTATGCTGGTCAATTAATCACCACTAATCTCCAGTCCTCCCTTGCCAGAGATTGGAAAACAATTACGGTTTCCGAATTTAAGACCTTTCTGGGCCTATCCCTCGACATGGACATAGTTAAAATGAGTACGGTGCAGTCATATTGGTCCATTGAACCAATTTACCATATGCCCATGTTCTCTGTTTCCATGGCTAGGGCATGATATGAGCAGATCTTGCGGTTCATGCATTTCAACAACAATGAACTCTGTCGTCTTCGTGGAGACCCTGGATACGATCGGCTCTACAAAATTCAGCCCCTCGTAAACCACTTCAACCAACATTTTGCAGACTTGTTTACTCCCCATCAAGTTATCTGCATTGATGAGTCCCTGATTAAGTTTTCTGGCCGCATGTCTTTCAATCAGTATCTTCCCAGAAAGCATGCCAGATACGAGGTCAAGATGTATAAGCTCTGTGACAGGCCACAGGCTATAGATGTAGTTTTATGGTTTTCGAGGGAAGAGATAGTCATGTAGAGCCGCTGAACTTCCCAGATTACATAGGGAGTGCTGGCAAGATTGTGTAGGACTTGGTGTCATCCTTATTCGGAAAGGGGTACCATTTTTATGTGGACAATTATTACACACACGTGCCACTTTTTAGTAACTTGTTTTATCATCAGATTGGCGCATGTGGCACCGTGCGATCTAATCACTGGGGCTTTCCCCAGCGGCTTGTAGATTCCCGTCTTAGGCTGGGGGACCTGCTTGAAGTGTAATAACTTGCTCACTGTGAAGTGGAGGGATAATAAGAATGTTTTTGTTCTTTCCTCCCTTCATGCAAACATGAGAGTCCAAATTCCTACGGCGACTGCTGTTGTGGAGAAACCCCTCTGTGTCCACGAATATAAACCAAAATACGGGACGGGTGGACTTCAATGACGAGTTGTTGGCACCGTACCTAGTTGCCCGTAAGGCCAGATGCTGGTACAAAAAAGTGTCTGTTTATTTATTTCAATTGGCTTTGCTGAATGCTCATGTGCTATACAGAGCTTCAGGACGGACTGGATCCTTCCTTAAATTCCAGAAAGAGATTTTTGTTGTTACAACTGTTACAGTTACACAAAGAAAGGGTAAATATATATACATACATACTGTATATATATATATATATATATATATATATATATATATATATATATATATATAGTAGAAGTCAGCTGCTTATGGTCAGGTGTGCTGAAAGTGTCAGTGTGGAGCTGTTGAGTGGGAGAGAGAGACACAGCAGCACGCTGTGTGGAAACGTCCATTGCTGGATGGTGTACCTGCTGGGTGAGCTTAAACCACAAAAAGACTGTAGCTCTGTTTGGAGCCATGAACTGTTACCTCTAAGCCTGTGGGCTGATGAACTGTGAGCTGTACCTGTGTGCACATCCGTGTGATAAGAAAAGTCTGTCTGGTCTTATGTTTTTTTTGCTGTTTTGCTGAATAAAAGCCACTTTTATTTTACTGGACTGCCTCTGAGCCAACTCTTCACCCCTCTGATGATCCCCTACAATATATATATATATATATATATATATATATATATATATATATATATATATATATAAAATAAAATAATAATAAAAAGAACAAACATTTTTTATAGTTGTTTTGTTGTTCTCTCTCTCTCTCTATTCTCTCTCTATTGTTCTGCCTCTTTTGTACTGTATTCTATTCTGCAATGTTTTATTGTTATTACAGTATGTTTTATCATGTTTGCTTTTCAGGTATGTAATTTTTTATACTTTACTGTTTACTAGGTTTTATCGTTAAGCATTTTTTTGTTTTCAGGTACGCCATTCAGCTGCAGCAGGGATTTATTTATCTTGACAGCAACAGCGTTTGCTCCCACGATACATAAAGCTGTGACTCCATCGCTGTAGGAGGTGATTTCACCACCACAGTTAAAAACAAAATGGTGCATGTATGCCAATCTTTAGAAGTAGGTGAATGAAGGGAGTTTTTTTAATGGTAGGCATAATCACCGATCAATCTCTTTTTTTTTCATTCAGCCTACAGGCTGCATGAAATAAAAATATTACAATATATGCCCAACAAGGACCAGTAACGTACTGGTAGGCTGCTGGATTTTGAGTGGTTATACCAGAATAATGCCTGCAGGTATAGGTATCATCTTGGTATCATTCTTTTCAGCCAGCAGTCTGCTTTCATGCAAAAGTAATCCTAGTGGCTTTACAAGCAGTGGGAGGGAATGTCCCCTCCCTCCCACCGTCTGCCATGGTTTTTTCTGGCTCTCCTGTCCCAACAGGGAACCTGAGAATGCAGTCTGTGGTTCTGTCAGCTGACCATAGAGCCAATCAGAGACCAGAATTGCTCCAATCATCTCTATGGCCTAAGAAACCGGAAGCTACGAGCATTTTATGGCTTAGATTTCGCCGGAAGTAAACAGCGCCATTGTGAAATTGGAAAAGCATTTTAACACACCGATCTTGGTGTGGTCAGATGCTTGGAGGGCAGTGGAGAGATCTAAGGTCTAATAGACCCCCATTTTTTCAAAAAAGAGTACCTGTCATTACCTATTGCTATCATAGGGCATATTTACATTCCCTGAGATAACAATAAAAATGATAAAAAATAAATAAATTAAAGGAGCTGTTTAAAAATAAAATAAAAAAGCAAAATAAATAGTGAAAAAAAATAGCATCCCCCCCCCCCCCCAGCATGCATATGCGAACGAAGCACCGGTCTGGCATCATATGTAATCAGCAATTGCACCATGCATGTGAGGTATAACGGCAAAGGTCAGATCGAGGGCAGTAATTTTAGCAGTAGACCCCCTCCGTAAATCTAAAGTGGTAACCTGTAAAGGCTTTTAAAGGCTTTTAAAAATGTTTAAAGTCTGTTGCCCCTGCACGTTTGTATGCAATTTTAAAGCATGTTGTGTTTGGTATCCATGTACTTGGCCTAAGATCATCTTTTTTTTATTTCAGCAAACATTTGGGCAATATAGTGTGTTTTAGTGCATTAAAATAATTTTTTTTTTTTTTCCAAAATCACTGTGTGAAAAAAAAATGAAACACCCACCATTTTAGTCTGTAGGCTCTTTGCTTTAAAAAAATATAGAATGTTTGGGAGTTCAGAGTGATTTTCTTAAAAAAAATATATACATTTTTTCATGTAAACAAGAAGTATCAGAAAAGGCTTTGTTTTCAAGTGGTTAGAAGAGTGGATGATGTGTGACATAAGCTTCAAAAATGTTGTGCATAAAATGCCAGGACAGTTCAAACCCCCCCCCAATGACCCCATTTTGGAAAGTAGACACCTCAAGCTATTTGCTGAGAGGCATGTTGAGTCCATGAAATATTTTATATTTTGACACAAGTTGTGGGGAAAGATTTTTCTTATAACAAAAAGTAGAAAATATATATTTTCTCAAAATTTTCGGTCTTTTTACATTTATATCGCAAAAAATAAAAATCACAGAGGCAATCAAATACCATTAAAGGAAATCTCTATTTATGTGAACAAAAGGACGCAAATTTAATTTGACCGCACAATTACCAGTTAAAACAGCTCAGTTCCAAATTGTAAAAAGTCCTCTGGTCTTTAGGCAGCCAATTGGTCCGGGCTTAAGTGCAGGGCCATCTTTAATATTGATTGGACCCTGGGTAAAACTTTTCTTGGGCCCCCTCCCCCATGCAGTTTCGCTCTCCACCTGCTCTGAGACGTACAATAAATAGCAGCTAGACTCAAAATCAGTTTACGGAATCAGATCAGGCAGCGATTGCAATTGGTTGCCAGAGGTTACAGTGTATCATTGCCACTCACTGACTGGCTGCCAGAGGGTACAATGTATCATTACCGCTCACTGACTGGCTGCCAGAGGGTACAGTGTATCATTACCACTCACTGACTGGTTGCTAAAGGTCACAGCACACATTACGGCTCACTGATTAGTTGCTAGAGGTTTCAGCACATGATTTCTGCTTGCTGATTAGTTTCTAGAGATTAGTGTGGATATGACCTCAAGGGGCATGATATACATATCAATGCTGCCGGCCGCTGATATTTACATATGAATGACGGTTATTTACATGTAAACATGCAGGTGAGTCATCTGTACACAACAATAGGGCAGAGCTGGGCAGCATTAGTAGCAGCACTTCACACTGAGATATCGGGACACAGCACAGGACTAAAACCTCAAGGGATGAGGGAATTTAAACCAGGATAGTTGGCAAGTATGAGGCAGCTGCTTCGGGCCCCACAACAATCTCAGGGCCCAGGGCAGCTGCCCCTTTTGCCCTGCCTTAAAAACGGCCCTGCTTAAGTGGTTAAACACAAATAACATGTTCCTTTCATCAGTCACACTATGCACTCACCTCATTGGAAGTCCATAAAAGCCTTAGGGGGCACCCTTAGGGATATAGCTCCAATGGCTTCCCTGTTGTTCCTGGGACACTTGCTTCCCTTGTATGATTTACCTCATACACAATGTGCTCATAAAATTAGAGAAAATGACAGTGCTGGACTGTATAAAATATTTTCCTTTATTAAAAAAATTCAGAATGACACTCACATTTGTAGGTGAACTACCTCCAGTGCACTCGAGTAAATCACTATACACATTGGGAGTGCATGGTCCCCTTAACAGCCATATAGATATTTGCAAGTACTCGGCCCTGGAAGATGCAGTGTATTTCCTATTAGTGCACGATGGCATCACAAGGCTCTGCACGATGTATTTTGTCACTCATTTTGCAAATTTCTCCACAGAGGAAGTTAAAGTGGTTCTGCACCTAAAATAAAAATATTAAAAGCCAGCAGCTACTAATATTGCAGCTGCTGACTTTTAATAAAATCACACTTACCTGTCCCAGGGTCCAGCGATGTCGGCGGCAGATGACGAGCGATCGCTCATCTCGCTGCTGCCCCCCCCGCCATCCTCTGTCAGGGAATCGGGAAGTGAAGCATTACAGCTTCACTGCCCGGTTCCCTACTGCGCATGCGCTAGTCACGCTGCGCGTCTCTTATGGGCCCCCGCTGTGTCTCTGGGAACTGTGTGTTTGCCAGAACACAACGGAGGGGGGGGGCGGGGCGTCTGCGGGGGTCTGCGGATTATCCAGGTAACTGCACCCCCCTCCCCCCTGAAAGGTGCCGATTGTGGCACCGGAGGGGGGGGGATCAGATTAGCAGAACTTCCCCTTTAGGGTAAAGAACCGCTTTAAGTAAAGCCCCAAGAATCAATCTAGGCTGACCAAACTTTATCAAATTTTGTAGGACAGTTTCTGCTTGCATAGTTCAATGTATACATTGGCAAGGCATTATCAATAGCGGCTTGCCATGAAGACATAGTAGGGGCATAGCATGGATGGGGGGGGGGGGTAGAGTGGAGGATGTTTCAATTTAAGAAGAATTAATTTGCCAGTGTAAAGGGCTGCATAAAAAATAAATAATTTAACATAGAGTCCCAGGTCCACATCATCCAGGATATCCAACAGGAGAACCTTGGGGTCTAATCTGAAGGTTGAAGCATATATACTATAGGTTCGGCTACGGGGAAAAAAGCACAGAGGTCTAAGTGCAGTAAAGCAATGAGTCCTACTCACAAGAGTAGAATTAAAATAGGCCTGAAGAAGGAGCGCATGCTCCATAAACGCTTCACCTATTGGTCCACCGCTAACCGGGAAGTGTTGCCATCCCCCGGCTTCTTGTGTGCTTGAGGTGCAGGAAGCGTCAGTAACCACTGGCGCCACACACTCTGCTTCACCAGCCAACAACCACGGATGGACTCCCTTCCTGGAAGTTCTGCCTACCCATACTTGACAGGCCTATTTTAATTCTACTCTTGTGAGTATGCATGCACAATTTATTCATTAAAACACATTGCTTTACTGCATTTAGAGTGGCGCCTCTGTGCTTTTTCCCTCAGCCCCCCCAAGAGTTGCTTCTCATCTTCACTGGGCTGCCTTCAAGGTGCTATATTATGGAATAAATGGACTTATCACAGTCATTTACTTTAAATAATTTTTTTTAAAGTTTTCCTTATGTTTTAGGTATTCATCACTTTGGTGGATCTACACTGAGGCTGGTGCAAGCGCCAACTTTTTTCTTTGTGTATAGGTTGGGCTAGTCCTGACATCTAGAAATGCTGAAAAAAACACTTATTTTAAGAGAGAATTTTCCAAGGCTGGGGGCTGCTCTCAATGTTTTATATGGAATAAAGAAAGTGGCCACTCCCTGGAACGAGACGAGAAGATTGCTTTGACAGGAATCTTTATTGTTGCATGCCAGAAAGATCATACAGGACCAAAGTTAACATTTCACCAGGCTATACTGTACTTGTTCACCAATGTTTTATACTGAATATTGTCATTGAAAAACACAGAAAGGGAGGGGGTGTGGCTTGCGTGCACACAAGATGGCAGCCTGAGCTCAGAGCTCCTCAAAACAGCTCCATCAAGACCCCCAGTCAGCTCCTACACACCCTCGGCACTCACCGCACTGATGTCCCGCAAGAGAAGCCAGGAAAGAGGCCCAAAAAAGCTCATGGCCTTCTTCTTTCAACCCGGCCGGGTGCAGGTAAGGATCCAAGATGGTGTGGCCGGAGCCACAGCACAATCATCCAAGTCATATGCAGATCTCCCTGAGGATGATCCACATGAAATAAGAGGTGGATCGGCATCCTCTCCTCCACACGACTCCTCTCCATCATCTCCGGTCTCCCAGAGCCCTGCAAAACCCAGGATGCGGATGGATCCCTCTCACCAGGCCACTGACACAGTGAGTACAGGCCTGCACAATAACAACACTATCTCCTCACTGCAATCTTCAATAGCTGCATTCCCCATATCAGGGCAGCCTGTGCTAGATACTACTATGAAGGACATGCTCCTGTTACTCCAATCCTCCCTCATGACAAATCTATCTTCCCTGATTCATAAGTTTTCATTAAGGATGAAACATATGGGAGATAAAATGCAGTATATGCAAACCAAGATGGAGGAATGCACTGAGACAGTGAATGACCTAGTTGGTGTATATACAGAACAAAATAATGACAACCTGTGGATTAAAGCAAAGCTGGTGGACCTTGAGGACTGCTCTCACTGAAATAACATTAAAATACGCAGCATCCCCGAATCCATCCCACCCACAGAGTTACACAAATATGCTAGCACCATGATTTCCACACTGCTGCCTGAATTACCTCGAATGGAGCTCACTATTGACCGTATTCATAGAATAACTAAACCACGCCACCTGCAAGAAGCTATCTCCAGGGATGTACTTCTGAGAATCCACTTTTATCAGGCCAAAGAACAAATCTTATCTAAAGTGAGACAAGTATCCACCCTTCCAGCACCATATTCAGATATCCAACTGTTTGCAGACCTATCACAATTCACTTTGCAAATGAGAAGACAACTGAAAACGGTGACAAAAGCCCTAACTAACCATAAGCAACTATACTGGTCAATTACAATTGAACCCACCACACAATCTCTAACATTGAAAGTGGCATGAAATTTCTCCACTCGTGGGGTATCATCCCAGAACCCCTGTGCAACCTGCCTGATACACACGGGAAGCCCAACTCCTTTCACTTTGGGTAAAACTGAGGGAATGTCAAGACCAAACACAAGTGATGATCCTTGACCTTCCATTGCTAGGCAACAGTAATAAGTCTGGTCTGGCTTTATGCTCAACTAACCAGTTTTTTTTAAGTTTCCCCAAGGTTCGATCAGCATCTCTCAAGAGTTGCATACTGCTGATCTGGCTGTCTGTTATATTTTGAGTTGTAATTTCCATCTTTTCATTTTTATTTCTGTTGTAGAATTCTTAACATCCACTCTTTTGCAACATTAATCTGAAAACTAAGTGTTTATACCTTTCATTAGCACCTTGATGAACTACCTTTCTTCCAGCCCTTCTCAGAGCATCCAAGTACAAATGGCCTTCAACATCAACTGAATCCCTGAAGACACAACCACCGATCTACTCCAACAGTAAGTCATCCACAACCAAGCTACACAACACCACTCCTTAACATGTCCTTCAACATCCTATCCCTAAATGCGAAGGGCCCAAACCATCCAGCAAAACGAGCCTCCATGTGGAAATCAGCTTTATTACTTAAATACGATATATTTTGCATCCAAAAGACACATTTTGTTCATGATGCAGCTCCCCAGTTCCCCCATATTCACCATAGGCATTTCCCCCATATTTACCAAACCTGCTATGCTAAAAAACAAAGAGGCATTTTAATAGCCATCAGGAACACTGTTTCCTTTCAACTTTCAAACTGAATTACAGATACCGAAGGACGTTACATCATTCTACTTTGTACTATCAATAATGTCCAATATACCCTGGTGTCCATCTATTTCCCTGAACCAACGCCGCATGCACTTCCTCAACAGGACTCTGCATACATCGAGTCCAACAAGGTCACATGCTGATATGTGGAGACCTCAAAAGACATGCATCCCCTCCAAACAAATTTATTATTCGAATGATTTATTTGACGTGTGGAGATGTTGTCACGTGAGCGAACGTGATTATACCTATCTATCGCAGCGCCACAACACCTACTCACAAATGTATCTCTTTCTAGCTGATAAATGGGTACTTGAGAATGTATCGGCCTCAACTATTCACACCACCACCTGGTCAGATCATGCCCCTGTCAGCATCACCATAGCTGCTAAAGCATCTCAATCGAATTGCTACCTATGGTGGGTTAATAATTACATTTTCCACACTCCCTGCTATTCTGTTCCCTCACACAATAACGTAAGGAATTATTTTCAATTAACTCTGAATCAGTACCTGACTCGCTGGTGATATGGAACTCCCATAAGGCAGTTATACGAGGTGTATTCAACCAAATGGGAGCTAGAGCAAAGAAAAAGAGGACAAAGAGGTTAGATGAACTTACAGCTGACATAGCAGCCTCTGAGGTTGAGAACAAATCCAATCCCTTCCTTCTCCTCCAATCCAAAATATTCTCACTACGCCATGAACTTCGATCTCTACTCCTTGAGACATTCAAAAAAGTGTCTAGCAAATTTAAAGCAATAACGTACACAACAGGGAACAAAGCGCATAAAGCAATGTCCTGTGCATATCTAGGGACATAGAACCAAGACTAAAATCTAATTTTTATACCACCCTCATACTAACAAAAAACTACTTTGCTATTGGTAATGCATTTAGTGCATACTATAAAGACCTCTACAATTTTAAGGATGATAAAAGCACTTATCAACCATCCCAGGAGGAAATCTTAACCTTCCTGGAGCATACTAACCTCCCCTCTATATCTCCACAACAACTTTTATCTCTAAATACCCCATTTACTATCCCTGAAATACTGCAAGCAATCAGCAACCTTCCAAATTCCAAATCCCTAGGGCTGGATGGCTTCACTGGAGAATACTATAAAAAATGTCAACATATCCTAGCCCCTATGCTATGTAGGACCTACAATTCTGCTACCTCCTCTGCGAAGTTCCCGCAGAAATGCTTAGTGCATTAATTGTAACCCTCCCATAGCCAGGAACAGGGCCCACCTCACCAAAAAATTTCCGACCTATATCCTTGCTCAACATAGATTTTAAAATCTATGCAAAACTTATAGCCAATAGATTAGTGGACATTTTACCAACCCTTATTCACAAGGACCAATTGGGATTTAGGAAAGGCTGCCAAGCCTCAGACACTACCAGAAGAGTGATTAATGCTATCCATGTTGAGAAATCAGGCACACGTTCCATATTCCTATCTTTAGATAAGGTGCACTGAGACTACCTCTCATCAGTACTGGCCAAATTTGGGATACAAGGACAAATTTACAATGCCATCACAGCCTTGTACTCTGTCCCATCGGCCCATGTATATACAGCAGACACCCTCTCATTACCATTCCAAATCTCAAATGGAACTATACAAGGTTGTCCTCTTTCCCCCCTAATCTTCAACCTCCTTATGGAACCCCTAGCTGAGAGCATCAGATCCAACAAAAAAATATCAGGCATATCCATCGCAGACCAGGAGCATAAAATCAGCTTATTTGCTGACGACGTTATTCTCATGGTCACAGATCCAGTTAATTCCTTGCTGGAGATTCAGAGAATGCTGGCCTGGTTTAGTAATATTTCTTATTACAAAGTAAACACAACTAAATCATATATCTTAAACGTAGGAGTGCACACTGCCACAAGTGACTGTCTCCAACAACAATTCCCTTATACCTGGGCAGATAAAAGTATAACCTACCTAGGTGTACAATTAACAAAATCAACAAAATCACTATTTCATCACAACTATTTACCACTTCACACTAAACTACAAGAGGAACTCACCAGGTTGGCATCATTTGAATTCTCCTGATCCAAATCCTCTATCTATTTATAACCCCCCCAATCCCATCTATCTACTTTAAATCACTTCAAACTATACTATCTAAATGTATATGGCAGGGTAAAAGATCTAGATGTGCTCATGTATAATGAATTAAGCACCGTCAAGCGGGAGGCACTGATTACATAGACTTTCAGGATTACTACTTGGCCTCTGTACTCACTCAAACTAGAGAATGGTTTCTATCTTTTCCATCCAACTTATAGGGGGAAATGGAAGCTTCCACTATCCCAGGTGGTAATTTGTTTACAAGGCTATACTCCATTACACTTGGAGCAAAAATCCCTCCATGTGTCTCCCCAACAATTTTAGCAACAATCAAAATCTGGGACCGATTTACAAAAAGTAGCTTGTTACAGCCTCTCAGATACACTCTCCAAATTCCTCTAGAAGCACTGCATAATTCAATGCACTCAACATCCTTTGCAATGTGGAATAACATATATAACTGACCTGCTCAGTAAGGAAAAAAACAAATCATTCCCCACCCTACAAAAAGAATGTCACTTACCAAACTCAGACCTTTTCCTTTACATCTGAACTCAGCACTGCATAGCCAAACTTCCTACATGGGCCTGCACAATCCCCCAATCAGCTTGGATCTTCAATTCCTTTATATGCCGCTGCCCCGCCACTCCACCTATCCAGCTTATTTTGCTGCCCCCATGCTCTTTGGCCCCCCAGCCCTAGTGCTCTTTTGCTCCTCCAGTGCTTTCCGCCCCCCTGTGCTCCCCCTCCAGTGCTCTCTAGTTCCCTGCAGTCCCCCATATATATGGAAATGCAAACTGTAGACACCCTGGCAAGACTCACAAACAGAGTGGGCCACGAAAGTTCATAGGGGCAAGAATATGCCCTTGTTTGCTTTCTGGAGCCTAGAAAATGTTTGACTTATTCACAAAGAAAAAGAAGTTGGTCACATGGTAAGAATGTGTGGGACTGTCCTCAGAATTACTGGAAACAGTTATCCCACAGTAAAGGACAGCTGAACAGGGCATATCAATAGATCAATCTTACTGTGGATCCTGATCTTCATACAGGAGCCATTTAAGAGGAGAGTTGAGAATGAGATCAATGTTGACGAGCTGGGGTGCCTTTATTCTTGGGAGAGTGTTGCAGTGTGGCGGTGTATGGTCCCAAAGAGGTTCATCTTGGGGTGTGAGGCATTGATGACTGGTCTAGGTCCACTGAAGGAGCCAAGTGCAGGTCAACCAGGAGCCTTTGCAGATGACAGTCACGTGAGCAGGCATCATTGTCCTCCATACTGTCTTGTGCCTGCTGTGTCCATTACTAGGCCAGAGAAGGCTGAGCAGAGGAAGCGGGCGACATCTGGAAAACACCCTGCAGCTGCCTTTCCCTTCCAGTAGATGGCTCCCAATAACCTCCTCAGGTGCATGCTTTTCCAATGCAATCAGTGATCACCATTTTCACTAAATACATCTTGCATAGATCATTCATTTGCCAGAGTGTTCAGGAGCTGAGAAATCAGAACACACCTTACACTATAAAATCTGATTGTACAATCTCCTTTATATCTACCATCAACTATGTTGTGCAAGGGCCTGCCTGATTGGATACAGAGTGATTGGAAAAATGGTGTGCCCTCCTATTTTATAGTTTTGGTAAATCTAAAGAAGATAGTACAGTCAGATTGTATAGTGCATGGTCACCTTTTTTTAACAAAGAACTTTATTAAAATTTCCCAGGTACATGAACAAGATACATAGTACTCAGTGGTCTATTATCAAAAAAGTACAATAGCTACAGAGGCAACAAAATGCAGAGACAAGGTAGGCATCATCCAGCAATAGTCACACATGAACACAATAAGTACAGGAATAAATCAGGACATAATACAAAGTTGCAATACAGGAGAAACAAGTGTAATTCTCAACCTTTAAAGGGGAACATCAAAGGGGATGCCTCAATACTAGGGATGAGCCGAACACCCCTTGTTCAGTTCTCATCCAGAACATGCGAACAGGCAAAAACTTTGTTCGAACACACGAACACCATTAAAGTCTTTAGGACACGAACATGAAAAGTCAAAAGTGCTAATTTTAAAGGCTTATATGCACGTTATTGTCATAAAAAGTGTTTGAGGACCCGGGTCCTGCCCCAGGGGACATGTATCAATGCAAAAAAAGTTTTAAAAATGGCAGTTTTTTGGGGAGCAGTGATTTTAATAATGCTTAAAGTGAAACAATAACAGTGTAATATTCCTTTAAATTTAGTACCTGGGGGTGTCTTTAGTATGCCTGTAAAGTGGTGCATGTTTCCTGTGTTTAGAACAGTCTGACAGCAAAATGACATTTCTAAAGGAAAAAAAGTAATTTAAAACAACTCGCGGCTATAATGAATTGTCGGTCCAGCAATAAACATAACAGTTCATTGATAAAAAACGGCATGGGATTTCCCCACAGGGGAACCCCAAACCAAAAAAAAAAGATACGTGGGGGTCCCCCCAAATTCCATACCAGGCCCTTAAAGTCTGGTATGGATATTAAGGGAAACCCCGCACCAAAATACAAAAGAAACGGCATGGGGTCCCCCTCAAAATCCATACTAGACTCTTCATGTCTGGTATGGATTTTAAGGGGAACACTGTGCCAAAATAAAAAATAAAAATGGCGTGGGTTCCCCCAAAAAATCCATACCAGACCCTTATCCGAACATGTAACCTGGCAGGCCGCAGGAAAAGAGGGGGGCGAGAGAGTGAGGGCATGAGTCCCGTACCAGGACACATGCCCTCAACATTGGGAGGGTGCTTTGGGGTATCCCCTCCAAAGAACCTTGTCCCCATGTTGATGGGGAGAAGGGCCTCATCCCCAAAACCCTTGCTCGGTGGTTGTGGGGGTCTGCAGGTGGGGGGCTTATTGGAATCTGGAAGCCCCCTTTAACAAGGGGACCCCCAGATCCTGCCCCCCGTGTGAATTGGTACCTTGCTGTCCCCACTCCACTCCATATCACCTCTGACCACCAGTCTCTATAGCAGGTAATTGTTCCTTTACTTTTTGTACTCTTATTGACCCTTTTTTTGGGGGCTCCTACCTCCCTGGATGCACAGGGGGTTTCCTCCCTGTGGCCCCATTGCACTGAGCATTTATTACAGCCCAGTATCCTTCATGTATCTCTTATTTGCCCTCTGGACACCCACCACTAATTGGGGAACTTTCTGATGCCCTCTGCTGGGGAATATCCCCCTGGGGATTGGCTGACGGACCAGACCTCGGGTTCTGGACTGAGTGTTGCACGCAGAGCAATGACCTCTTTGTCCTTTTGCTTTCTGCACAAGGGGTTCCCTTTTAATTGGATGCAACTGTATGATGTCTCCAAAATACATTTTATGGTCAGTACACACCCCAGCTTACCATTAAAGTGTATGAGATGATCATTTCTCATTGTTTTACTATGCTGTTTTTGTTTTTTCATAATTCGTTTTTCTTTCCAATTATAGATATATACTAATATGCTGATCTATATACCTTGAAGAAGAGTTAACACTCGAAACACGTTGGAATATATGATTGTGTATCTTTGACTATCCCATGTTTGTGATCATTGCATCCTGTATATTTTATATGCACCTATTTTCTTTCTTTCTTTTGCAATGTAGGTCTTGTATACCTACACAAAAAATACAAAAAAAAATAACAAATTATAATAAATACTGTATACTTTAGTACGATACAAGAGTAGTCGTTTTCCCTTTAAAATTCCCTAAGAGGAATCAACTTCTTACACATATATTTATTGGGATGTGGGTTAACCCTACTCCAGAAAAAATTCAGCACCTCCCCTTAATCCCCTGTGTGAATTGGTAATGTGGTACAAATGTACCCCTACCATTTCACAAAAAAAGTGTCAAAAATTTTAAAAAGACAAGAAAAGGTTTTTGACAATTTCTTTATTAATTTCTTCTTCTTTCCCTGCTTATTCTTCCATCTTCTTTCTTCTGGTCCTCCTTCGGTTTTCTTCTTCTTCTTCTTCCCCCGCTTCTTCCCTGGTCTTCTTGTCTGGCATCGTCCTCCGACATCTTCTTCTCCGCTTCATCCTCCGCATGATCTGCCTCAGTGGGAGTCTTCAGCTGTGTGACGCTTCTGTTCAGCTGACAGTTCTTATATAACGGAGGGTGGGCGATGTGGAGATGAGGCCCTTCTCCCCATTAACATGGGGACAAGATGCTTTGGGGAGCTAACCCAAAGCACCCTCCCAATGTTGAGGGCATGTGGCCTGGTACGGGTTCAGGAGAAGGGGGCGCTCCTCTCACCCCCCTCTTTTCCTGCGGCCTGCCAGGCTGCGTGCTTGAATAAGGGTCTGGTATGGATTTTGAGGGGACCCCCACACCATTTTTTTTTATTTTGGCACGGGGTTCCCCTTAATAGCCATACCAGACCTGAAGGGCCTGGTATGGAATTTGGGGGGACCCCCATGCCTTTTTTTTAAATTTTGCTTTGGGGTTTCCCTGTGGGGAAATCCCATGCCGTTTTTATCAATTAACTTTTATGTGTATTGCTGGACCAACAATTCATTATAGCTGTGAGCAGTTTTAAATGACGTTTTTTCTTTTAGAAATGTCATTTTGCTGTCAGACTGTTCTGCACCACTTTACAGGCATACTATAGACACCCCCCAGGTACAAAATTTAAAGGAATATTACACTTTTATCGTTTCACTTTAAGCATTATTAAAATCACTGCACCTGAAAAAAACTGCAGTTTTTAAAACTTTTTTTTTGCATTGATGCATATCACCTGGGGCAGGACCCAGGTCCCCAAACACTTTTTATGACAATAAATTGCATATTAACCTTTAAAATTAGCACTTTTGATTTCTCCCATAGACTTTTAAAGGGTGTTCCGTGGCTTTCAAATTTGCCGTGAACACCCCAAATTGTTTGCTATTTGGCAAACGGCGAACAGCCAATGTTTGAGTTGAACTCATGTTCGACCCAACCATAAAGCCCATCCCTACTCAATACCTTAAGAGATAGGACAACAAGACAATTCAGAAGGGGAAAATGGAATGGGGGGAAGCTGGAAAAAGGAGGAGAGGAGGAAGAAGGGGGAACAGGAAAGAAAGGGGGGGGGGGGGGATACAGAGCAAGGTAAAAAATGAAACATGGTAGGAGTCTGCATCATAAAACTACTGTAAGATAAGCCAGCAAGTAGTTTAGATTGTGTCAAGGCTGAAAAAGCGGGTCAACACCTGCAACCCAAGAGTCTAAGCACACAGTCAAAATTGTATCAATATTTCGGGACAATTGCGGTTAAGATAGGTAAGCTTATTTAGGGGCAAAATCTCATTGAGGATAGTACGCCAGGAGGACACAGTAGGGGGCTAAGCAGATTTCTAGCAAAGGAGTATCTCCCAGTGAGCATAGAAGGAGGCATAACAAATAAACAATTTGACATGTCTTCCCATAGGAGGATCCTCAAAAACATTCAAAAGTAGGATCTTTGGATCCAATCTGAGAGTTAACACAGTATCCTCCATCCAAAACAATTGGAGAGAAGGGCATGACCAAAAGACATAGAGAAAGTAAGTCTTAGGCACCTGGCAATGGGGACAGGTGGAAGAAACAGAGGGAGACAGAAGGCAACCAAACATTGAGATGTATAGTAGGCCCTGTGAAAAAACTTAAGTTGGATAAATCTATCCCTAGCCAAAATCATAGTAGTTAGATAAGAACCCAAACAGTCTTCCCAGTCATCATTCTCCAAATCAGGGATGTCTGCATGCCATTTTTTAAATGATCGTTCTAGACAGAGGCTTGTGCAACACCCTAGAGATAAACAACCTCTCAATAGGGTCTGATTCCATTATGATCTGAGAGGGAAAGCATGACAGAGCTGCAAATATCTAAAGAACATCCAATTGGGGAGGTCAAAGGGACTCAAGGGAGCTTTAAGATCAGGAAAGTTCTCAAGTGGCCCTCAGCAACTGTCTGTTTCAAACCCATCACCCCTCTAGTAGCCCTGTCAGGGAAGACTGGTTCTCCATATAAGTGCCCAATGCGTGCACATGCGCACTAGCGCATCACCGCACACGCACGTCTGTCACTAATGCTGACGCCAGATGGGCTATTTAACAAGGCTCCTACAGAGGTTCATTGCTGTTTGGTCTGCAGCTTTTGTGTTGTTTCCTGTGTGAATTCTGATTCTGATCCAGCTTGTCGTTACCTGTGATTGCTGCCTGTCTTGACACGGCTTGCCTTTAGACTCTGTCTATTGATCTTCCGGTACTACTCGGCTTGTACCCTGACCTTCCTTCTGCCTACTGTTTATGCCTAATCTGCTCGATTGTTATCGACCCAGCCTGTCTGACCCTGCATAGCACTCATCCAGCCTGTTACAGTTCCCAGCCCTGCAAGCCTGCACCTGGTATTGCTCCGTGTTGTTTATCTCAAGCCTGCCACCAGTCAATCATCTGTCAGTTCATGTACTACCTACCTGCTGACCACCGCTACTACACGGACTAGGGAACTGTTTACAAGAACTCCTACTTCACCGTGCTCCTGTGGCTGCTGTACCCACTGCCAGCAGTCCGCGAGCCAGAGTTGTATGAGAGGCCTTCCTCATGCATGTCGGGCTCATGTCCCATACCCTAGTATCTGGAACACTATTCATATGAAGGATTATCAGGTTTCCCCACGTGGAAATATGAGGGGAAAAGGACTCTGGTCAATGATACTTAACCCAAGCCCTATTCCAGATCAGAACAGTAGTTTCATCAGAGTTGCAGTCTCAGAATAAGCTCTAGGGCCACAAAAACAACGTTACTAAATGCAGATTAGGAGCCCACAATAAAAGTCTCCAAGGTCACAGCAGGATTATCCCAGGGGGTGAGAAAACCATCACCGGGCCGAGATGAGCACAGCTGCCCAATAGTAAAGTTGGAAATTTGGGAGGGATAACCCATCTGAACTAAAAGAAAGCTGCAAGGTCAACGGAGCCAACCGGGGAGTTCCCCCCACCCACACAAAGCTAGTAACAATACTATTCACCTTGGTGAAAAACAATTTCAATAAAAGAATAGGGCAATTACGAAAAAAAATAAGAATTTTTCAACAAGGCATTGCTGTAGTAAACCCAATAATTCTACTCCTTTTTGTTGGTTGTTTGGTTATCTTACAGTCTCAGAAATATATCCAATATATATTCTTTGTGAAAAATACAAAAATATGCTAAGAAATCACATGCAGCCAGCAATCATATTCAAGCCTAAGTTTTTGAATGCGATAGGTGATAAAGGAGGTAGAGAGGTAGAAATTTACATAGCAAATGCATCAGTAAGTATATTACCAATGACTCTGTGAAGTGCTTTCTAGATTCTGTCTGTAATGGATTATAGAGAGCTAAGATTATATTAAACAAATGCTGCAAAGATATCCGAATAGCATTAGCAACTCACTGATTCGTTTTACATGTTACCCAGTATTGCTGTTTAACTTTTTGTTCCAAAAGCTTGTAAGTATATTTCACAGCTTTTTTTATGGTCATATAATAATGTTGAATCGAAAATAAAATTAGGATAGCAATAGCATAATGCAAAAAATTACTAAGATAGTAATTTTTTTACATGAAAGAATTTTGAACTTACTCATTTTTACATTTTAAATATAATAATTCTGGGCTTTCAGTACTTTCAAATGAAACTACACATTTATCTGGCTAAATTGTACATGAAAATGTAAAATAAAAGTAACCTAATTTTAAGAAGAAATTTTAAATAAAAAAAAAAAAAAATGTTATCTGTAGATAGAATCCATGCATTCTTTCTTATCAAATGCGATGTGATTGACCCGTTGAATTATTTTTTAGCTACAGAGCATCAACATCCCTCACACGACATTGGTGAACCCAGGCAAAGTTTGGTTTGCAGAAGATTCGTCAAAGCCAGCAAACAGAGGCATAGAGGCGATTCAGTTCGCATTGTGCGCTATACAAGTATTTCATTCATTCATTCATTCATTCAACAGCTTGCTAATATAAACAGCGGCAAACCTTACTGAAGTCTACTAGAGCAAAATCATTTTTTCCTATAATTTTCACTGCATATTTACAAGCTTTTGAAAAAAATAGGACATATGGAGCACTGCCAGTGGGGATAGCTAACAATGCAAACAATTTGAAAAAAAAATACAGATTTTTGGGGTCTTTTAAGTGTCCTAAAGGGAAACATTAAAAAAATACACAAATCCTTAAAAAAATATTTGGGATGCCTTAAACCTGCACATGAAGATGCAAATGCAATAGGATGTACTAGTTAAAAGTAATATTTGGGGGGAGGGGGGGGGGAATGAATAAAACCTGCCTGAGCAAACTTTGTCTCTACTAGAGTGAAGCCAATCAGCCATTGTTGAAAAAAGAAAGATAAAAGCTCATGCTCTGGGTGACAGCACAAGTTGAGATAGAAGTTGTTTCAAACACTTTTTATGAAACCCCCCTATGTGTTTACAATCAGCCACTTTTGTCCAGGTGAACACTTATAGGGCATGACTGCTTTAACTAACAACACATTTTTCTGGTCTACTGTAGGGCATCCCTGAAGCCTAAAGAGTACCTGACCAGAAACCGCTGCACTAACAGTTTAAGGACATGTGCCAGGCAAGGTACGTATGTGCTCTTGTGCAATTTTGTTGTCACTTCAAGACCTGGCCTGGCACAAGCAGAAATGGGGTCACAATCATCTCGGTCTGCCTACCCTTGAAGAGCTTCCAACATCTCTGGTCCAATGTGGTACTTGTCCTCCTGCATGGCATAGACAAAGACTCTATGGACATTCTATGCTCTGGGACACTTGGGGGGGTGCTGGTCGTTATGGTGGGTCACTGGTCCATTGAGAAAAATAGGCGAGAGATGGCTGAGTTGTCAGCATCACTGAGATGCAGGATATGGATTGGCACCTCTAGTTGCAGGGATGTTCCCCATCCTGTATCCTTCCCAGATCCAGCTACCATCAAATTGCTCTAGGGAAACAAGAACAGAACCCGCTCCAGGTGTCCGAGTCACAGAATCTCTCCCTCCACAAGGTACATGTGCTGGCTCAGTATGCAATTAGCATATAGAAAAAATTTGATCCGGGTAGCCGAACTCCAAAAATAATTTCTTTATTGGTTAAAATCCATACAGCAATAGATGGAATCACTTGCTAACATATTTCACACCATAACTACTATAAGCACTTGTAGCTGATCATAATTGTCCTAGTTAGTCTTGAAGAAGATGTAATGTCCCTGCCCTTGCTTGCTAGACCACGCATCTGTGGTCATGTGGGCTCTGCTGCTGATCGTGTGGTCTAGTGACACAGAGATATTGGGGTAGATATACTAAAGGCAAATAGACTGTGCACATGATTGGATGATGTAAATCAACAGAGTAACTGCACTTGCAAAGTGTACAGTCTATTGGCTTTTAGTAAATCAACCCCATTATCTTGCACATGCTGGTGGAGAGCAAAAATAGCCTTGTAGGCAAAAAATGATGGCTGCTACTGTACCTACAATGACTGAAGCACTGCAGGCAAAGGCTGCAGACCACAATGGCGCTGTTAGCAGCAGATACAGTAAAGGAACTGCAGAGCTCTTTCAATGTGCTGCCAATTTTCTGCTGCCATGCACTGTCATGATGCTAGCCAGTGTCTACCAAACACATATCTGAAGTCTAAATTTTGAATATTTTGGGAATACTTGGGGATATGAAAACGGGAGGGGGTACAGGAATGTTGGGTTGTCTTTTGTGCATTGTTTGACACCTTATTAAATTTGTAAGATAATGCAGTGTGGTACTATGAAAAAAATAAGCTTATAGAGTATGTTATTAAATTGTTATGCAGAAGGCCAATTTGTACAAAGTTGAGAGCTTAAGCTTGATTTTTTTTATTTTTTGCATTTTCCTATAGCTTTTAAATCTGTTGTAGCTGCTACTCCCAGCTGTCAATTCAGGTCTGTTACCTCTTGATAAAACATCTAAAACCAGGTTTTATACTTAAAACAACCTAATAAAGCAATTTTTAATAGTAAGTAAGCCAAGCAATATTGTGAATGGCAAAAATCGTGTGATGTTAGAATATGGTGTCACCCTCAGAATTGTACTGTTTCATAACACTACATCTCTCAAGCATGTAAATGAAAATGTTATTGTTTTACAATGTTGCCCTTGAAGTTGTTTAAAAGGAGGACCCTCTTCCCACTGACCACATTTTTTAAAAATTTAGTTTTGTATTGGTGCATGAGAAAGGCAATACACAGCTCCCCATAGGGTTAAAAATTATTTTATTTTGTATTTTTTAATGAATTATTCTTCTATAGCACTCATTGGCGACTCTAAGGGCGTTATCTGTTGTTGGGTCAACCACCTTGGGTGCATTCAGTAGGATATTATACTAGGGCCAATTATTATATAGTAATTTCCCCCCTGAGGGACTTACAGAGCTTTATTTGCTGTTCAGGTAGCCGTCTTATGTGAATTCAGTAAACTATGATACTAAGGCAAATTTTAGGCAAGAGTCAAATAATCCACCCGCATGTCTTTGATATGTAGGAGTAAAATGAAGTACCTGGAGGAAACCTATTTCAATACAGATGGTTTGCTGATTAGGACTCAAACAAAAGAAGTCTAGTGTTGCAAATCAGAAGTGCTAACCCCTACGCCACTGAACAAGCCTCCTATACACGTTAATGAGGTTCAGATTTAAGTTCACAATTTTTGGACTTTAAGATGGATTTAGTGAACCCATGCACATTCACTCATCCCTATTTTCAGAGAATTATTTTTGTCTTCTTTCAGACCCCAGCTGTAAGCTAACCAAAACTGGTTATCTTGTCCTGTTTGACTAGTCACAGTCACTGATTTTACTAGTAATAACTACAGAATTAGGAAGTGTCAGTGTTTTGGGTCACACCTTAGAGACCAATTTCATGCCTATGCAGTGATAAGCTGTAGATACGTTTATTTGTTTTACAAACTTGTACATAGTGCTATATCATTAGGCTATAGATCACTAATGACTAATTACATTGAAGTCCAATTTCCTGTTCCATTATTGGTAACCTATTGATTAAAAAAATGTGTATTGGGAAGATACTTTTTCCCACGGAAGCAATGTTTCAACAAAAGGTCATTTACACATTATCAAACTCCCAGTAGGGATTACAGGTGTAACAAACAACCAAGCAAACAATGAAAGTACAAAATGCTAATGATGTAACCAAATGGTCAAAGACCTTTCTAATCTGTAGCTTTACCTACTAACTAAAATGCCTTTAAAATGCATGGACCCAGATTTAAAGTTTAATCCTATAATGGCTGGGCAGCATCACTTTTCTAACACGTTCTCTTAAAGTCTTAAGTCTTAAAGTACCAGTAAACCTTAAAAATATTGTATCTAGAAGAGGAACTAATAACTTTGAGGAAAATTATGGAAAAATGGCATTATCTTCAAAGTGACTGGAATATTTGGCATCTAGTCTGATTTACTCTACATTTATTATTTGATTGCAACTAAAATTAAGAAAAGGGCAACTGACATAATTCTTTGTTTATTGATACTGGATAGAAAGTAAGAAAAATTCTGGAAAAAAAATCACGAGCTGCGTTATTGAGTAATTGTCATACACAATGTGACAGTGCTGAAAACTGAGAAATTACTTGAGTAGGAAGGGGTTGAAACAGTCTGGTCTTGAAGTTATTAAAGGGTAACTAAACTTGGAAATAAATGTTGAAATTAAAAAAAAATATAGCATACAATTGTAACACATGCCATATTGTAATATATCATTATTAAAAATGACCTTTCCTTGTGAATCTGCAGTGCTATAAGATTCCTGATAACTGGAGCCATTCTGCACACAAATGGTGTTTGGAACACCCCCCAGAAATGCAGTTTCCTGCTCACATGATTGGCTCACTGATTTTTCCAGAAGCTTACACTAAGATACAATCTAGATTTTGGGCATCCTCACATCCTCCACATCAAAAATGTTATTTTTGGGGATATGCTCTCAAAGGGTTAATCATGTCTAAAGGGATTCAGACCCTACCACTTTCCTCATTAGAATCCTGCAAGTGCAGAAGGTTATCAATAATAAAAAAAGTCACTCCCTTTCACATTCACTTGGCACATGGTGCCACAGCTATTTCTTTGGAACAACAAAAGGTGGGGATCTGCAACAAAGTTTGTTAAATTCCTGCAGTGTACATTGATCACCCAGAGAGGAATGTTTTTTTTACTAAAGTAGAGTTAATCTTTAAATTGCCAGAAAATGACATGGCATTGCCAGCTTGTTTTTAAAAAACAAAGCAGAGCAATACAAAAAAAAAAAAAAACAATAGATCCCTCTAAAGGTTCCTCAAATATTTTACATATAGGAGAAATAGAAAACCTCAGTGGTTGATCCCTGGCTCCTCTCCTGGGTACTTGATTTGATTTTGCGAAGGAACAGTCATCACATTTGGTCAAAGGTATGGCAATTTTTCCTGTAGTATGGATTCAGATAGTGACACTGATGAAGGTTCTATATAATTATATAACTCACTGCTATTGAAAGTGAACTCCTTGAAAAATAGGAAGTTAGTCTACTAAAATTGCACTAATCACAGGGTTGCAACTGACCCTGACATACCAGATGTACACTGAGCAATTGCACTACACTTACGCATCACTAAGGTTCCTTGGGAACAAGTTCTGAGATATATGTAGGCTATTCACCTCATGGATTATGGATATTATGCCCATATTTAATAGGAAATGGGAGTCTTGGCCCGCTTATGTTTTTTTTTGGTGATTGAATACACAGACAACAACATGTTTGCACTACTATGCAGAAGAACTGGATATCCCTGTATTTTTTTTTTTTTTCTGTCTTAGTTTTGGGTACTTTAATTTTGTTCTTTTGTTTCACTATTTTACTGTTTATGTTCTGTCGCCATGGGGTCAAAAGTAAAAAAACTTGGGATTGACTTGATTCGCTAAATCCCGAAAGGGACGAAGGCCATAATTTTTGTATGTGTTTTTAATACTTAAAGAGGAAGTAAACCCTGATGAGTTTACTTCCTCTTTAATTCCCTGCAAAGGCAAAGCATAATGGACTACTATGCATCGCATAGTAGCCCATTATGTGTCACTTACCTGACACAGGAGCCAGCGAAGTCGCCGCTGTCCCCTGTAGTCCGCCGCATCCATCTTGTTGGTGGGGTCGCGCAGCTCCGCCGCTGTCATTCGGCGAAGTTGCAATGATGTCACTCCCGCGCATGCGCACGGGAGTTGACACACGCGGCAGCTCCATTCTTGGAAATGCCGCGCTCAGTGCGCCTGCGCGCCGCTGTCTACAGCGCATGCACCGTAGACAGCGGTGCCCGCTTTTGGGCAAATATCTCCTAAACCATATAGGTTTAGGAGATATTGCTGGGACCTACAGGTAAGCCTTAATCTAGGCTTACCTGTAGGTCAAAGTGGTTTGTAAGGGTTTACAACCACTTTAAGAAATGTGTATGATCTATGCAACATCTGTATGTATATTTTTCTTATTTTCATATAACACAATAAAAACTTTGGTAAAAAAAAAAAAAAAGGGAAGTTAGACTTGCTAACGATTGTCCTAGCCCACTATATTGATTTATTTGGTCAAGTGGAGATAAGGGAATTAATCATATCTAACAGATATTTTGAATTCTATATATTATTTTTCATTCTACAATATGATTCTGATGCAAAATGCTATGCTTTGCTAATCCCAGGGACATAGGCACCTCTCCTGGATGTTGAGATGATGATCGATATGCCTTTACCTTAGGCTAATATATGGTTTGTTCACCTTGTGTTTGTAAGTGGTGTGAATATGTGAGTGTATATATATATATATATATATACATATATATATATATATATATATATATATATATATACATATATATATATATATACATATATATATATATATATATATATATATATATATATATATATATATATATATATATATATATATATATATATATATATATATATAATATTGATGGTGATGCATAAAAACCATAATACCTGTTTATGTTGTAGACAAATTACTCTCTCCAGCTGAAGATGCTTACAAAACGTGTCAAGTTCAATCCCTACAATCATTGCATCAAGCAAACATTAGATCTATAGATATTATATAGTGCTGCACTCCACTATTCCAAATTACACCTTCAGCTAACAAACCAAACTACTTATATATCTGTGTATATTTTAGTAAGACAAATCATGAATGCAAAATATATGAAATGTAGAAATAAAATAGTGAGTAAACACATAAGTATTAGTAAAAATGAAAAAGTGTGAAAAAAATTGAAAATCCCAAAATCCCCAAAAGTGCTGGTGAGCTGTAATGCCACGTACACACGATCGAATTGTCCAGTGGACTAGGTCCGCCAGACCACAGTACACTGGACAATTCGATCATGTGTGGGCTCCAGTGAACTTTTTCATCGTAAAGTCCGGCGGACTTAGAAAGTAGTTTTGACTCAAAATTTGTCCGCAGGACTTGGCTTTCAGCGGACAATCCGTTCGTCAGTGTGCTAGTCCGGCGGACTAAGAATGACGCATGCTCTGAAGCAAGTACGAGAAGGAAGCTATTTGCTACTGGCTATTGAACTTCCCTTTTCTAGTCCCGTCGTACGTGCTGTACGTCATCACGTTAGAAATCACCAGACTTTCAGAGCATTCGTGTGTGTCCGTTTGTTATAAAGTCCGGTGGATTGTTTGCCGGACCAATTCCACTTGACAATTCGATCGTGTGTACACAGCATAAGTGAAAACAAGTCCTTAGTGCCTTTAACTGCAATGACATTAATATACACAATTCACCTGGGGCAATGGACCACATATGTTATGGTCTATAATCCCTTTGGTCCCTCACAGGGGACCAGAGGAAATCCTCCCAGCTATAAGCAACAAATGAACATTTCTTCTCCTCTCCTATGTTCCTCCACTCAGCCATATACATGCAAAGAAACTATACATAGTGCTTTATCTTTCAAACCACATATATTTATTAAAACGCAATCACTCCAGGAATACTACTCACATTTTATGGGTGCTTGCAGCACACTAAACTGTACATATATGTAGCCGCAAACAGTAATGTGCCACTCTGTCCACCAGTGCCAATTCTCCAGGGTGTCACAATAGGAATGGTTGCAAAGTCCGGGGTATCCTGCACGAATGCCGTGACCTCAAGCCCCCCCCAGGCGTTGCGCCACAGGGACACATGGCTTCCTCAGAGGGATATGATTCTGGTCATTTTATTCACAGCGCAAAGGGTTTTGCATAGTATTTAAAACAACATTGGATGTTGTGTTAATGTTGGTGTTTATGGGGTTTTGGAGGGATTTTTTGGGGGTTGGGTGTTGTCAATGGTATGCTGCAGTATTATATCATACTTTCATTGTTTTTATGATATAAAAAATAAATTTAGGCAATCTTAATAAATGTCTTTTTTATTATTTTTTTTTTTTTTAACAGTAGACTTGCATGCAAATGTACTACACAAGAAAAGAAAATCTAATAACATTCCAGCAAGCTATTTATAATGGTTCATGGCTGCATGCAACTCTGTTTATTGTCATCTAAAACTAGGAGGACACATGCAAAATGACAGGGATATGGAAACAAATGTGAAACCTTTTAAATTACCTGGCTGCAAATGTGTTTTCATGTGCATCTTTGCAAGAAGGGAATGATATCATGAATACTAATGAACACTCATCATTTTTTAAGGTTTGTAAAATAATTACAGAAAGAAAAATATGGTATATATCATGCCTCAAATATATGGGTCTCTGACATGGGCAGTATCCTTTTTAGTACCATAATAGAGTTCCTAGCATTCTAATATATGGTCAGAATTCTGAATATTAAAATAGCTTGATGCTTAAAATTAGAGGAGAAATTATTAAAATATTGTAAAGTCCTGTACAAATTTTATTGTAAATGCTTATATATTTTTAACATATTTCTTCTGGCACATTTATGACCCTAAACATTGTAAATAATTTGACACAATCCATCATAAAATGCACTTTCAAACATTATAATGTAACCAGTTTAAATTCATGCTTGACAGGTCTAAGAAGATGAAGTGATGCATGCTTGGAAGTGGAGATATCTGACCATGACAATGAGTGCTGGATGTAACAAAAATTTGCATGCACATGGTTCAGAGCATGTCACATGAACATATGTGTCTGCATCACTATATTGTTCCTTCAGTATCTCCAGCAAAGCTTATATTTGCAACATTTCTAGAGACCGACAGCTTGTCGGGTGAACTGTCAAATATACAAAACCATGCACCCTGGAGGTTAGATCTTTACGCTTGCCTTTCCGAGGTCTGCCTGACTACTATGTCCATTATGATAACAAGGCCACTTCGCATTCTCTCTGTTGGATCTTCTGTATTATCTTTATATTTTGAGAAATAGATTAGGAATTATACTCATCTTGCTGCAGCAGTAGGAATGAGACATCCAGGAACTACACATCTAGAAGATTTAAAATAGCCTTGTGAGTGACTGAACCTGCCAGTATCCACCCAAAACTTCTGCACAGAAAGTAATGGGATTATTTTGGGGACACAGACTGCAACAAAACACCAAAACACCTTTTCCTTAGTGAATTGGAAAAGGATTAAAAGCTTCATCAGGTTATAATTGTTATATGTGTCTCCTTGGTACCGTGACAACCTCCCTCCTACTTTCTTGTCTTGCTGTTACAGGGTCATAATGTAAGGTAAAATCTCCCCAACCTGGTAAAGCTCCTTTCATATTAGCGCATCCACAAAGTTTCACAATTTCCAGTACGACTTTGGAGCGTGACTTTGATGCAACTCTTGGTGCGATTTTGATATGATTTTACATTGTATGGATAAAAGTCGCATCAAAGTAGTGCATTCATCATTTCAATGTTTCTACAACTTTAAGTCGCAGTAATTTGAATGGGTACCACTGAACAGAATGGTGTGTGATTTGTCATGAGACATTGATGTCCAAAGTCACATGACAAATTGCACATGTGTGAATTGACTCTTAAAGACAGCAATAAAATCTTGACAACAATCAAAAACAAAACATTTTGGATTTGATTACATAAACCCCACACAAAATAATGTTGATAGTTTTAGATGAAGTAAACCATTATTAACACAACAATTGAATGGAGGGGATCATTTTGGTATCTCTTTTCATAGAAACAGAAAAAGTGACGGCAGAAAAAAGACCAAGTAGTCCATCGAGTCTGCCTGTTTTTTCTTTTCTTTTTATATTCATACATGTTTTTTTTTTTATTACAATTGTTTTGTTTTTTCATTTTCGCTGAGTATAGATCTATGTTTGTCCCAAGCATCTTTGAATCAACTAAAAGTCTATTCCAAGTCTATTCCAAGCAACTACTCTTTCAGTAAAAGGATACTTTCTAAGGTTAGTTTTGAACTTTCCTTTGCGCTAGTTTGAGGTCATGTCCCTGTGTTCTTGATCTTTGCTTCATGTTAAAAATACTGCCCTCTTGAACCTTTTTCACCCCTCTGGTTGTAGTTAAAGGTTTCAGTCATAACTCCACTTTTCCCTTCAGACTGTACATATTAAGTTCCTGAAGTCTCTCCTGATATGTTTTATCCCTCAGATCTCTCACCATTTTTGTTAACTGTCTCTAGCTTTTCAATAACTCTTTGTAAGTGAGGTCTGCAAAACTGGACTCAATGTTCTAAATAAGGTCTAACTAAAGATCTACAGTATATAGGAGAATAAAGACCTCCTTCCTCCTGCTGGTGACATCCCCCCAGTGATGCAGCTTACAATTCTATTTGTTTTTCCCATTGCATGACCACACTTTTTTGCTCAATTCGCAGTAATCTGAAATAAGTACTCCAAAATATCACCCAATAGTGAAGTCCATCAATGGATACTTTTTCCCTTGACACATTATTATTTATTTAAAAATGTGGAACTACAATTTCCAAAGCTTTTACCAATCTTCCATGATTTTACAGGCACCTTCAGGAAATCAACCCTATTGCACACCTTTTATGCCAACAGAAAAAAGACATATCTTACCCACCTACCCTGTACAATAAAGGAAATATTGTATATCTGATTCAAATGTTGTATGCATTGCTGAACACAGTGAGGAGCTTACCTTTCTAGTTACTTCCTTAAAGTGGAAGTAAACCCATTAAATTAACAGTTTAAAAAAACAGTTACATTCCCGGCATGCCAGAAATGTAACTGTCACATTGGTTGTGCTCTCAACCAAACTGTTAGACCATCCAATGGCTGGTGTCATAACTGATCACATGTGCAATAACATGGCAGTTGAAGATTAAACAGAAGTCAAGATGGCAGCTTCCTTGGCTGAAAATGATAGGAGGGTTTACTTCCACTTTAAGAGAGTGAAGTCATCATTGGAGTAGAGAATTGATGTCACCTCATCACTTCTTTTCTTTACGAAAGAGCCATACACAGTAATAAGGCATCAATTACCTACCACGGACCTAAAAGCTGTGTAAGATCAAGGGCTGCACACCCTGTAGTTTGATCCTTTTACCAGTAATGTGAGTTCAGCTTTGTTCACACACTAAAAAATATTGAATTCAAAATACTCTCTTTATGTAAAAGCAGTGAATGGCCAGTGTAGACTTAACATTGGAGGACATTTTCAGTGGAGCCCTTGGCACAGCAATCAGTATGCCATATAATAAGAAGGAGATGCTTTGCTTGCTTGTTATCACTATCTTTGTTATTTCCATGTAACTATATCCTTAGGAAAACATGTGATGGAATTCACAAAACAAATTGGCAATGTGAGAACTACAGTGTGCATTTTAACTAGGCTCCAATACTAGCTGAGTTGACATTACACAGACCATTTAATTAAACACTCCAGAAATACTGCCTAAATCATTTGGGTTCTTAGGACCCATACACACTATTAGATTTTATGCACATTTTTGTCTTCAGATTTACCAAAACCATGTAATATGAGGTCAAACCTTAAAAAAGTTTCAATTTGTATACAATCAGGCAGGCCCTTGCACTTCATGGTTTTGGCAAATCTGAAGACAAAAATCTGCAGAAAATCTAATAGTGTGTATGGGGCCTTAGTGTGGATTTCAGGTGAACTTAAAGTGCAAAAGTAAACAAGCATAGTTCTTTACAATTTAGCCAAACATGCAATAGATTGTGCAAAAACATCTCACATTGTTCAGGTAGGCATTAAATATTTGTTTCCCCAGCATTTCCTGGTATGGAAGATGTCTAATCTGCCCAGATGCATCATGGGAGCTTAATGTCATCATGGATCCCTCTCTTTATCTGTCTAGTGCTCTAAATTGACTTGAGAGATTGTATGGAAGATGCCTTATCAGTCTCCCAAGTAGCATCTCAAAGTTCTAGTCAACATGTAGCCAGGAACGCTAAGTCTTGATACACTGATTTCATGGGTTAACACTTGTTTTTCTTTTTGTAATGCCACCAATGGAACAGTGCATTATTTTTCAGCTGCAGACCCATTTTGAGTTTCAATATACACTGTATTGTCAAAAGCATTGTGACGTCTGCCTTTACACACACATGAACTTTAATGGCATTCCAGTCTTATGTCACGTACACACGGTCTTTCCGACGGTAAATGTGCGATCAGAGCTTGTGGTCGGAAATTCAGACCGTGTTTAGGCTCCATCGGACAGTTTTCATCAGAATTTCCATCGCACAAAATTTGAGATCTGGTTCTCAAATTTTCCGACAACAAAATCCATTTGCGTAAATTCTGATCATGTGTACACAAGTCCGCACAAAGTGCCACGCATGCTCAGAATAAATTACGAGACGGAATCACTCGGTCTGGTAAAAATAGCATTCGTAATGAACATAGCACATTTGTGACGCTGCAGATTTTGAAATCTTTTAATGCAGCGCTTTCTATTCTTCTTTATAATGCTAGAAGAGTGAAGTTGTTTTGCTGCTCATATTCACAGAGTTCTCACAAAATTCTTTCTTTATAATTTTTCGTGATCTCATGAATAATATTTTTCTTCAGATCTCCATAATACTTTTTTTTGTTTGTTTTTTTATCAAGATCTGCATTTTTCCATAATATTTTTTCTAGTTTTGTGTGTCAAGTTACCACACCATTATTATCTTGTATTTGTTTAACCTCTAGGTGGTTGGTTGGTGTCCCTTGTTAATTTGACATTGTATTTTAGAAATGTACCTGTCTACTCACAAACAAACTGTCCTTTTTGAAGTAAAACACATATGCAAGTATTTGTGAAAAATAAATATCCATTTATTATGGGTCATAGCAAAATAAAGAGGAAGTCAACACTGGGGAAACTGGTGAAATTTGCGAAGCCTTTGTAACCCAGGGCACACATCAATTATTTTACAGTCAAAATTGGTGGCCTGAGGAGTACATATAATAGTGAGCACAATCTGGTCCAGGACTACAAGAGATCAGGAACAACAGCAGATGATATCTATGTCCAAAGGGTGTGGTCATACAACAGCCTGCATCTTTTGCCAGACCGGACTGAACCCAGGCCATCACTCTCTTGTCTTTCTTACATGCTTCCTTCCAGGCTGTGGCTCTGGTGTTGGAGTTGTGGCAGGAGGTGGAGGAGGAGGACCTGGAGGAGGGGGAGGAGGACCATGGTTCAACTTACAAATGTGGCTTTGGCTTGCCCCTCAACCCCTTATTTAGGGCCTGCAAGATCACTTCCTCACATAAGAGGCGTTGGCCCTCCTACATTTCCAGCCTTTTGCAGGCTGTTGTGTAGACATAGTCCTCTTGAACACTGGGGGGGGGGTTCTGAGGGCCGCCGTAGCCTTTAGAAATAAGCCAATTGCTGCCTCCTTCAGGTTACTCCTCTACCTGGCACTTTTTTGTGGAAGGTCGAGGGGAGTGACCTGGGATTCAGGCAGGCTACTGGGCCTGGCCACCTCCTGGCTGCCACTTACCCCCGCCACCTCCTGGCTGTCACTTTCCACGGACTTCTCCTGGCTAGGCTTTCCTGTGTGTGAAATAGGGACATTGTTTTAGTTTTTGGTTCATCAATCACACACAATTTCCAGCTCATGACTGTTGCAAATTGAATGTTAACAAATAGAAAAGACTATCATTCTGAACCCAGCAGTTTTCAATCTTGTCCCAATCATTTGTGGCCACTACTGTCTATTGATATGTAAAACACTTTGGGAAATCAGAAATTAGTTATCAAAACTAACATGTATTTAACATCATTAATTTGACAACCAGAAATATTTTGAAGAATGCTATACCTGACTCAAGCTGGGTTCCTCCACATGTGGCTGCCTGGAAGGCCCAAGTTGGTTGTCGCTCAGCCTCAGCTGGGGGGTAAGGAAACCTTGAAGGTTGAAGGAAGACTGGAGAGTGCTGGCCTGGGTTCAGACAGAAAATGCAGTCTTTCATAGTACCACAGCCTGTGCACATAAATGTCATCTGCTGCAGCTCCTGATCTCAGGGAATCCTGGACCTTCTTGAGCTCCCTAATATAAGTGCTCCTCATACCACCAATTAGGGCCTTCAAATAGGGGATGTCTGCCATGGGGATCACCGGCTTCACTTATTCCAGCAATTGATCCAGCGCTGCCTTCCTCTTTGGTTTATTGTTATAAAAGGGGTGGTTTACCTGCCACAGACAGTGCAGCTCCCTGTACATATCAATGAATATGGGGATAAAGTCCTCATCGTTCAATAGATACATTTTATCTACAAGACACAACACAAGACAGACCCTAATGTCCTAATCTTGACCCAATATAGGCCTCAATCTATAAGCAGTATAGGCCACTGATGCACCAACTTAAAATTGTATCTTCGTTATAACGATTGTCACTTCCGTTACTTCGTCACCAGCTCACAGATTGTACGTACGACACAAACTTGATTCAGTGCAAGGAGAGGACACTCAGCAGCTGCTTACACATTTGGACGCAGGAGCACTAGTGTGGGACACCAGAAACAAACTTTTTAGGGTGTCCCACACAGGTGCTCCAGTGGGTACTATAGGGGTGTCTCCATGTGTGAAACTTGTCCAAAAAAGAGAAGTATTCCAGCTTTGGAAATGAAATAAAAATGTCTTCAGCTTAGAACTCTGCCAAAACAGACAATTGTGCAACACTTCCAAGCAATGTTTCATATTACTATTTCTGTCCTCCAATATGTGTGTGCTAAGTATACCTTTTTTTATTCACATAGGGGAGAAAAAACTCAGGATGTCTGAGGACACCAGGGACCCCCCACCTCCGAAAGAAGGGGAAGTCACCAAAACACAAGCAGAAGATGAGGAGGGAGAGGTTTTAGAAGTGTGCAAAATTGTCACCACAACAGTGTCTGAGACCACAGTTTCAGGTAAGATATCTGCTCCTGCATATTTCTAATACATGGTGTGTTTTTTTGTCTTTTTTAGGTGATGTGGATGTTGTGGAAGAATAATCTAATTTCACAAGTGAAAGTGCCCAGATCCTCATCAGGGAGATAATGGGGTGCAATCACGATTTAGAAAATCTAAAGCAAAACATCAATGATGTTCAGCAAAAAATGAAGAACATTATTGATGTTTTAGGGAGAATCGAAAACACACAAAAATGTAACCCTTTTTTTTCCCGTGTATTTTTGTTTTTTTTAAAAAAAGTTTTAAAGTATTTTTAAAGCCACATTTTGAAGATACACACAGTGTGTCAACATGTGCTATCTGCCATCAGGGGATATCAATGTATGCGTTTTGTGGGTGCAACCCCTTCCTCACAACTAAAGTAGCTGAGAGGATGGGGTTGCACCCCCAAAACATGTCCATTGATCCCCCATGATGGGAGCTAGCACATGTTGACATTAGGCATGGGATCAGGAGGGAAATCCCCAGTTTGAATACCAATTTGTGTGCATCTTCAAAATTTGTCTTTTACAGGTGTGACATCACCCCATCTGATGAAGACAATATCAACACAGTTTGGACATACTCATCTCTGATATTGCCTTCACTTTATCAAAGTTGAACCTTCTAAGTTCCTGAGTTGTGTATGTTATGTTTTGAAACATGCCTGTTTAACCAAAAAAGGTTATTTCTAATTAATGTGACAAAAAATTATGTTATACACCAAAGATGTTGGTTTGCTCAAAAACCATTTTCTAAATGCACATGCAAATGTTCTTTGAATAAAAAGTTTTCTACTCAACAATGTGTGGCTTCTTCTTTCAATGATCAAAAGCAGTTTTTGGAGTAAAGGTTGGTGTTTACAGTGACAATGGGGGTTATTTACTAAAGACAAATTCCATTTGCACTACAAGTGCAGTTTCATGTGCACTTTTAAGTGCACTTGGAGTGCAAAGTGGATTTTTCTTTAGTAAATAACACCCACAGTGCTTTCTAATTTGCCACAATCACGCCATTTTTATGACTCCACAAAATTAATTCAGGGTGCTGAAAATGATGAATGTTTTTGTCAGTAATGCATTACATACTTCTTAGCTGAAGAAGAGATTGTCACCTCATGTATCAAATAAATTACATTTGCACTATTGAAGAAAGTGTCCAAAAAGAAAAGCCCATTGTAGAACCTAGGAGACAGCTAAAAGATACACAGGCAGTAAATCAAAGGAAATCTTCTGTTTAAGTGCAAAAAATTAGGATAAAATGTTTCGTAAACAGTTTCTTGCATATCAATGCCCCCCCCCCACCTGCAAAGTACTCGACATACTTCTGTCTTACTTTGAGGGTGATTTGGGGGGGAAGCCAGGATGGCCAGCTTCAAGCGCCGTCAGAGTTTCTTGTTGAAGTCCAGCCTCAGGCCCAACTAAGCTAACATAGTTAATTGAATTTCTCCTTAAATAGTTTTGTAGAATGCAGAATGTAGAATGTAGAATATTTTTTTTTTTTTTATATTCCAATCTTCATACTATTGGTTCTCACCTTTTACCTTTACAGTTCCTTTTTACATTACTAGTGATTGTATTTTCACACTAACACTATTTGTTCACTGGCACTTTGCACTTTATTATTGGCATTTAGTAACTGTATGTTGCTTTAATTGATTTATGGCTCATTAATTTATGATCTCTATGACATTTATGGTCTCTAAGATATAATAATCGTTTGTTGACATCCATTGACAAGCACATTTATACCAGTTGGTAACACATATTTATTTATTTTCAATTTTAATTCTATTCCATTTTTACTATCCAGCACGCTGGAAAATTCTTGCTTATTGCTTATCTTAATTTTTAAATTTTAAATTCTAAACGGTATAGCGCCAAGCCTATTTCCCCCCCCCCACTTTAAGAGTTGATGGGAAGATGGATGGAGCCAAATACAGGCCAATCTGTAAGCCCTTGTACACACGGTCGGAGAATCCGTCGGAATGTGTCCTATCGGACCGTGTCTTTGGATAATCCCACTGTGTGTGGTATGCATCGGACTAATTCCATCGGAATATCCGCCGGACCCAATTTTCCAACATGTTGGAAATATTTCCCGACCAACTGGGCCGATCGGACATACTCCGATCATGTGTAGAGAATTTTGAACGTACCAAGTGCCACGCATGCTCAGATCAAATTCCTACATCAAAGCTATTGGCTACTAGCATGAATGTAGTCCCATCGTAACGAAATTACGTCATCACGTTATGAAAGATCGGATTTTTCACCAACTTTGTCCGACCGTGTGTATCCAAAAGTTTCGGACAAGATCCGACGGACAAAATTC
>NW_027507686.1:132691585-133031585 GCF_037356315.1 Lithobates pipiens | reverse complement strand
ATATTTTTGCCACACAGATGCATTATTTAAAATTTTTCAACATTGAACCTCATTTGCCATGTAGATGCCCACCCCATTAATTTGTTCAGATCTTTTTGCAAGGTTTTCACATCCTGCAGTGAAGTTATTGAACTGTTTACCCCTTCCTCCAGGTCATTTATGAACAATATAAATAGAATTGGTCCCAGCACAGAACCCTGGGGGACCCCACTACCCACCCCTGCTCATTCAAAGTACTCCCCATTTATCACCACCCTCTGAATTCGCCCTTGTAGCCACTTTTCAATCCATGTACTCACCCTATGATCCATGCCAATGGACCTTATTTTGTACAGTAAACGTTTATGGGGAACTGTGTCAAATGCTTTTGCAAAAACCATTCCCCTGTGAGAACACAAGAGCTCAGCGGGGAGATCCCTGTACTAACATTACTTAGTTAATACAGCAAGCTCCTTACAAGCTACTCATTTTTTTCATTCAGTCTGCTGGTTTGAACAAAAAAAAAAAGGACCTGTGTTATCAGGCTTAAAGAGGTGCTCCAGGCTCCTTAAAAAGAAAAATTAAAGCCAGCAGCTAAAAATACTGTAGCTGCTTACTTTTAATATAATGACACTTACCTGCCCGGGGATCCTGCAATGTCCTCACCTGAGCGGATTCTTCAATCGGCTTCGGGTACAGTCTGTTTCCTACTGTGCATGTGTGAGTCATGATGTGCCTGCTATGGTCCTGTAGTCTTCTGGGACCTTTGGTGTATCCCAGAAGAGTGCGTTAATCTTATGCTTGTTCAGCTAGCACTGCCACAAGTGCACTTCAAGCAGTGTTAGCTGAACAAGCATAAGATTAACGGTTCCAAGAGATGGGTGTGATGTGATATCAGCACATAGGCTCCACCCTCTATAAGCGTTACATCAGGGCGTAGACTTCTTCAGTAGGGGTGGAGCTAAAACATCACTGTGCTGCATCTATATCATGTGACAGGTTAGTGTTTTATCTATTCCTTATCTGGGAAATAAGTGTTTTTAACGTAGAGCACTAGATTCTGCAATTCTCTTCCCATATATATCTGCCATTGGGTGAGAGGTATCTGGGTTTTCCTGAGCTTATAGAAGGGCGTGTGAGAGACGTGGATTTAAAGCGCCAGCACCACGTTAGAGATATTTGCCATCCCCAGAGGGGAAAAACTGCTTGATTTGACCTGCTGGTAAAACAGGGGTCAAATTGTGAGGTGAGCAGCCTATGACACTGGCAGAGGCGAGAACAAGCACATTTGGAATCATTGTTTGCATGTTTTTTGAGGATATACTACATTCAGTTACTTATTATTATATATCATGGACTCATTATAGAATCATGAACTTCTCACTTCATTGTTACATTTTTTTATTTGGTCATTTGAATATGATTCTTTTAAGCACATGAGTATCATTGTTTGAGATATACCTTTTTAGTAGTGCAGCACTGTTTATTGGGTATAATTATCTTTAGTTTGTATATGCCAATTCTTGGTGATTTTCCTATTCTGTCCTAACTTCTTTACAATTTAAGGTAAGCTCTATTTTGACCCATACATCTGCCAGTGCATGCAAATATTTAAGGTCATCACTGAATGAAACTCACATTACATGTGTAAGGCCCTATCCATTGGAATCAAAAATCTATGTAGCACAATCTATGTAGCACAGTCTATGAACCAACTACCATAGCCATTTAAAAAAATAAATACATAAAAGGACCTGGAAATTGATGAATAAACGAAAATCGAAAAAAGGAGACCTTAAGTAGTCTCTTGGAGGACATCTGATGTTTCACTAAACACTGGCTGCAGCGCCACATCAATGATCCAGAGAAGAATAAACTGATACAAAGACATAAACAGACAACACATGGTGCCCCCTGTCTGTTTATACCTATCCATAGGAATGAATGAGTTGAGCAGCACACATGTGCAATGAACACATGACCTAACCAGGACTATTAATGAGCAAAGGCTGTGTGCTAGGCAGGACTGCATATTGAAGACCTACAGAGTAGGGTTGAGGATAAGTAGTTTACAATGGTGGTAACACTGAGTGGGTGGGGACTCTAAAGTGCAACTTCAGTAAGCAAAACATATTATCTAATATATTTAAAAGCTAATAATTAATTGCCTTGGATTAAAAAAAACAATCTTTTACTGGACAACCACACAAAGTTCCTGACAAGCCACGTAACATACGATATACTTTTTATTTCTTTGGTATGGATATGCACGGTAATTACTAACATTGTTACAGTTCGCAGTCAAAAAAGCTAAAATCCTACCCTTTGCAGTTAAATAAATATAAATAAATATCTCCATACCAGGTCCATTTAAATGCTGGTTCTCATCTGTTGGGTTGAATTAAGTAAATACCTATTGTAGTGTACTCTCTAAGCTGCCCGGTTTTACTAGTACTCAGGTTATGTTTAGAAGGTAGCTTGACAATTCGATTGTATGGACAAGCCCTAACCGTCACCTCCACACCCCATGGTAAATAAATACTTCAGGGATGTTTTTGTTAGTTAATGTAAACAGAATGAGAATACATTCTATGCATATCAAATAACTAAACTATTTCCTCACATCTACAACTAACCTAGGCAGGAAATGGCTCATTTGGTTAGCAATAGAGAGACTATTAATCGCCCCATTAAACAGATTATTCATAGAGAGTAGCATGATTATGTGTAGAAAAGTGAGAGAACCCAATTTATGTTTCTAGGACATAGTTATCAGTCCAGAGTTAAGCTTGGTGACTGACAAAACTTTAGAAAATACAAAGATAAAACTGTTGATGGTTAGCTATGGCATAAATAGATCATATTGACTAAACAAAAACATTTGTGCAGATGCCAGGTTTCATTTTATGCTTCATATTAGACTTGGTTATTAACTATAGATATCCATATCCCTTGAGGGTACAGGAACCAAAGGCTAGGACATGGGACTGGATCCCTGAATAATTTAAAAACACTAAAACAGTATTCTATGCATTACTGAAACTAAAATCAAAGTGGAGAAATCAACTGGTCACGTCAGATGACATGATAAAATCCGGTACTTGCCCAAGGCTGAAAAGATGAGGGAGCTCCTCTTGCATCTCCTGCCCAACACTCCTAAAGGTGGTGTAAGAGGGTGTGAGAGCACAGAGTGGCATGTGTGCCAGAGTTTGCAGACTGCCAGATGAATAGAACTAGGGGCTGAAGATCACTGGGCAGGGACCAGGAACAGCTTATTACCAGATCAGGAGGACAGAGAAACACGCCAAGGTCAGTAACAGCCAGGCAAACAGGCTACAAGGCAGTAGCAGAGTCCAGAAGGCAAGCCAGGTCATACATGGTGGCAGAATCAATAGGTCTTAGGTAAATAAGGACTAATTAGACTAGAATAAGACTCCCTGGCCTATTGGGTCTTAGGTGCTGCTTCCTGATTGGCCAGAAGGAGAATCAGGAAGACAATAGAGAAAATTAATTCGCTATTGTCACACAAGTGGGTGGGCTCAGGGTGCAGTGCTCTATGCCCCGAGCCCACCCTTTTTTTAAACCAATTGTAGCCTCATGCATTAATCATATGCTTAAAAAAAAAACATTGAAGTCCATGCGTCTGGCACTACACATGGATTAGGGACGGGCCGCCACTGACTAGGCCCCAAAATCAGTGTCCAACATGCACACTAATGCACTTCCGACATTTCCCTTATGCATAGTGGTGTGGGCAGCATAATGTGTACATTGGTTTCTTTCGGTTGCTGAGAATTTGATCTTTCTTACAGGTAATAATATTGTGGCTATCCATACCTAAATCTTATATTCTGATTACCCAAAAAAATCTCACTAGTTGTAGCTAGCATGTGCATTTGCCATTCTTATATAAATACATATAAGAGATGTATAGTTTCTTTCAGCTTGTCTGTTCCTAGCTATCCATATGTAAAGTAAAACCCAGCTATCTCCATCTTTTAAAGCCGTACTGGTATCTAATAGGATTGGTAGTGAGGATGATTTCAACAGTCTGGCCAAGGGGTTTAACAGAAATGCTGAGTAATTCATGGGGACGAGTCTGGTATAAAAATTCAGAATGCCTGTATTAGACGGTAAGAATTTGGACTTCCTCCATAAAACAGAACTCATGGTCAATCTTGCAACTCTACTTGTCACCAAGATTAACAGATCAGAGAGTGAGCCAGGGATTCACACAGTGATTTTAAAGCATGTGTGTTGTCACATTGGTGGACCTTCCCATGATCCCTGGCATCCCCTTTGACTAATGAAACAGCTTGGCTGCCTCCTGCTGCAGTCAATAAAAAGGAATGAAGTATAGAGATGAGCAAATAATACAGAATCCACTCTTTCAGTGGATTGAGTGGAGTGAAATTCTGCCTGTAAACAATTATATATATTGAACAAGTAAAATTAAATCTGCCCAGTTTTAATATGTTTGCTGTGAATTGTTCTAGTTTTTACTATTTTTGGGTCTTATTATGGGTGATAATCTCTTACTGTGGGCGTTGAGTAGTGTATAGTGTTTTTTGAAGTTTAAATATAAAGCCTAATTTACTAAGGCTTCTAGGATATATGTGCACACAGGCAGTGCTGGGACAAGGCCATTTGGTGCCAAAGGCGAAGATGGCAAACTGCTCCCCCTCCCCTTTTTAAGAAAGCATCAATGTCGTTTCAAAACAAGAATATACTTATTATTATTATATTAAGGAACACTCTGATGGGCAAATTGTATGTTAAGGGTCACCCTGATGGGCACATTTTATATTAATATAATTATAAAATGTATAATTATAGTAACATCTGCTCATCAGAGTGCCCCTTAATATAATATGCGCATATCAGTGTTGCTCTTAAAATTAAAATATGCCCATCAGAGTGCCCCTTAACATAAAATGTGCCCATCAGCTTTCCCCTTAACATACAATAAGGTTCACACCGATGGGCACCTTTTATGTTAAGAGGCACTCTGATGGGCACATTTTATTTTAAGGGGTAGGCTGATGGGTATATTTTTAATGTGTACGCTGATGAGCACATTTTATGTTAAGGGGCCCTCTGATGGGCACACCAAAATGTGCCCATCAGTGTGCCCCTTAACCACTTCAGCCTCGGACCAATAAATACCTTAAGGACCAGAGGTCTTTTTCCAATTTTGCACTGCGCTGCTTTAACTGGTAATTGCGCGGTCATGCAATATTGCACCCAAACGAAATTTGCGTCCTTTTCTTCCCACAAATAGAGCTTTCTTTTGATGGTATTTGATTGCCTCTGCGATTTTTATTTTTTGCGATATAAATGGAAAAAGAGCGAAAATTTTGAAAAAAAATGATATTTTCTTCTTTTTGTTATAAGAAAAATCGAATAAACTAAATTTTAGTCATACATTGAGGGCAAAATTTATTCAGCCACATGTCTTTAGTAAAAAAAATGTCAATAAGCGTATATTTTTTGGTTTGCGCAAAAGTTATAGCGTCTACAAACTAGAGTACATTTTCTGGAATTTACACAGCTTTTAATTTATGACTGCCTATCTCATTTCTTGAGGTGCTAAAATGGCAGGGCAGTACAAACCCCCCCCAAATGACCCCATTTTGGAAAGTAGACACCCCAAGGAAACTGCTGATGGGTATGTTGAGCCCATTGAATATTTATTTTTTTTGTCCTAAGGGATTGAATAATGACAAAAAAAAAAAAAAAAAAAAAAAAAGTACAAAAAGTTGTCACTAAATGATATATTGCTCACACATGCCATGGTTATATGTGGAATTGCACCCCAAAATATATTCCGCTACTTCTCCCGAGTACGGGGATACCACATGTGTGGGACTTTTTGGGAGTCTAGTCGCGCACGGCATCCCGAAAACCAATCACCACCTTCAGGATTTCTAAGGGTGCAAATTTTTGATTTCACCCCTCACTACCTATCACAGTTTCGAAGGCCATAAAAAGCCAAAATAGCACAAAACCCCCCAAAATGACCCCATTTTGGAAAGTAGACACCCCAAGCTATTTACTGAGAGGCATGTTGAGTCCATGGAATATTTTATATTTTGCCACAAGTTGCGGGAATATTACAAACTTTTTTTTTTTTGCACAAAGTTGTCACTAAATGATATATTGCTCACACATGCTATGGGCATATGTGAAATGACACCCCAAAATACATTTTGCTGCTTCTCCTGAGTACAGGGATACCACATGTGTGGGACTTTTTGGGAGCCTAGCCGCGTACGGGACCCCGAAATCCAAGCACCGCCTTCAGGATTTCTAAGGGCATAATTTTTTTATTTTACTCCTCACTACCTATCACTACCTATCACAGTTTTGACAGCCATAAAATGCCAAGATGGCACAAAACCCCCCCAAATGACCCCATTTTGGAAAGTAGACACCCCAAGGAAACTGCTGATGGGTATGTTGAGCCCATTGAATATTTATTTTTTTTATCCTAAGGGATTGAATAATGACTAAAAAAAATAAAAAATAAAAAATGTACAAAAAGTTGTCACTAAATGATATATTGCTCACACATGCCATGGTTATATGTGGAATTGCACCCCAAAATATATTCCGCTACTTCTCCCGAGTACGGGGATACCACATGTGTGGGACTTTTTGGGAGTATAGTCGCGCACGGCATCCCGAAAACCAATCACCACCTTCAGGATTTCTAAGGGTGCAAATTTTTGATTTTACCCCTCACTACCTATCACAGTTTCGAAGGCCATAAAAAGCCAAAATAGCACAAAACCCCCCAAAATGACCCCATTTTGGAAAGTAGACACCCCAAGCTATTTACTGAGAGGCATGTTGAGTCCATGGAATATTTTATATTTTGCCACAAGTTGCGGGAATATTACAAACTTTTTTTTTTTTTGCACAAAGTTGTCACTAAATGATATATTGCTCACACATGCTATGGTTATATGTGGAATTGCACCCCAAAATATATTCAGCTGCTTCTCCCGAGTATGGGGATACCACATGTGTGGGACTTTTTGGGAGTCTAGTCGCGTACGGCACCCCGAAAACCAATCACCACCTTCAGGATTTCTAAGGGTGCAAAGGCCATAAAATGCCAAAATAGCGCAAAACCCCCCCAAATTACCCCATTTTGGAAAGTAGACACCCCAAGCTATTTACTGAGAGTCATGTTGTCTGAACGAAAAAAAAGAGATTGATCGGTGGGTATGCCCACCATTAGATACCTCCCTTCATCCACCCACTTCTAATGATGGACATACATGCACCATTTATATATGCCGAAGCATGGGGGCATCCTCCCACAAAAAAGTTATGCCGCGTACATACGTTCAAACTTTTCCATGGGCAAGCCCCCTGTCGGAATTTTGACCGTATGTACGCGGCATTAGGAGCAAAATCACTCCTCCACCCCTTATGCCCCCATGCTTCGGCATATATGCTCTTTTTTAACTGTGGTGGTGAAATCACCGCCTACAGCACTGGAGTCACGGCTTTATGTATCGTGGGAGCAAACGCTGTTGCTGTCAAGATAAATAAATCCGCGCTGCAGCTGAATGGCGTACCTGCTAAGCAAATTATGGTTAACGTTAAAACAAAGTAACATCCCAGTAAAACCTTACCATACCATACCTGCAAAGCAATTGCCAAAAAAACTGTAAAAAATAAAACATTTTTTAACACAACCTGTGCCTAAAATATATATATGCCGAAGCATGGGGGCATCCTCCCGCAAAAAAGTTATGCTGCGTACATACGTTCAAACTTTTCCACGGGCAAGCCCTCCGTCGGAATTTTGACCGTATGTACGCGGCATTAGGAGCAAAATCGCTCCTCCACCCCTTATGCCCCCATGCTTCGGCATATATGCTCTTTTTTAACTGTGGTGGTGAAATCACCTCCTACAGCACTGGAGTCGCGGCTTTATGTATCGTGGAAGCAAACGCTGTTGCTGTCAAGATAAATAAATCCACGCTGCAGCTGAATGGCGTACCTGAAAACATGAAAAATGGTTAACAATAACACAGTAAACAGTAAAGTATAAAAAATTTGAGAGAAGAGAGAGAGAGAGAGAGAGAGAGAGAGAACAATAAAACGACAACTATTTTTGGTTTTTATATTTTATATTTTTTTTGGTTTTTTTATTTTACTTTTTTTTTTTTTTATATACACTTTTTTTTGAACTGTAAACTGTAACTGTAACGGTTCGGGTCTCTCAAAATGCGATGGCATCTTGGGAGACCCTGTGTAAGTGTGCCTAGCCTGTGAAATGCTGTACCCTACGCTAATACTTCACTAGTGAATGGTAGCGTTCAAAACACTCACCCTGACAAAGACCAGGATTGCCAGGACAGCGTGGACAATAAGAACGGGTGTCACGCCTATATCCGCGCTTGCTACAGACACAACATCTTTTTTGGGGGGCTCGTTGGGTAGGGGTACTCGGGAGGACATAAGAATAATGCCTCTCATACAGCCGGCTTACTGCATTTGGTTGGGAATGGTGAGGTACAGAACCGTCTGGAAACAGAAGCTCTGTGACAACCTCTCTTTGGAAGAAAAGAAAGGTTAATGTTCCGCCTGAAGCTTTGTATAGCACAAAAGCATTCAGCAAAGCCAATTGAAATAAGTAAGCAGACACTTTTTTGTACCAGCGTCTGGTCTTACGGGAAGTTAGATACGGCGCTAACATCTGGTCATTGAGGTCCACCCCTCCCATATTTTTGTTATATTCGTGGACACAGAGGGGTTTCTCCACAATACCAGTCGCCGTAGAAATTTGGACCGTCGTGTCTGCATGAAGGGAGGTAAGAACGAAAACATTCTTATTATGCCTCCACTTCATAGCGAGAAAATTATTACACCGATAGCAGGCTCTCTCCCCCAGCCTAAGACGGGAATCTACAAGCCGCTGGGGAAAGCCCCGGCGATTAGGTCGCACGGTGCCACATGCTCCAATCTGATTATCAAATAAATGACTAAACAGTGGCACGCTGGTGTAATAGTTGTCCACGTACAAGTGGTACCCCTTTCCGAATAAGGGTGACACCAATTTCCACACTATCTTGCCAGCGCTTCCTATGTAATCAGGGCAGTTCTCCGGCTCTACGTAACTATCTTTACCCTCATAAACCATAAAGCTCCATGCATAGCCTGTGGCCCTGTCACAGCACTTATAGAGCTTGACCCCGTACCTGGTACGCTTGTTGGGAATGTACTGTTTGAATGACAAGCGACCAGTAAACTTAACCAGGGACTCATCAACGCAGACAACTTTTTGGGGAATAAACAAGTCTGCAAAACGTTGGTTGAAGTGGTTTATGAGGGGCCGAATTTTGTAGAGCCGATCGTATTCAGGGTCTCCACGTGGACGACAAAGTTCATTGTCACTGAAGTGCAAGAACCGCAAGATCTGCTCGTATCGTGCCCTGGGCATGGAGTTAGAGAACAGGGGCATGTGGTCAGCCGGATGCGTGGACCAATAAGCCCGCATCCGCATAAATTTGTGTGTGCCCATGTTGAGGGAAAGGCCCAAAAACTTCTTAAATTCGGAAACCGTAACTGGTTTCCAATCTCTGGCAAGAGACGGCAACTGGGGATTAGCGGCGATGCGTTGACCAGCATATAAATTGGTTTGGTCCACAATAGATCTATAGAGATCTTCCGTGAGATACAGAGAATAAAAATCGAGTGGCGTAAAATCATCTGTATCCACCTGAATACCGGGTTGGGCAGTGAATGGGGGAAGTACGGGTTCTGCAGAAGTGGTGGGCACCCAATTGGGATAGGCGAATTCTGCAGGAAGGGCACTATGGGTACGACGGGCCTGTCTTTGTCTTCTTCTTCTTGGTGGCAGCGGGACACTACTTGTGCTTGCCACCTCGCCAGCTTGAACTGCACTTATGGGACTCGCCACGTCACCACGTGATACTGCAGTGCTGGATGTACGTCCAGGGTGTACTAGGCCGCTGGTGCTTGCCAGTTCACCAAAAGGATGAGCGGCGCTAGTACTGGCTCTATACTCCATATGAGGGACTTGCGGTTCCTGCACCTCAACAACATCAGAAAATCGGGGTCGGGTACGCCTGACAATAGCAGGGACCTCTTCTTCGTCGTCAGAGCTATCTGACATGGAGGCGCTGTCCTCTACAGGTTCGTATTCTGAGCCTGATTCTGACAGATCAGTGTCTTCCTCTTCACTATCTGTCATGCTCAGAAACGTGTAGGCCTCTTCACTAGTGTACCTTCGCTTTGCCATTTTGGGCTCTAAATTTAGGGGTACAGTAGTGAGACTCACAGGTAAAAAAGCACCTAGCCTGTCAGCGACTGTATAAAACGCTACCAAAAAAAACTGTTAGCGATCGCAGGGATCAGGCCTGACTCTGCGAACGCTGCAGTTATGTGTGTTGTGTTTTGTAAGTGACAGTGATCGATCGATACTGCACTTGGGTGGGCTGGGCTTGGCTGGGCTGGGCAGAGGGGCAAAACGCAGGTGCTAGCAGGTATCTGGGCTGATCCTGCTAACAATGCGTTTTTTTAGAACCCTAAATTGCTGGGCACGCTAGTATAGATCTGATCAGATCAGATATTGATCTGTTCGGATACTATACCACTAAGGGAGGTGTATGCTTTGCGCGTGGGTGTTAGCGGTGCTGGCACTAACCTAGCACTGCCTGGGGCGACGCAGACCCTTTCTGACCCTAAAACCAAATTTATATCACCCGCCGGGTGATCAGGGGGTTAAACCTTTATTAGGTAATAAATGGCGGGTGCCCTGATGCTATAAAAAGCGAACTACCAAACCAGCGTCACCCGTAACACTTATACGGTGATCACTGGTGAAAGGGTTAACTAAGGGCAATCAGGGGTTAAAACCTTTATTGGGTATTTATATGGGGGTACCTGAAGCTTTATAAAAAGCTGACGGGGAACCTAAATAACTAAATAACTAACTGGCTAACCAGCGTCACCAGTGACACTTATGCAGCGATCGCTGGTGAAAGGGTTAACTCTAGGGGCAATCAAAGGGTTAAAACCTTTATTAGGTTATATATCGGGGTACCTAACGGTATAAAAACCTGGCGTTGAACCTAAAAAAAAACTAGCTTCCTAGCGGGACCAGTGACACTATTGCAGCGATCAGAAAAACGATCGCTTAGTGACACTGGTAAAAGAGGGTGAAAGGGTTAACTGGGAGGGCAATCAAGGGGTTAAACCTTTATTAGGGGGGGGTAGGGGGCTACCCTGGACCTAAAGGGGCCTAACACTAGCTGCCCTGACACTTTTTACAGTCACAACTGACACTAAATGTAGTGATCAATAAATAAATGAACACTGCATTAGTGACACTGTGACTGGGGGGGGGCGGGGGGCCGATCGGGGGGGTGATCGGGGGGTGACTGGGGTGAAATGTGTGCCTGTGTGTACCTATGTGTCAGTGGACTGTTGGTGCACTTACTTGCGTCTTCACTCCTCGCTGTCCGGTTCAAAAAGACCGCCACGAGGAGTGTGACATCACTTCCTCCTCCTGTGTTTACATTTTCACAGGGGAGGAAGTTCGTCACTGGCCAGGAGCGATCGAGAGGGGATGGGCGGAAACCAACGGCCATCCCCTCATCGCCGATCGCTCCGGCACCGAAAGGGACCGCCGTATCTAGCGGGAGGGGGTCCGATCGGACCCCCCACCCGCTAGAAGGCATTCACGTACATTTACGTGATTATGCCTGCCTGTGCCATTGTGTTGACGTACATTGGCAATACGGCGGTCCTGAAGTGGTTAAGAAAATATGCCCATCAGCGTGTACATTAAAAATATACCCATCAGTGTGCCCCTTAAAATAAAATTTGTTCACCAGAGTACCCCTTAACATAAAAAAGGTGCCCATCAGTGTGACCTTTAACAAAATATGCCCAGCAGTGTGCACAATAAAAATATGCCCATTAGTGATCACTGGTTAACATGTGGCCCAAATACCTTGAATGCAGGAGGGCACAACTGAAATAACAAAGGGGCAGAAGCTGCGAGATAGGGAGAGCCAGGACCCGGGAACCACGGGTTGTAGGGGGCAAGGCGCGGGGCATGCACATGACGTCACGTGGCCCGTGAGTGCGAGCTGGTCTTCTGTCAAAACCGAGACCTGCGGTGAGGAGCAGGGGGCCGGCGCACGCACATAGCGTCACTGGTTGCTTGGGAAGCCCACAGTCCCAGCAAACTGGTGATGGCTGTTTTAGAAGGACACATCACTGCGCCCCTCCACCCACAATAAATTGTACCACCCAGAGCATCCATCCCTTCTGCCCCCTCTTGTACCGGCTCTGCACACAGGCCACAGCACAGTTAGTAAAGTTATTAAAAAGTGTATTTATTTTTTATTTTTTTAACCCCAGCTTAGTGGTGTTAAGCTTAAAATAAAACAGACATTTTTTTTTAAGTTTATATTTATATGACCATTGTTATCATTTTTAAATGTACCATACCATTTAGAAATAAAACCACATTTAAGCCAGGTACACACTACAGTAAAGTCTTACACTACATAGTATTGTATCTTTGTGTGCAAACACTAAATGGATTAGAAAGATAACTACCCTTACATATGTTAACTTTTGTTTCCCGAACAGAATAGCATCGTTTTTTTTTTTATGTGATGATTTAATTTACTTAAAACTTTCTTTCTGCTTGTCTTATTACAATGTTGACGCTCGTTCCACTTATTTCACTGTATTGAAGCAGGGGACTAAAATGTTATTTGGATGTGTAGCACAAACAAACTGGGACTGCACTGTATGCCATGAACGTCAAAGTAAAATTTGTGATTCACTCTTTGGGATTTCTTTTCTGCTAGATGTACATACATATCTAGGCATTCATGCAGACTTGCATCCCAAGCCTGCCATAATGTTTTATACCTACTGAGTTCCTTTTCCTTTGGTAAATGAATCCTATAGTATTGATTTTGGGCGTTGCTTGCTTAGCATGTAATTTGGATCTAAATACATAGTATACTAAGTAGTGTTTCATTTTTATTATGTGACAAATGTTATTTTTTATAAAAACATATATAAATTATAAGAGCATATTGAATAAGGGCTTTAGCCAGTGCATCCCATTGGGTAATACATTTAAAAGAGTCCTGGATGGCTTAATGCCAATGTAAAAATGCATATAAAAGCAAAGGAAAAGGCCTTCAAAAAATACAAGAATGCAACAAGAAATGTAAGGGTGCAATTAAGGTGGCTAAGATAGAACACGAAAGACACCTAGCGGAGGAGAGCAAAAAAAATCCCAAGAAATTCTTTAAGTATGTAAATATCTTGACAAGGGGGAATTCAGTAACCAAAACTGCAGTGTTTATCCTCATGACACATCACAGGAAGCACCCTCATGGCTAACAAAGGACAGAATTAGAATTAGACTTGGGAACCTCAACATTAATAAATCACCGGGACCGGATGGCTTGCACCCGAGGGCACTTAGGAAACTCAGTCAAGTAATTGCCAGACCATTGTTCCTAATTTTTATTGACAGTCTACTGACTAGAATGGTACCAGTGGATTGGAGAAAAGCCAATGTAACACCAATATTTAAAAAGAGCCCAAAATACATCCCTGGGAATTGCAGACCAGTTAGCCTAACATCAATAGTATGCAAGCTATTGTTGTTGATGAAAGGGACTATATACACAAGATTTTAGTAATTAAAATGTTATCATTATCAGTAATCAACATGGATTCATGAAGAATCATTCTTGCCAAACCAATCTATTAACCTTCTATGAGGTGGTGAGTTGCCATCTAGATAGAGGAAGGCCAGTAGATGTGGCGTATCTGGATTTTGCAAAAGCATTTGACACAGTTCCCCATAAACATTTACTGTACAAAATAAGGTCAGTTGGCATGCACCAGTCCATCCTGAGTGTCTACAATTGTCCCTATCCCTGTACATTGCACACTCACATCAGTCCCTACCCTCAAGGAACCAACAATCCAAGGTCCCCATTCATATATTAGGGCCAATTTTTGGACAGAAGCCATTTAACCTACCAGCATGTCTTTGGAGTGTGGGAGGAAACCGGAGTACCCAGAGCAAACCCACAGGGAGAACATACAAACTCCAAGCAGGTAGTGCCATGGTTGGGATTCGAACCAGCGACCCTTTTTACTGGCAGGCAAGAGTGCTAACCACTACACCACTGTGCCACTATGAGCACTGTGCCATGATTGGGCAAAGTCATCATGACTTTGTCCAATCATGGCCCTGACTGTGCTCTGTGCCCCAGCGGTCACGTGCATTGCTTAATCCGATTAGGGCCCCAGAATGCGCTGTGCATCTTGCAGTGCATTGTGGGGCACTCGACAGACGAACATCCAGCTGAGTGCCCTGCTAAATCGCGTGTTCTCTGAACGGGTGAACAGGCTATGTTCGGGCTGAACTTTTGCTTGGCTCAAACTGTTTACCCACCTCTATTTGGGAAGTACCCCAGTATTTTATGTTACAGAGCAGTACAAGGGACAGTCTCACTGACAGCGTACACTGGCAGTGCATATCTGGCTGTGGAAAAAGCTTGGCTGATATACAGCCCCAGCACCCCAATCAAATTAATTCCAGTTTGAAAAAAAAAAGGCTTTTTTTATTTAGGTAACTTTAGCAGCAACGCATGCTTTTTCATCAAACAGTGGCAGAGTCTTTTTGACTAGCAGAAAGAAATTGGACAATAATTTGCTGTGGCAGGTGAGCCTGTACACGGGGAGGACACTTCTTTACATCTTGGAGGTAAATCTTCTGTTTTGAGCCTTTGTATGTTGGCTAACACTACAGTATTCGCCCCTTGTGCTCTTTAGAGGGCCCCAGAAAATCCATGAGACAACGGATGGTATATTTCTTTTTTTTCCTCCTCCTGCTGTTCGGGACACTACCTTCCTGATGAGGAAGCAGCCACTGATTCCTGTGAAACATGTTGGGGAACAATGCTTATAACAGAGGTAGACATTACATTTATTGAGCGGATTTATTACCCCATGTTAGAAACGACCTATTTATCATAAATGTGCATGGTAAATAGTTAAGGCGAGGATGCCGTTTAAGTTATTGCTTTTCTTTAATGAAATAAATTTTAGTTTTATCAAAAAATTGTAAAGGGTAGTGTATTTCCTCCAAATTTTTTACATTGTATTGGTGTGGGTTTTTCCTGAGGTACCTCAAAAATCCAATGTGGGTATAAAACATAAGGATTTCTAATAATAAAAGGCCAGGGGCATCACAGATTTATTCTGTCTGATTCTAATTTGCTGTGGCTGTCCCTGTCAAGTTCTACCAGGCTCTCATTAAGAATTAAAAGGCCACAGATGATACAGCAGTGTAAAATTGGGCAGCACAACATTTTTAATGAGGGGGAATTGCCAAAAATGTGCTAGAGACAAAGAGTACAGGCAGGTGTTTTACTACAAGAATTAAGAGACAACAGAAGGGAAGATACAGCAGTGTAAAATTTTACATGGACTAATTGGTATATACCTACCTTTTATTTTATCTGTAGTTATATGGGGGTCATATACTATGAGTTGGTTTATGTGCCCGCTGCAGTTTATTTCTTTATTTTCTACAAACAAAAAGGCAGTTCCAAGAACATGCTATGCTTCGAACAACCCAAACTAAAAAGCCCTATAAACATAAAATTAAAATAAAAAATCTCACAAAAATAACCAATAACACTTAAAAAAAACAGTTTAACCTATAAAAGGTCATATCAACATAAATTAAAATAACAATATATCCCAAAAATAAATTAACCACTACAATACAGGGCACTTTCACCCCCTTCCTTCCCAGCCCAATTTTCAGCTTTCAGCGCTCTAGCGCTTTCAGTGACAATTGCGCAGTCATACTACACTGTACCCAAATGAAATTGTTATCATTTTGTTCGCACAAATAGAGCTTTATTTTGGTGTTATTTATTCACGACTCCGTTTTTTTTTTTGCGATATAAGCGCAAAAATAGCGGAAATTTGGAAAAAAAAACAATATTTTCTTTTTTCTATTTCAAAAGAAATCCAATAAAATCAAATTTTGTCATAAATTTAAGCCAAAATGTATTCTGCTACATGTTTTTGGTAAAAAAAATTCAGTTAAGTGTATAATAATTGGTTTGTGTGATCACGGACATATGTACGCAAATGATAATGTACATATGTGTGCAGGTGATCACGTACATATGTGTGCAGATAATCATTGGGACATGTGATTTTAGTGGGACATATGTGGGGGACATGTTTTTATTATTAGGGACATGTGTTTTTATTATTTGGGGACATGTATGTTTTGGGGACATGTGTGGGGACTGTGTGGTGTGTTGTGTGTTCACACTACACTGATGATCAGTGAGTAAAAAGCTGTAAAAAGCAGCCCATACTCACTGATCATCAGCCGGCTGCAGCGTTCTGCTCTCCTCTCCTCAGCGGTGACTTCCGTGTGAGGAGAGGAGAGCCGATTGCCTAGCAACCGGCTGTTTGTTTACATCACATGACGGCCGTGATTGGACACGGCCGTCATGTGATCAGGAGGGCCAATCACAGAGCCCTCCTGCCGATCTGAGATGTGCCGTGTCCGGGTGACACGAGCACATCGGGATCGCGCCGCTGCGCGCGCGCGCGCGTGATCCCGCTACTCCTGAAGGACGTTCCTGAACGGCCTGTCAGGAGTAGACGGCTCCCACCCGGCCGTATATATGCATTGGCCGGGTGGGAAGTGGTTAAAAACCAAAAATACCACCCCTTAAACCTAAAGCCCCCTTTTTAAAGGGGTTGCAAAGGTGCAATGAAAAAAATAAAATAATAACAAACATGTCTATACTTACCTATTCTGGAATCGGACAGAGTGGCTGGGAACCTCTTCTTTTTGGGTCCCCTGTCAGTGCTCCTGGCCCCTCCTCTCTGGCCATGGGAAGCTGCTTGCATGCTCACACCCCTCAATTGACACAGGCAGTGGGACTCGGCCCCACCCCCGCTCCCTTGTGACTAGCTTTGATTGACAGTACTGGGAGCCAATGGCTCTCGGGGCCCCAGCATAGATACATAGTAGGTGAGGTTGAAAAAAGACACAAGTCCATCAATTCCAACCTATGTGTGTTATGACTAGAGGAAGCCAACGAGACCCGGAAATGAAGGGATAAAAGATCTGCACTGGATCAAATGTGGTCTAAGGTAAGTAAAGGTGGGCTGAGGGGATGATGTTGACACCTATTTTTTTTTTACCTTGATGCAAGGAATGCATTAAGTTAAAAAATGTTTAGACTTTACTACCCATTTAAGTTTGCTAAGGATAGGACAGTAGCTGACCTCAAGTTAACCACAAAAATAATTGAATGATAAAAATTCTTCATTCATTACCCGAAAACTAGCATTCAGAATTAAAGTACAGTTTCTTAACTGACCATAATTTCTCCATATGCCGTTTGTCAGCTTTTCCTACTACATTCCCACTATGTGCCTGTTTCCCCCCTTCTATAGTGAGAAGGTTGTCTTATGCCCCGTACACACGAGAGGACTTATGTCCGACAGACTTCCAAAGGAGTTCCGCCGGAGTTCCGACGGAGTTCTGACAGACTTTTCGGCCGAACGGACTTGGCCACACACGATCACACTAAACTCCGACGGATTCGAACGTGATGACGTACGACCCGACTCGAATAAGGAAGTTCATAGCCAGTAGCCAATAGCTGCCCTAGCGTCGGTTTTAGTCCGTCGGAGTAGCATACACACGAGCGGATTTTTCGAAGGGGACCGGGTCCGGCGGAGTTCCGTCGGGAAAATTTGAAGCATGCTTCATTTCTAAAGTCCGTCAGACTTTTGCGAAGCTAAAGTCCGTTGCAGCCCACACACGGTCGGATAGTCTGACGGACTCGGTCTGACGGACTTTGGATGTTGAAAAGTCCGCTCGTGTGTACGGGGCATTAAACAAAAGACATCTTGATTGCCCTTCTAAGCCTTGTCGTATTTAAAAGTCTAAGCAGTGCGTTATGGTTTAAAAAGTTCTTCCAGGTGAATCTACACATAAATTCATCAGAACTGTGATTCTCAAACCCCACAGGATTTTCCTTAACTGATGGTATCTGCAAACTCATAGTTTGTCGTTACTTGCCACTATAACCATTGTTACTTATAAAGTTTTTATTTTATTTATTTATTTTTTATTTTACGTAGTCTTTATGTTTGTTTTTGACCTCCTGAGGTCTGAGGTTCCAATATTTCTTCTATTTTTGTACTAGGGTTAGCATTATAGGTGTGCTACTATCTGGAATAAACCTGTGACATACCTTATCTGTTTAAATGGCCCAGCTCCAAACAGCAGGAACTACTAGATATTTGTATACTCTAATTATCTTAAGAGCACCTGGCTTCCCCTAAACCTAGAGCAGTGTTTCTCAACTCCAGTCCTCAAGGCGCCCCTACAGGTCATGTTTTCAGGATTTCCCTCAGATAAAACGGCTGTGGTAATTACTAAGGTAGTGAAACTGATTAAATCACCTGTGCAAAATAATGGAAAGCCTGAAAACATGACCTGTTGGGGCACCTTGAGGACTGGAGTTGATAAACACTGACCTAGAGCAGCATTTTGAGCTCCAAAATGTTGAGATCTAGTCTGCCTACAGCAGTCATATTTACCAGTGAGGCCAATATTTTGCCTGTGAGGCTATTACATTTACTCTTACAATAATATTACTATTTGCCAATGAGGCCACTTATCACATCAATTGGCCCATAGGAATTTGTGAGAACAGAACCTTTAGTTTATATTTGCATAGCATTGTTTCCTAGATTTTGGTGATTCTGGGGGTTTCTAAAGATAAGCCAGGCCAAGCATTTAACATGATTTTTCTTCTCTGAACTTGGCTGCATTTTCTTGGTATGTTCATGATAATTAGATAATACTGTATACAGTATCTGTATTACCCTAAATTACTGTAGATTGCAAGGTAGTGAGTAGGGATGAGCTCAGGTGTGTTTGCATTGTTCACATGCTGAGCCCGACAGGAAGTCGGCGCATCGCTGCGCTAATCACAGGCAGTGAGACATTGCCCAATCTCTGCAGCCGCACATCGGGGCAATGTCTCACTGCCTGTGATTAGCGCAGAGCTGCACCGACTTCCTGTCGGGCTCAGCACGTGGACCATGCGAACACGCCTGAGCTCATCCCTAGTAGTGAGTGAGAACTTGATAGTAAGTAGAATTTTTTTTGGATTGACCCCTTCAAAAACATTATTAAAGCAGACATCTGTAGCCAGTTTCCAGACAAACTTTACTGTCTCAAAATGAATTGGATATGCAGCTCAGCTGGCAACAGTCATAGGAGAAGGAGACATTTTTACTCTCAGCATCTGACTCCCAAACATATATTGAACAGTTGTCCCTAGCTAACTCTTGTCAGACTGGTAATTTGTAGACTGACCATACACGACCCAATCCGTTTATACAATCTCATTTAGCTCTACCATCAATTATGTAGTGCTAGGACCTACCTCATTGGATACTATTTAATGGATTGTTTAGGTTTTCCCTCATATTCCATAGCTTTGGTAAATCTAAAGGTAGACTGCACAGAGATTGTACATTTAGATTGTTTAGTGTATGGCCAGATTTATAACTGGGGAATTCCTTATGCGTGGTACACCACACTATGACCGTCTTTTTGTTCAGCTCAGCTGGCCGAATGCAAAAAAAATGGGGAGCTCGCAAGGATGTCTCTGTACTAACTATGTAATGTTAGTACAGCAATCTCCCCACTAAGCTATTGTGTTCTGACAGGGAGACTGCCCCCCCAGAACACACTGGTCAGCACTCACAGCCATTGGCTGCAAGCGCTGATTGGGTGCCGATCGGCAGATATTTTTCTAGCACGTACATTTTACAGAAGTCAGATGTTCTGCTGGATTCTGTCAGACAGGTTGCTGTACACATGGGCCCAATATAGACTGGTTTCTGTTGAATCAGCCAATACTGCCCGATATTCGGCCCGTGTGTACCAGGCTTTAGGTGTCTAGTATGGTATCTGCAGACGTGTGATAATTCTTCCTCAAGGAAAAGCCAGCATAGAGTGCAAGCTCTTCTCCATAGTTAAGCAGAACTGATTGCTAAAAAGGCTCATTGCTCACACACTGAATTCCTCCTTATCACACAGTGACCACTAATTATGACACTATCTTCTATCTTTCCTCAAAGGGATGGGTGCAACAATCAGCTTCGCTGTCACTGTGTGATTGGCATTGCTATTTACAGTTAGATCAATGTCAGGGAGTGGTTTAGAATTAAGAAGGTAATTAGCCCAGTTGTCTGCATGTTAGTTTCAGATAGCTTTCAGATGTTCATAACAAAAGAACTCAAGTTTGACTTTCATTTGTTGTTGAAGCAGAGGAATACAGATCACAAGTGGGTAGGCTAATCGGCTTATCATGCAGGTGTTATTGAAGGCCACAGGAAGAGAGGTGCTAAGAGAGGGGTGTAAGAGGGTCTTTAGACTGGCCATACATGGTTTGAATCTCGGACAGTTCAGCAGGAACCATCCGAGTTTTGAACCATTAATGAGCAGGCTGAATGTACCAAGTTGGTCCACCGATCAACTTGGGTACAACCAGCCTGATGGATCTGGTTCTGATTATTGCAAGCGGTTGCTATAGCCGCTAGCGATAATCGCTGTCTTCCCCTGGCTAGGATGGCTTCCTCTGCCTCCCATCAGTTGAAGACAATGGCTGATTCCCCAGTCAGCTGTGTTAATGGGGGAATCTTGTGAATTTCTTTCCTGCAACCCTTAGTTGCAGGAAACAAATTCACACCATGTATGGCTGGCCTAAGCCTGGTACACACAGGCCGAATATTGTCTGGTATCGATCGGTTTAACAGATACTGGCTGACTATCGGCTCGTGTGTACATCAACGTGTCTGACAGAAGTAGACATGTGCGGTTCGTCTCGTACGAATCAAAATTTCGTATGAATTTCCGAAAATTCGTACCTTCAGGAGCATCTGAAATACAAATTTCAATGCTTCCGAATTTTATATGAAATTTCATTGCCGAATTTCGGATCCAAATTCCATTACAACGGAAGTCAGCACAGCACAGGGATGGTGGGAGCCCCTCATAATGAACACAGCACAGGGATGGTGGGAGCCCCTCATAATGAGCACAGCACAGGGATGGTGGGAGCCCCTCATAATGAGCACAGCACAGGGATGGTGGGAGCCCCTCATAATGAGCACAGTAGGGGTACAGCCCCAGGAGGTGGTCAGCACAGCACAGGGATGGTGGGAGCCCCTCATAATGAGCACAGCAGGGGTACAGCACCTGGAGGAAGTCAGCACAGCACATGGATGGTGGGAGCCCCTCATAATTAGCACAGCAGGGGTACAGCCCCAGGAGGAAGTCAGCACAGCAAAAGGATGGTGGGAGTCCCTCATAATGAGCACAACAGGGGTACAGTCCCAGGAGGAAGTCAGAAAAGCACAGGGATGTTGGGAGACCCTCATAGTGAGCACAGCACAGGGAAGGTGGGAGCCCCTCATAATGAGCACAGCACAGGGATGGTGGGAGACCCTCATAATGAGCACAGCAGGGGTACAGCCCCAGGAGGAAGTTAGCACAGCACAGGGATGGTGGGAGCCCCTCATAATGAGCACAGCACAGGGATGGTGGGAGCCCCTCATAATGAGCACAGCAGGGGTACAGCCTCAGGAGGAAGTTAGCACAGCACAGGGATAGTGGGAGCCCCTCATAATGAGCACAGCACAGGGAAGGTGGGAGCTCCTCATAATGAGCACAGCACAGGGATGGTGGGAGCCCCTCATAATGAGCACAGTAGGGGTACAGCCCCAGGAGGAAGTCAGCACAGCACAGGGATGGTGGGAGCCCCTCATAATGAGCATAATGAGTCAATGACTGCCATATTGGGAAAGATATTTTAAATTAATCATAATGAACATTCAGAATTGTTACGAAAAGTTAATGAACCTAATGAAAATTCGTATTTCGTACAAATCCAAATTGAATTTAGACATGAATTCAGAATTACGAAATACAAATTAAGGGCTAATACGAAACAGAACGGAACGAAACAAAATTAATTTATTGACGGCGCACATGTCTAGACGCCAGCTGAATGGGCACATGCTGGAAAGCCAGCATTCGGATGGTATCTGATCAGCGCCTGCAGCCAATGGCTGCGTGCACTGACTGGTGTGTTCTGACGGGGGGGGGGGGGGGGGGTCAGGACACCATAGCTCAGTGGAGAGATCACACAGTTAGTACAGTGAGCTCCTCCCGAACACCTCCGTTTTTTTGTGTGTACCAGGCTTAAGGAGGGCTCCTAGTAAAAAAATGGACATTACATTATGCAAATTACATTGGTGGATAGTGGTTGCGTACCTGTGTTTCCCAGCATCTATGTTATAGGTGTCAGTAAGTTGAAGAGGTGCTCCAGTCTCAGCAGCCCACATGACCAGGTTGATCAGCTTGTAACCTCACAAGGCCAGTCTATTTAGCACATGGTGCTAAGGGCCTGAAGAAACACAATGGGGTTGATTTACTAAAGGCAAATAGACTGCACTTTGCAAGCACAGTTGCACTCTGCAAGTACATTTGCCTTAATTTTTCTTAGTAAATATAATGTGGTAAAGCTTCACTTAAATAATAATACTCAATGAGGTGCAAGGGAAAAAATGGATTATTGCTTGCACATGATTGGATGATGGGAATCACCAAAGCTTTGCCACATTTACTAAGCTCTGGGAAAATGAGTGCAACCGCATTTTACTAAATCCACGCCAGTGCATGATTTGGTGCAGTGGTTAGTCTAAGATTAGAAGTATGTTCCTCTGGTATGATATATCAAGCAAATACGGATTTCATTTTGGAAACTGGTACTTTAACTAGCCCCCTCCTACCTCCCATGCCTTTCTTTTGGTCTAGCGTGTGATGGGTAGCGTCACAGATCAATAGAGAGACACATGAGGAAGAAAAGGGTAGATCAAAGCACTGACTTCCTACTGAAAATTATTTTTGGATACACAGGATTTGGAGTTCTTAGGCTGCACTAGAAGATATCTTTAGGTATATGCAGACATTGCTATCTTCCTTGTTTTCATTTGATTTGTGTTCAGCAACTAAAGTAGTGACATTTTTACTTTAACCCCTTCAGCCCCAGAAGGATTTACCCCCTTCCTGACCAGAGCACTTTTTGCGATATGTCACTGGGTCGCTTTAACTGACAATTACATGGTCATGTGATGTTGCACCCAAACAAAATTGATGTCCTTTTTTTCACACAAATAGAGCTTTCTTTTGGTGGTATTTGATCACCTATGCGGTTTTAATTTTTTGCGCTATAAACCAAAAAAAGCAACAATTTTGAAAAAAATAAAAATTGTAATTTTTTGCTATAATAAATATCCCCCAAAAATATATAAAATTTCTTTCTAAGTTTAAGCCGATATGTATTCTTCTACATATTTTTGGTAAATTTTCAATAAGTGGATATTGATTGGTTTGCGCAAAAGTTATAGCATCTACAAAATAGGGGATAGATTTATGGCATTTTTATTATTCATTTTTTTTATTAGTAATGACGGCGATCTGTTTTTTTTTTATTGTGACTGCGACATTATAGCGGACTGAACGAACACTTTTGACACTATTTTGGGACCATTGTCATTAATACAGCGATCAGTGCTATTACTGTGTAAATTACACTGGCAGGGAAGGGGTTAAACACTAGGGGGTGGTGAAGGGGTTAAGTGTGTCCTAGGGAGTGATTCTAACTGTGGGAGGGATGGGCTACCACTGACATGACAGCGATCACTGCTCCGATGACAGGGATCAGTAGATCTCTGTCATGTCACTAGGCAGGACAGGGAAATGCCTTGTTTACTTGTTTGATAGGCATCTCCCCATTCTGCTGCTCCGTGACACAAACGCGGGCCCTCCAGTGGACATCGAGTCCGCGGGATCCTTGGTCATGGTCACATATGCAGCCCACGCTCATGGTTACGTATGCGGCATTGCCGGACGATGCCGTGATTTAAAGGTATTAAACGTGATTTAAATTTAAACGTAACTGTACGCCCATTTGCCCAGCCGTGCCATTGCGCTGACGTACATCGCCATGCACTGGTCAGCATATGGTTAAAGTAAGCCTGTCATATTATGTTCAATATTTTTTATTGAATTATATTGCAAAGAACAAGATGAAAACAGTATCTGTCATACATTGACAATGGAAAAAGAATCACTTACAGAAGTGATAGAACATGGTAATAACAAGTGAACGGTAGGAAGATATTATTGTTACTTATCAGGCAAGAGTATTGTCCAACCCCCCCCAGACACCCCATATGGTAACAAACTGTGTCGAAGAGGGAGACAACACCCCTCTCCGTCAATGTGATACTTTTTATAAAGAACAAATTAAAGTAATACAGGAACAAGAAATAAAGTATATTAAGAATGTGAGTAACAAGAGACACCTGTTGGAAATGGAGGTAGTATAACATATGACCCTTATTTTGATGTTGGTAAGAGCATACTAAAATAATCATACAGGGCACTTATGTGGGTAGGTAAGGTGCACTTGAAGGTATAGGGAAGGGATGAGGGAAAGAGAAAGAAAGAAGAGGGGGGGGGGGAGAAAGAGAGGCAACAGTATAGTCACCATATATTAGACATTATGAAAGTGCATGGATTGGGTTATAGTAAGGTCATACTGTACAAGTTATCATACTTTGACTGTGCATTTTGAATTGGATAGCCAAATGTCCCATTTCGTTCTAAATGGCATGAGCTTAAGATCGGTAATTACCAACAGTTTCTCCATTTCACACTGATGATTAAGAGTGAGGATGGCATCAGTAGGATAGTCTGATGTATTCCATAGTCTTGTGATTGTAAGTTCCGCTGCTAACAAAAGTTGTTTAACCACTACTCATATATTGGATGGAAATTTGTGGATATTTAGGTGTAGTATGGCTAATTTGGGATTGGGGTCTACCCGTTGTTTGCATATATCTGATATTATAGAGAAGATTTTGTTCCAGAAGGATCGTACAGATCTACTTGACCAAAGGATGTGGTACAATGTGCCAGGTTCTCCACAAATTCCACCAGCAGAGGGCTGAATGAGTGGGATACAACTTAGAGAGTTTGTAGGGAGTGAAGTACCAAGAGTGTAAAACCTTCTGGAAATATTCCCAGTGAATTACACATCTGGATGATGAGTATATGGTGGGGGAAAGCTTTATTCCAGCAGATGCCTGTAAAGGTCCTGCAAGCCTGTCATATTAAAGACATCAAACTATCACACATATAAACTTATCACACATATCACACAAAATGCCTACATTTTTTCAGAGTGTCAAGAAACCCCTAAAACCAGGGAATTCAATATAAATATATAAAATATAAATCAGCCCTGAGGCCAAACATCTCAGTGGAAGGCTCTAAACCTGTCCTACTAGTAGAGAGTCTGGCATTGTAGTAAAAAATGCCAGGACACTCATTTTCTGGGCTGGATTTTTTTTTTCTTGCATTGGATGCTCCTGGGTTTGGAGGACCCTGGGAGCTCAGAAAGATAACACACAAAAAAGGCGGAAAGGCAGCTCTAGGTACCTCCTTTTAACTCTTTTTGACAGACTGACATCTTAATTATAGTGGCAGGTTTATTGTCCATGTCTAGATTGAGCACTTCCTGTAAAATGTAACTGTTCATTTTCTAGAGTCATGTTGGTGATTTTCTTACACTGAATTGTGTTTCAGATATAACCCAAGTAAGTGCATTGTAATATAAAAACAAAAATTGGAGCATTACAATAACATATACATTATAGATTTCGTAGGACAGTAAACTCATAGCCTGCACTCTGACAAATTGTGTTAGTTTAAGCTGAAACTGTAATGATTTTTTCCTTAACAAGCTCTATGTAAATATACAGAAAGACATTTATAGTGGTTTGCAAATCAATATGTTTATAATTGCAAGTGATTTTTGACTATTAAAAGTACATTGCATTATCAGCCTAATGATTTGAACTGCATTAAAGAAGATTATAGTTAATTGATTAAAAGCACTGGGATATAAAATGAATGTCAGAGAATATTTTTTTTTGCTTTCCTGCTGTAGAAACTTACAGAATAGAATAGATTTGCCCTGAAGGTATAATGTGGATTCACCAATACCTTGAAGATTTAACAGAAGTATGTATAAACCATGTATAAATATATGCAGGAGCAAAGATACGCCATATATATCATTATGTGAATCTTGCCTTATATCATTGGCAAACATTGATTTTATAGTGAATTCACTTTGGGATGAAAATGAGTAAGTCTGGGTATTGCTATCACTGTATTACACGGAAATGGCCCAAGTAACAAGATGAACATTGATTCAGCATTATGTTTGATCAATAATGAAGTAAGTAACTGCAGGGCCAAATTAAAATGCAAGCTGGCTTCATGCAGCCAAGACCAGGCCAAATGACAAGGCAAAATCACTAGGAATTTATTTGTACTGAAGGTTGCAACTGTTGTTTAGTGGCATCAGTAAATTGGTTGTGGCAGCGATGCCGTTACTCATCATTTTATTCATTTAAACTGTTCTCATGTGTTAAATTTGCAACAACAAGATTATTCTTCAGTACGCTAAGGGCTAATTGTGTTACAATGCATGGAGAAGTGCTAGGACAACAGGGGGAAGTTCTATACTAGAAAATATTTAACTAATAATTTGTAAATATTTCTATAATGTAAGCCAGTGGGGCCCTGCCTATCACTGCTTTATGCGAGGGGTTTTGAATGTAAGATAGGCTATTTCACCAGTTTGTGACTGTAGCAGAGCACTTCTTTGCTACGCATGCTCAGATACAGGTGCATGCTCCATAACTTATTTTCCTACATTTTCAGGGTTTTCACAATATCTTGGGCTCTTGGGCAGGCCCACGGAAATGTGTTTCCTGTTTTCTGCCTTCAAAGAGACCACACTTGATGAGGCAGATGTGGTTGGGCAAGTGATCTGAAGCCAGGTGTAAGGTTCTCCACTATCTAGGACATGATCTAGAACAAATCTTAGGAAACATCCGTGCTGAAGTGAAGGAAAAAGGAATTGCCCCCTAAACTTATTGTGGCCTACTCATCTTTGCAGAATTGTTTTAATTCAGCCACATGGGATGGTTTTTGGCACGAACGACCTGTTTAAGGTCATGCCACAGCATCTCAATCAGATTTAAGTTCGGATATTGACTAGGCAACTCCAGAACCTTAATTTTGTTTTTTTCAGCCATTCAGAGGTGGATTTTCTGGTGTGTTTTGGATAATTTTCCTGCTGCATAACCCAAGTGCGATTGAGCTCGAAGTCACAAACCGATAGCTGCAAATTCTCCTTCAGGATTTTCTGGTAGAGCATTCATGGCAAGTCGTCCATCTCCTGAAGCTGAAAAGCAACCCTCAGACCATCATACTACTACCACCATGTTTGACTGTTGGTATGATGTCTTTTTATGAAATGCTGGGTTAGTTTTATGCCAGATATAATGGAATGCGCACCTTCCAGAAAGTTCAACTTTTATGTCATCAGTCCACAGAATATTTGCCCAATTACTTTTTCACATAGGCCAGGCAGGTTTGGACAGTTTTTTCCCCTTAATAAATTAAACTATCATTTAAAAACTGCATTTTGTATTTACTCAGGTTATCTTTGTGTAATTTTAAAATGTGTTTGATGATCTGAGTCATTTAAGTGTGACAAATATGCAAAAAAAAAAAATCAGGAAGAGGACAAATATTTTATTTATAAGCATTGTACCTGTTTGGAGGCCAGAACTGGTCCAGGCACCCTTGGAGTATAGCACAGGGAGTGAAAGTGCACAGAGTGGCATGGGTTCCAAGTCCATGAAAGCTCCCTTTGGGAGGTAAGCTTGGCTGTGAGGTACTTGTGCAGTGTTACAGGAAGGTCCCTGTGAAGAAGAGGACCAGAAAGGCTGGTGTCATGTACCTGGATCATGAGCCTGACGTATAGAGGAGAGCCTCTCTTGCTGCACCGGCTTGTGGGCCCCTGAGGTTAAAACAGCAGCCACAGAAGCATGGTGACGCGGGAGTACTTAGGATCAGTCCAAAATCGGTATGGCTGGATGCTCATGGCTGGAGATACAGCAGGCAGACCGGTAGACCAGAACCGTGGCAGACTGGATCGCAGATGGAACAGGAACAGATGCAATTCACAGAGCAGAGTTGCAGCAGGCTGGAGGAGTAGACGCAGAATCAAGCAGGCCAGGTCGGTAACATTCTGGTGGATCAGGCAGAGCAGCAGGCAGAAGAGAAGTACAAGAAACAACCCGGAGTCAGGGTATCAAGCAGACAGAGTTAATAAGAGCAAGCCGGGTCAGAGAAGACAAGTCCAAGTGCAGATTGGGTCAGCAACAGGAAAGCAGATTTTAGGAACAGGTTCAGCTTAAGACCATTCAGTAACTTTCTTGCTCAGCTCTGTTACTTAAATAGGCTGTCTGGTACCAAGACTCAGATTAGGCATGCGTCCCTTTGTAAGTGCATACTTTACATACACACAATGTGCTTGCATGAATTAGTGCACTTGCACTTGGGGAGTGGTGTGGTCCACCCTGCAGTCTTTTTGGGGGGGTGTTTTAGGACCAAACTCCCTGTAAGACACATATTACCATGTTGTTTTTGGCCTGAAGTACCCCCTGCAATCCTTTCAGATCTTACATACAGATGCAGCACTGAGCCAAGGAAAGCTCTCCTAAGCTCCTACTTGGCTCTTTGTGTCACATAACAGCACCAAAGGTAAATTCAGTCAGAATTTGGCTTACAGAATGCAGATGCACCTTGAAAAGCAGTCACCTGACTTGCAGTGGATCGGTACTCTGAAGGAGGCATCTGTGATATCATAGTTACTAATGCAAATAATACTATTCCTTTCAGGTATACTGGGAAGATATTACTGCAGATAATACTGTATATTTTCTTTGTGGCCAGAACTCAGATTTTAGGCTACACATAAATATTATATTTTTTTCAACTAATCTTCCCAATTCCGGCATATTCAGGCGATGGCTGCCATATTGTGATCTCAGCAGACAAGTGGTGTAGTGGTTAGTACTTTCACCTAGTCACAGATTCAAATCCCTTGTCAAATTTTTTTTATAGATCGAACAATTGATAACAAGAATATCAAGTACATGTTAGATACAGGAGATAATATAATAACAGAATTAAAAAATCTCATTGATATACAATTTGTGTACAGAAGGAGTATTAATACAATATCTTTCAGTTAGTATATAGCAACTGGCTATCCAAGGGTTTGAGGCTATATAGAAGTAGAATTGGTTCTGTTTTATTGAACCAGACCCTTTGGTGATATTGTGGTAAAATTAAATGCATAAATTATGTTTAGTAAGAGAATGGGTTTGAGGAACGAAAAATAAAAAGAGGAGTAAGTAGAAAGAAAAAGAGAGGAATAGAAGTGAAGAAGTCCACAGGGTGTAGTGATTTTGTAAACACTGTTTAAAGTGTTAGAGATCTGTAATTACAAAATTCAGATATCTAACATGTCTATCATCTACCATGGTTTGAGAACTGAATTGTCGAATGTTGGTGGTAGGTGATATTTTATCCAGGGGTTCCATGTTTTATCAAATTTGGGAATTTGGTCTCTTTCTATCACCAGCATTTTGGCATGAGACATGAATGTATTCAGTCTATGTTTTGTCTCAGTCATCACCAGGTTAGAGGTCCTTCATGCCTTTGCGATTGTCTGTTTTGCAGCCGTAAGGAGTTGAATAAAGAGTTTGAATTGGTTATGTGTTAGACAATCTGGTTTAAAATTAAGTATTGCTGTGGCAGGAACTGGTTGGAACTTTAGTTCAAACATTCTGGAGGCAATTTCAAATATTTCTTTCCAATATTTTTGGGCTGTCAGACAGGACCACCATATGTGCAGGTGAGTACCTAGATCTGGACATCCATGAAAGCATTGAGCTGAATGAGTAGGCAAAAATTTGGCCTAGAGGGTAGAGGGTTCCAACGAGTCAAGACGTTATAATTAGTTCTACCGCCAGTATGTTGGGTGAAGAAGATTTAGTTGCAGACTAGATTTTAGACCAATCAGCAATATTCAAGGATCATTCATATTCCTTCTCCCATTTTCGGGCGTAAGGTGGTTTATCTAGGCCAGGAATAATTGAAATTTTGGTGTAGATGGATGATATATCATACCTCTTGAGTGGGGATCTTTCAGACATGTAGATTCAAAGTCAGTCATTTGGGACATGGAGGTATATGTGTTTACAAGGGGTGAGTATACGTTTTTAATTTGGAGATATCTGAACAATTCAGAATGTGGTACATTGTAAGTATCACAAAGAGTTGGGAAGGAGAGAAAGGATGTGGGGGAGATCAGTTTGTTTAGCCTAATAATGTCCAAGGAGGTCCAAGCTTTGAAGGAATTGGGAGAAACCCATGCCAGATAGAAAGCAAGGTTTTTGAGGAAGGATAGAAGGGGATTGTGTGAAGACTGTAGATGATGTTTAAATCTGCCCCATAAGGATATATAATGTTTGGTGATGGGGTTACGCAAGCCCTTGTGATCTTTGGGGTGAAGCCATAATAGTTTCAAAATAGTTTTTTATTTAAAATTTGGCGTGGAGTTCCCCCTCATGATTCATACTAAACACAGTGCCTGGTATTGGCAGGGATCCAGGTCGAATCCCCACACCAATGTGAACCCGGCCTCAATGTCAGCAATGCTTGTCGCTCCAATTTTTCCTTTCCAGATGAGCGAGCCAGCTCGGCTCTGGCTCCTACAATGGGGCTTGCAATGTGTCAAATTTGCCGATAAAAGCGGTGAGATTGACACAGTATCACAGTCACCTACTGTATAAAGAGGCTAAGTGGGAGTGAAATTTCTGAACAATTTTGACAGGGTTACTTGTATATACATAATTTGATAGTTTCAAGCGGATTGGCTTAAACGATTTATTTAATTAATTAAGTGTACATGCTAGGTATGTACCTGATTTATTAGATTTCATAAAATAATTGTGTCTAGAACGTTTAAAGTATTTATCGACAGATTCCGTTAGGATTAAGTCATATGCCAGATGTGCTTTATCTAAATGGGATTTCGTAACTAATGATGGGTTGTCTGGAAAGGATATAAAGGCAGTATTGAATTCAGATTATAACTTTTGAGCAAGAATTTTTCGTTCATGTTTGAATAAGGCAAATTGTTTCTGAAATATAGCAACACAGGCTTATATGCTTCCCAAAGTGTTAATGAGGGCATATCTGGGCTAGTATTAAGTGATAGGTATTCTTTTAGAGCTTGTTCGATGACTAAACGGTGGGTTGGATGATTAAGCATGATATCTGAGAGATACCAAGTAGGATCATGTGCTTAAGGTATTGTGGATGCAATAGAAGTGAGTACTGCATTATGGTCAGACCATGGGATAGGGACTATGTCAGCTGTAAGTATATATCATACCAATAGTCAGAAATATGTCATCAAGACAAGTAAATGTTTCGGAGGGTGCGAATGATATATGTATCTTCATTTTGTCGGATTGTATTCTCTCCAAGAATTTACTAAATTATGTTTGGACAGGAGCTGGGAAAAGGATAATTTAAATGTGTTGCAGGATGGGGTATATGGATATTTGTCCTAGAATGGGAGGAGGGCCTGATTGGAGTCGCCATAAATGATAACTGTTCCTATTTTATGGTTGTTCATAACTTGTAGTAGATGTGATAAAAATGGAGTTGTTTGTTGGGCGCATAATATTAAATAACAATAACGGGTCTTTAATTTGATATTGCAGGGTAAATGGAGTGGAGCAATGAAATGCTATAAGGGTACCTCATTGTTTAGTGGTAGCTGAGGCTGTAAAGGTTTTTGGATATAAATTAGATATAAATTTGAGGGTAGAATTGTTAGTGAAATGTGTCTCTTGCAAGCATACAATGTGTGCAATGTTCGGAAGGCTTTGGTTTGTTTGTGGGGTTTATTAATTTCCTGAACATTCAGAGAAAAAATGTTTAATGGTGCCATGGTATCTGATTAAGGAGATGAGACTTACCAGGTAACATGCTGTTCTGGTTAGATGAGTCAACCCATGTGGACTTGGAGAAGGTAAAGAAGAGGAAGAAATTGGTAAATTCTGAAGTGATGAAAACATTTAAAACAAAAATGATTAGATAATATATAATTTGATTCAACATAGAAATATATTCAAAGGTTTCCCGTGAGAAGGGATAAGGATCCCCTTCAGGGAAGGAGGTGATTCCTTCGGTCTCCCACATATTATATGTGGACGAACGAGGGAGGAAAAGTAAGGTACACAGATCTTCTGCATTTGAGAGAAGAGCCTTATAACAAAGACATTGCAATGATGTTCATGTATGTAGGTCACATTAAAGTAATACCTGTATTACTAATTCCAATAGTGCTAAGGAAGGGAAAACAGGAGGTGTGAGAAATATGAGATTGGGAGTATCCGGGTTTAGGGTCTCTGGATAAGGGGATAAGTCAGGCTATGAGAGTGAACGAGGGAGGAGAGTAGGAGGCATGTGGGAGACCCTAAACATGTATTCATTTATAACAACAGAACAGTAGGGCTTCATTAAATTGGATTATAAACTAATTAAACACTGAGGAATATTACAATTGAACCCTTTAGCCAGTATTAATATTGTATTTTACCGTAGACATTTAACCCATGACCATTGAGGAGGTCTAGAGTATCTTGGATCATATGTACTGTATGTGCAGTAAATTATAGTCAGGTTTAGAAACTAGATCATATAATTTTGGTCAATATGTGTAAGGGTTCACATGGAATATAGAAATACTTTTAGCAATAAAACAGGATATAATATAAAGAAATTAAATGGAGTATAGAATTTTATACTAGTAATATGCTGTTTTGCATTAGAGAGTAACCAAACAGTCTTTGGCAAAGACTGTTATCAAGGTAGGTATTTAGCGAAAAAGTTCCGCGATGGAATTTTCTTTCAGTCCATTGAGTCTTCCTGTTCCTGAGGAGGGGAGGCAAAATGGCCTGCCTTGTGGGATTGATGGTTTCTATTTTTCAGAGTGGTTTGAAAGGAGTTACCAGTAGATGAAGAGGATGTTGATCTTCTACGTGTTGAAGTAATATGTGATATGGGCTCTATTAGGTGTGGATTTAGGAGAGTTTGTTGAAGTTCTTCAGTAGATCTATAAGTGTATTTGGAGCCGTTATGAGCAAAACTTATGGAGAATGGGAAATCCCATTGATAAATGATATTATGGTTTGAAAGGAGTTACCAGTAGATGAAGAGGATGTTGATCTTCTACGTGTTGAAGTAATATGTGATATGGGATCTATTAGGTGTGGATTTAGGAGAGTTTGTTGAAGTTCTTCAGTAGATCTATAAGTGTATTTGGAGCCGTTATGAGCAAAACGTATGGAGAATGGGAAATCCCATTGATAAATTATGTTTTGGTGTTGTAGTTCCATGAACAGAGGTTTCATTGTTCGCCTTTTAGATATGGTGATTTGGGATTGATCAGTGAATAGCTGGTAACTAAAGCCTTGAAAATGTAGATCTTTTTTTGTCTCTGGCAGATGTCAAAAGTTGTTCTTGTGTGCGATAGTAATGAAATTTCACGATTATATCTTGTTGCGGCCATCTGTTTCTTTGGCTATAAGGGCTTGGTGAATTCTGTCAAATTCCAATGCTCAATTGGAATAGCTGGTTGAAGTTCTTGAAATAAAGCCATTATAGTGCATTGTAGGTCATTGACCGATTCAGGAATTCCCCTGATACGTATATTGGAGCGTCTGGTCCGGTTCTCATAATCTTCCAATTTACTGTAGATTGGAACATTATATTTTCCTCTTTAAGATTTTCCATATCAACAATATGTTCTTGTGTGGTATTCTCTATTTCATCCATTTTAAGCTCTAATGCTGCTGTACGGTTGCCCAGTTCTCTTATTTCTTTAGTGAGGCTATTAGTTATTTTTCTGAAGTTTGTTTTAATGCTTTATGTAGCATACGCTCAAATTGTTTTAATATGGCTGGAACTACTGAGGAATTCTTGTGAGGGAATTAATTCACCATCTGAATCAGCTGGGGAGTCAGGCTGTGAGAGCTTATGCCTGTGAGAGCACATTGAGGCAGTGTATGAAGAGGGGTCTGTGCCATTTCAGCTGTGGCTTTCCCCTGTGAGTCCTTTGTGAGCGGGTTCTTTAATTTAGAATGGCCGCCGCCCAGAACCATATTTTTGCCTCAAAATGGAGCCCCGAGTTCCCGAGGAACTAGCTGTGTGTCTGAAAATACCTGCGGGTTTGTATGTGTCAGTGGCTCTTCTCCCGTCTCCGCACCACTAGACTCTGTGCATGCACCCCAGCAGATTCAAATCCCAACCATGACACTACTTGCCTGGAGTTTGCATGTTCTCCCTTTGCCTGCTTGGGTTTCCTCTCGCACTCCAAAGACATGCTAATAGGTTAATTGGATCCTGTCTAAATTGGCCCTAGTATGTGTATGTATGAATGTGAGTTAGGGACCTTAGATTATAAGCTCTTTGAGAGTAGGGACTGATGTGAATGTATAATGTATTTGTAAAGCGCTGTGTAAATTGACGGTGCTATATTGAATTAAAATAATAATAATAATAATAATGATAATAATAATAAATCAGACAAACTGCAATTGCTCCTAAAGATAGGGGAAAATATTTGGCTTTTAACTTTTGTGTGCACAATACTATGGGGGTTATTTACGAAAAGGCAAATCCACTTTGCACTGCAAGTACACTTGGAAGTGCAGTCGCTCTAAATCTAAGGGGTAAATCTGAAATGAATGGAAGCTCTGCTGATTTTATCATCCAATCATGTGCAAGCTAACATGCTGTTTTTTATTTTCCTTGCATATCCCCCTCAAATCTACAGTGACTTTACTTTCAAGTGCACTTTCACTGCAAAGTGGATTTGCCTTTAGTAAATAACCCCCTATGTCTGATATTTATGGCCAGGTTTATCTCCTTTTTTCTTATTTTTTTTGGAAAGCTACATTAAAGTGTTAGGCAATTTCTGTGAGATGATATTCTATTATTGTTAGATAATTTTGCATGCGTTTGCATTGCTGGGGAAAGGAGATTTTACTGAGGGAGAGGGGATTTTCCAGACAAGGAAAAGTTTGCTGGGGGGGGGGATTTTCTCTGCATTTGTTACCTATATATCTTCACAATTGTCTGTTTTTTGAACCCATAATGTAATGATTACCTAGATTATGTCCGCATACTGTACCAGTTGACTGATTGTTGCCTGTGTATTGCATACAAATGCCCATCTAGGGCCCATATATTGTCAGGATTATCATATTTTGCCTACATACACGATATTGCCAAAAGTATTGGGACACCTGCCTTTACACGCACTGATGTTAGACGAGAAGCCTCTAACTCTCCCCAAAAGTGTTCTATCGGGTTGAGGTAAGGACTCTGTGTAGGCCAGTCAAGTTCCTCCACCCTAAACTCACACATCATGTGCTTCTGGAAGAAGGGTCAAACATTCCCATAGACACACTCCTAAACCTTGTGGACCGCCTTTCCAGAAGAGTTGAAGTAGTTATAGCTGCAAAGGGTGGGCCAACTCAATATTGAACCCTACAGACTAAGGTAGGGATGCCATTAAAGTCCATGTGCGTGTAAAGGCAGGCATCCCAGTACTTTTGGCAGCATAGTATATTGTGACTTTTTTGATTAAAATATTTTTATAATTGAGTCTTATAAAAGTCTGTCATTATTAAAGCTCAACACAGTTGACCTTATGTTTTCCCATGGTGCAGTAAGCGTGCCCTAATAAAATATATATATATTTTTTTTATTAAACATACCACATCTTGCGTATGCAATCCGTTGTGGTCACAAATCCTCAGGAAGGATGTCCTTGAACTGGAGTGAATGAAATTAAAAGGGGGCTGGGGAACTTAAGTTATGAGAAATGCAGATCCGGACTGGACAAAAGAATAGGCCCAGGTATTTTGGACTGAACTGCCCATGATACCAGTTCCTTCCCTGCTCTCAATCCTTTCAGATCCCCCTTAAGCAGTTGGCAGGAGAAAGGAGGGGGGAACCTAGCAGATCTGTGGGGGGTGAGGGGGGCTTGGAAAGAGCATAGGGGTGGCAGAGAGCATGTGAGTTGGATTGAGATCACTGGGGAAGCAGAAAGCGGGGGGTAGAGAGCAGGGTGGGAGCACTGGGGGGTGAAGAGGACTGGGGGGTGAAGAGGACTGGGGGGTGGAGAGCATGGGGGAAAGCACTTTGGGGGCAGAGAGCAGGGGGGCTGAGAGAGCACTGGGGGGGCAAAGAGAACTGATGGGGGTGGAGAGCACTGGTGGGGTAGAGAGCACTGATGGGGGTGGAGAGCACCGGGGGGGCAGAAAGCATGGGGGTTACATAGTTACATAGTAGATGAGGCTGGAAAAAGACACAAGTCCATCAAGTACAACCTATGTGTGTGTGATGATATGTCAGTATTACATTGTATATCCCATGTTGCGGTTGTTCAGGTGCTTATCTAATATTTTTGTGAAACTATCAATGCTCCCCGCTGATACCACTGCCTGTGGAAGGGAATTCCACATCCTTGCCGCTCTTACAGTAAAGAACCCTCTATGTAGTTTAAGGTTAAACCTCTTTTCTTCTAATTTTAATGAGTGGCCGCATGTCTTATTAAACTCCCTTCCACAAAAAAGTTTTATCCATATTGTGGGGTCACCAGTTCGGTATTTGTAAATTGAAATCATATTTCCTCGCAAGCGTCTCTTCTCCAGAGAGAATAAGTTCAGCGTTCGCAACCTTTCCTCATAACTAACATCCTCCAGACCCTTTATTAGCTTTGTTGCCCTTCTTTGTGCTCCATTTCCAGTATATCCTTCCTGAGGACTGGTGCCCAGAACTGGACAGCATACTCTAGGTGTGGCTGGACCAGAGTCTTGTAGAGCGGGAGAATTATTGTTTTATCTCTGGAGTTGATTCTCCCAGAGGTTCTTCCCCCAGTGTATAGATTTCATTCATATTTTTGCCACCCAAATGCATTATTTTACATTTTTCTACATTAAACCTCATTTGCCATGTAGTTGCCCTCCCCATTAATTTGTTCATATATTTTTTCAAGGTTTCCATGTGTTAGAGAGCACAGGGGTGGAGAGCACAGGGGAGTGAAGAGTACTGGGGGGGGGGGGCTGGAGAGTACAGGGGGGTAAGGGGGCACTGGAGGGTGGGGGCCTGGAGAGAACAGGCGGGCAGAGAGCACTGGGGGAGCTAAAGAGCACTAGGGGTGCCAGAGAGGGGGCAATTAAGGGTGGTAGATAGGATGAGGTATCTAGATGTATGGTTAACAAGGAACCCAGATCAGTATATTGAGGATAATCTCGCCCCCCTTTTGCTTAAATTCAAACATTTCAGATCTACCCCTTAGATTTAGAGCAACTGCACTTCCAAGTGCACTTGCAGTGCAAAGTGGATTTGCCTTTCGTAAATAACCCCCATAGTATTCTGCACACAAAAGTTAAAAGACAAATATTTTCCCCTATCTTTAGGAGCAATTGCACAGTTTGTTTTTCTGATTCATTATTATTATTCTATTTCAAATATTCAAACAAATATTTTCCAGATTTGATCCCCATGGGTAAAATAAATGAATGGGAGTCTTGTGGTATTGGAAAACTTGTGCAACTATATGAGGGGAGAATCCTGAAGTAATTTGAAGAACTAGGGGGTAGAGTATGGTATCCCAAGCCAATCATTCTACCAATATCTTCAAATTAGACATGCTCTCAGCACCCATTTCAAAACACAAAGGGTGGAATGGTGTGAAGTACCTCTTATACAAAAAATCGCCATGACAGGATCTTCCAAGGGTTTAATATCAGAGATATATGAACAGATATGTCGCAAATTTATCAATGGGGAAAGATTGGCCAAAAATAAAAAGGGATGGGAAGGGGACCTGGGGGAAATAATAACAGAAGAACAGTGGAGAAAGATATTAAATCTGAGTTCCCAGGTATCAGTTTCTCCCTCACAGAAAATGTTGCAACTATTCTTGTTACGCAGAGCCTATTATACCCCAAAGAAACTTTTTCGGTATGGATATAGACCCAATGAGAAATGCCCAAGGTGTCAAGGAACAGGTGACTTGATCCACATGATGTGGAGATGTCCAAAATTATTTAGGTATTGGACAGAGATACTTGAGGCTCAAACTGGTCCTGAATGATACTATATGTCTGTTGGGGAAGATAGAGGACAACAATGTGTCAGTAAATAGTAAAACCACAGCAATTAGAGGCCTATTCCAAGCACAAAAGATAATAGCCCAAAACTGGCAATCAGTGAGACCTCCAACTTTAGAAGAATGTAATAAAGTGATGGACGCTATAGTAAGGGGGGAAAAGGTGACATTTATTAGACGGAGGAACCTGGATAAATTCTTAAAAATCTGGAAGCCCTGGTTAGATAAAATGGGATGTCCTCCTTAAAGGGAATACTAAGGGGGGAGACCATACCCAAAGACTAGGTGGATACGATCAGGGAATAATAGGGGGAGCAGAAAGGGGGACTGGAAGTGGTAAATGAAAGAGAAATAAGTTAGGAATAAAAATATATAATACACTGGTAGTAAATAGATATAGTGTATCGTTGTGATGCTCGGAAGATTCTAGGGGAGGTGGGGAGAGGGATGGATCATAAAAAGGTTAGTGGGGTTAAAAAAAGGCTATAAAAGTACAGAGGAGATGGAGTTGAGGCACTGGTAGTAGCTGAGTGAACATTTTAAAGTTTTTCTTGGTCCCCACTTTTTGTTTTCTTTTTCTTTTATTTCTGTTGTTTTTCTCCTTTTTTTTCTGTTTTCCCTTCTTTAAGGAAATAAGTATGTAGGATGCAGAATAATGTAATGATAGTTATGTAAGAAGATTTATACACGGCAATGTAATGTAATGAAACTATAACACTATGTATATGGCTTGAGGTGCTTCTCAAATGGTTGTATGGACTTTTGTAAAAATCATAAAAAAACAAAGGAGTTAAAAAAAGGGGGTGCCGGAGAGCACTGGGGGGGAGCTGTAAAACTCTTGGGGTAACTGGAGAGCACTGGGGGAGCCAGAGAGCACTGGGGAGAGCTGGAGAGCATGGGGGGAGCTGGAGAGCATCGGGGGATTGGAGAGCACTTGGGGGGCTGGCAGAGAGAATTAGTGTGAGAGCAAGTGAGGGTGGAGAGCACAGGGGAGTGAAGCGCACTGGGGGCCAGAGAGCACTGGGGGGGCAAGGGAGCACTGGGGGGCAGGAAACACTGGAGGGTGGGGGCCTGGAGAGCACTGGGGAGCTGAAGGGCCCTGGGAAAGCTGGAGCGCATTGGGGGAAGCGGAGAAAACAGGTGATAGCAAGAATGGGTGGTGGAGAGCACGGGATGGAGAGCATGGGGGGCGGAGAGCACTGGGGGGCAGGGAGCACTGGGGGGCAGGGAGCACAAAGGTGGAGAGTACTGGGGGAGCTGGAGAGCAGCACAGGGGGGCTGGAGAGCACTGAGGGGGTGCTGGAGATCACTGAGTGAGATGAGAACGGTGGAGTGAAGAGAACACAGGGGGCTGGAGAGCACAAGGGGGAGCTAAAGAGCACTGGGGGAGCCAGAGAGCACTGGTAGGGGTGGAGAGCCTGGTGGGGGTGGAGAGCACTGGCGGGGGTAGAGAGCACTGGTGGAAGTTGAGAGCACTGGGGGGTTGAAAGCATGGGGTGGTGGAGAGCACAGGAGGACAGAGAGCACAGGTGAGTGAAGAGCACTGGGGGATCAGGAAGCACTGGAGGGTGGGGGCCTGGATGTAAACATCCCTTGTAATAGGAATAGGGCATGACAGGTCTTCTAAGTCCCCACAGCTCTCCTCTATGCCAGAAAGCCTGAGCTAAAAAAAAAGGCATTTACATTTTCCAGTGCTTGATTTGACATTATGACATCGCCTCTGGCCTCTGAGGGTCATAGAGATGGCCAAGGACCATCTGGTCCCCTGCTAGCTCTATGGTAAACTGCCACCAGCGTATTCATTCTCTGGCTTGGGAGAGCCCGGAGAAGCACCATAGAAGCACCGGAGGGTGGCGGGAGGGAACTAAACAGCCGCTAAGATGGCTTTTACATGTGAGGGAATTGCAGATTGAAAAAATTCAGGATGCATATGAAGTCCTACAGGCATGAAGTGGTTAAACTGTAAATTTCTTTCCTGCAACCACAGGTCACAGAAAATAAATTTGCATGATTCCCCCATCAACACAGAAAGTGCTGACAGGGGAATCCCTCCTGCCGAGCAATTGTCTGCTCCTGCTCTGGGTGGGCGGTGGAAGTTGTCCCCGCCGGGAGAACACAGTGACTAATGTTAGCGGCAAGCTGGTTGTACCCAAGTTGATCGATCTATCAACTTGCTACATTCAGTCTGCCTATTAACGGTTCGAATTTCGGCTGGTTCCTGCTGAACCGGCTGAGATTCTAACCATGTATGGCCGGCCTAAAGAGTTCTTTACTGCTAGAGTGGTAAGGATGTGGAACTCCCTTGCACAGTGGGTGGTATCAGTAGGGTGTGTAGATAAATTAAAACAATTTTTAGATGTGTTTCTTAGCAAACACAGTGTACAGGGTTACACACACATATACACACTCAGATTGAACTGGATAGACCAGTGTCTTTATTCAACCTTACCAACTATGCCATTGGTATCCTCATGTTTTGCCACAGTGCCCTAAATGTGCAGCTATTAGCACCTTCAATTATATTTTATTTAGCATACATATAATTCACCCTCTTTTCACTGCAGTGTACTACATGCATCACAATAAAAACCTTTTACTTTATGTTAACAGCATGATTCTATTTATAACATTCACATATAGAAAATAGCTTTCTCTTTTTTTGCCCATTATTAATATTTATTTAATTTTCTGATTATTAATGAAAATAATTTTGAGCGGAGAGGGGAATGTGTGTGTTAAAAATAATTGTCCCCTGTAACTGATCCTGGTCCAGGCACTAAACATAGAAACAACAAAGTTTTATTAACCATTGGACTCCACTTTGAAAATATACAATAGATACAGCTACATTCATCTGGCGAATGTTATACAGATCTAACAAAAGCAAATTATTCAGTACAAAATGAAAACAAGAGCAATAGGTAATCAAATGATGATGCTAATACAGACATGCAACAACTACATCCACATGAAGAGAATGGTAAACTTGGAAAAAGCTTCAGCAAAAATGCAGACCAACAACCCGGTAAAAAGTGAGAGAAGATTATTGTCTGGTTAGAGATTTTTCCACTTTCAAGGATCTCACGCTCCTCAGGAATTGCTGGGAATTTGGGAACACATTTAGGAGTCTAATTCATTGTGAGCAACTTGTAGAGGCAACAATAATCTAAAAGGATTGATATGTCAATAGTGAATGTATATACCTTACAGGTGGGTAAGGTGAGCGCTAACTCTTACACTGTATATTTCACCATCAGATTGCTCATAAAAAAGGGGGAAGGAGGGGGGAGGGGGAAAGGGCAAATTAAAATAGCATATAAACAGTCACAAGAGGAATAATGACAAGAAAACAAGTCATAGCTTATGAAAGTCCATATCATGTAGTTAAAAAAGCAGCAACTGTAGAAGACAGCCCCATTTGAAGACTAAGAAGCAGCAAAGCAATCTTCTAGGAACACTGGAAATGGAAACAGAGGCGCCACTCTAAGTGCAGCATTAAAAGAGTGCTTTAATAAAAACTTAAAATGTGGTACTCACAAAAGTACACTAGCAATAGGCGTGTAAACAAGAAACTGCCAAACATCCGTGGAGGGGATTCATTCTGTGAACTGGAGGACGGTGGTATTCAGTAGAGCAAGCTGGAACATACACTGCTGGCATCAGAACCAGGGGAATGACATCACTTCTGGGTGCGGGAGCGGATGGACGAATAGGCAACGTGTTTGCGGAGTTACGCTCCTTCCTCAGGCCTAACGTGGGCAATGATTGAACCATAGTTATATGGCTAGGAAAAGGCCCTGATTGGACAAAACAACCAGCGTTCGAATGGATGCTGATAAGGGACACACTGGGTCATTCGTGGATAATATGCAAAAATGGGAAAGCAATAGCAGTCCATAGGCAAATGAGATGTACACGGAATACTTGACAATTATCTAAACAATTGTGTATATATATAAAAATATTATATATAAACGATGTGTACAGCAGATTGTTTCTACTTTATCAAATACAAACGAATGAAAACAAAAATGACAATTTTAAAAATTAAAAGTGAAAAATAAAAATAAATGTTTAATAAATGATGAAAAAAATAAAAATTAAAATGAAGATTAATTGTTGAAACTAGGATAAACATAGGAAAGGAAACACAATAATAATTAAGAATATAAATGAAAATAACAAAAGAAATAAAAAATAGAAATAAAAAATCTAAATAAATAGAAAGAAAAAAAAATTATACATGAAGATGAAAATAAAAATACAATTTATGAATAAAAATAAATAAAAAAATAAGAGTAAAAAAGAAAAAAGAAGAAAAAAAAGGAAGAAAAACTTTTTGCAAAATGAAAAAGGAAAGAACCGGAACACTGTTTATAATGTAGTTGACCTAAAAGACAAAACAAAACTCAAGGTCCCTTTGGCGAAAAGAAGGAACATAAATAAGATGGAGGGACAAATGTGGATTGATTTGATAAATTAAAAAAAAAATTTAAGATTTAAACTGGACCTAAAAGATTGAAAATAACCACAGACCTCTCAGGGGGACTTACATATATGCCACTGTTCTTAAGCGTACATCAAGGGGGTTCAAAAACAACTAGATAAAAAAAGGGGGGGGGAGGGAAGGGGGGAAAAGAAGGGGGAATGAGTCTGAATGAGGGGGAAGGGAAGCTATCAAATTAGACTGCTCACTTCTATGTCTTCATTCAAACCCCCGGGAGCAAGAGAATCCAAAATATATATCCAGTAAGTTTCTCTCTGGCAGTGACGTTTAAAACGCTCCGCCAAAGTAACTGCACCTGAAATGGACTCTATGATCCAAACCTTCAGTCCTGATGAAGATTTGGCATGTTTTTGGAGAAAGTGGAGGGGAACACTTCTTTTTTTTCTCTCTTCTTTTATTGCCCCCCTTTCCTTATTTCTCTCTATTTTTTTCATTGTTGTTTTTTAACCCCCTTGACGTATGCTTAAGAACAGTGGCATATATGTAAGTCCCCCTGAGAGGTCTGGTTTTTCTTCTCTTTTCTTCTTCTTTTGTACTCTTCTTTTTTTATTTTTTTTTATTTATACATTTTATTTTTATTTTCATCTTCATGTTTAATTTTTTTTTCTTTCTATTTATTTTGATTTCTATTTTTTATTTATTTTATTATTTTCATTTTCATTTATATTGTTAATTATTATTGTGTTTCCATTCCTATGTTTATCCTAGTTTCAACAATTAATCTTCATTTTCATTTTTATTTTTAGTCATCATTTATTAAACATTTATTTTTATTTTTCACTTTTAATTTTTTAAATTTTCATTTTTGTTTTCATTCATTTGTATTTGCTAAAGTAGAAACAATCTGCTGTACACATCGCTTTATATAATATTTTCTATATACACACAATTGTTTAGATAATTGTCAAGTATTCCTTGTACATCTCATTTGCATATGGACTGCTATTGCTTTCCCATTTTTGCATACTATCCAGGAGTGACCCAGTGTGTCCCTTTTCAGCATCCATTCGAACGCTGGTTGTTTTGTCCAATCAGGGCCTTTTCCTTTTTGCCGCCTCCCTCTTCTTCCGACTTTGGCGGTCTTGTTCCCCCTCTTCGGTTCTTCTGCCGGGCCACTGCACCTTCTATTAGCTGTTTTACAGGCGGTGGCCCAGTCTTCTGTCGCCGCTGTCGTCGCCGCCTTCTGTTCTTCTGTTCTTCTCTTCAGATGTTGCCTCGTCGCTCCCTCCACTCACAATGACGGGGACTGGGCGTGCGGCGACTTATATAGGGACATCACCGGATGATGTCCCCGCCTATTATGATGTCACAGCCCCAGCATCCTCTGGGACTGTGACACCATAATGGGAGGGGACATCATCCGGTGATGTCCCTTTATAAGTCACCATGCGCCCGGTCCCCATCATTATGAGCGGAGGGAGTGACGAGGCAACATCTGAAGAGAAGAACAGAAGGCGGCGATGACAGTAGCGACGACAGTGGTGACAGAAGACCGGGCCACTGCCTGTAAAAGAGCTATAAGAAGGCGCGGTGGCCCGGCAGAAGAACCGAAGAGGGGGACAAGACCCCCGAAGTCTAAAGAAGAGGGCTGCGGCGAAGAAGTTAGCGGAGGAGTCCGGCGAGAAGACCCCCGAAGACGGAAGACCCCGGAGCTGTGCAATAAACTATTTTAACCCTTGTGTGTTGTTTTTTTTGTACTTTATTTTACAGGTGAATGGGTAGGGGTACATTGTACCCCATACTCATTCACATAGGGTGGGGGGCCGGTATCTGGGGGCCCCCTTATTAAAGGGGGCTCACGGATTCCGATAAGCCCCCCACCCGCAGACCCCGACAACCAACGGCCAGGGTTGTCGGGAAGAGGCCCTTGTCCTCATCAACATGGTGACAAGGTGCCCCCCCTTCCCCAAGGCACCCCCCATGTTGAGGGCACGCGGCCTGGTATGGCTCAGGAGGGGGGGTGCTCGCTCGTCCCCCCCTTTCCTGGCCGGCCAGGTAGCGTGCTCAGACAAGGGTCTGATGTGGACCTGGGGGGTACCCCATGCCGATTTTTTCGGCGTTGGGGTTCCCCTTTAAGTCTCCTTCGCGGGCCCCGCCTACCTGGAGACGTGCTCAAAATGAGCGGACTTTCCTCCGCGTGTGTGGGCGAGTCCGTTCATTTTCAAAGTACGGCGGATAGTACGGCAGACTTAGTACTCTGTATTAGTCCGCTGAAAAAGTGCCGTGTGTGGGCAAGTAGCCCGTTCGGAGAGTCCGGCGGACAGTCCGGCGGGAAGTCCGGCGGACTTAATAGTCGGCTACGTGTGTATGCGGCATAACAGTGAAGTTTTGCGTTTGCTGTTCACTGTGACCTTTTAACAAATGCTGCAACATGCCATTGCACAAAACTTTCAAGTAAAATGTGTAAACTGGTACAGTTAAGGACAGAAGTGAGAGCCTATCAAGCATAAGTCTATCACTGAACCAAAGCCACACCAGTGTACTGAAACAGCTGCTTTGGAGAGTGTGCTGAATGAGTGGAGTCATAAATAACCCGCTTAATAGGTGATACCTTATCAGTTATATAAATTGTGTCCCTGATGTTTCAAAGATTATATGCCAGCTCAGGATGCAAATGGATCACATGCTCATGAGGCTGAAGATTGTCATGCCAATGAACAGTCAGCTGAGATGTCTGCAGAAAAGGATATACCTCTGTGTATGCTTATTAAAGCTGTGGCTCAGACCCAACAGTGTTTTTATGGTCTTTGGCTACTTTATAAAGTACAGCCAAAGGTTTTGAGAATGACACAAATATTAACTTTCACAAAGTCTGCTACTTCAGTGTTTTTAGATCTTTTTGTCAGCTTTTACTATGGTATACTGAAGTAAAGAGGGATTTTGCAATTGGTTTCAATACATCTGATAACTCTTCATAACATTCTGGGGTATATGCAAATTGCCATCGTAAAACCGGAGGCAGCAGACTTTGTGAAAATTAATAAATTAATATTTGTGTCATTCTCAAAACTTTTGGCCCCGGCTGTACACCTACATAAATTGAAAAAATTGATTTACAGTTTGTATAAAGGAGCATAATATATTTCATAATATATAATATTATATATTATCACCAATTAATTCACACTTTTAATGATTATACAATACTTTTTTAAGGCCAGGATTATAAAGCAAAATAACAAATTTAAATGTATTAGTTCAAGGGCCTGTGTTGATAAGCTTTCAAGTTTGAACTACTTTTCTATACAAGTAAATTGAAATGCAAAAGCAGCTTGGAGCAGTTTGATGCAGCTTAGAAGAAAGGTCGATTTCACCTGTCAATGAATTCCGAAAGAAATCAAAAACATCTCAAATGCAACCAGAATGCTTCTGAAAGCATTCTGAATGTACTCATTAGTATAAGTCTAAAACACATGGATGCATGCCCTAACATAGATTAACATGAAAGTAGTTGAAATGAAACTCAAATTATCTTTATGTTAGCCAAGGAACCTAATTGAATAACCTCATACACGTGTGCCCATTGCTGTACCCCTATCTGGTAAGAAGTATCATTAAAAATAAATTAGCTACACTGTAAAAGGAGGATGACATAAATCAGTAACACAATTGTAATAGTCAAAAGGATGAATACACCTTGGATTTAGGAAATAGTGACATTACTCCACACCATTATCATCCCCTTCTCCAAATGAAAAAGTTTGATCAAACTAGAAGGGCAAGTCATGTTATATCAGCCATCCAATCAAACTGGGTGTTGTAGAAAAGAGATTGAGAGAGAATTTGATATAGTGATATGTTAATATTTATACTACATATAACTGGATGGACTTTGGCACATAATTCTCATCAATAATTTCAAATTTCTATGTTGTTCCAGCAGCACCTATTTAACATTTTTAATCTGTTTCAATCCTGGTCCAAAAAGGCACTTTTGAAGATTGTTCACTATTATCAATAATTTCAATGAGAGCTTGATCAGTATCATTAGCTACTGAGTATATAGTATAAGAGATGAACAAAAGTGCACTGCATATATTCAATACAAATTAATGTTCATTCCCTCTCCTTTAGTTTCACTTCCCATTCTAATTTGAGTCCTTAACAATTTCCATTTTTTTTAACTACAGGTTTAAAAATGAATCGCTCAGTTACTCAATATTAATTAACTTTTAAAACCTTTGTTAGAGCTTTTGAAAGCAAATTTTCAATGTTTTATGCCAATCCAATTCACTTCCTTATTTTGGTATGAATGTAAATAATTCTGTATAACATAATAACATTGTGTTAAACTATATTATAATAAATGCATAAACCTCTCCATATTCCTTTATAATTTGGAAGCTAAAATAGAAATAGATAGACAATGGAAACTTAACATCCATAAAAGTAGAGCTTATTTGGAGTATGTTTAATGAGATAATACCCAGCATACTTTTGGACAATCAAAAATTTGGTCAAATCTGGTCTTCATGGGTTGATTATGTATCTACACAATCCTAAACAAAAATTTGTGAAGATGGGTCACTTAGATAATTATGTCTATGAAATTGATTTGCGTCATTGAATTTTTATGTCTTTGAAAAGGTTTTTTAAGAAGATACTCAGTGATAAGCTATAATGTTGGAGGCATATGAGTGCCAAAGCAACATTGCAACTGAAATGCAGGGAGGCTATGTTTAAAACAGAAGTCTCTGCTGCTGGTTTTGTGAATGGGAGATCTTCAAGACACATGTATTGATAATAGAGACCAGACAGACTGGCTCAGGTCCAAAACACAGAGGCAACGTGGATTACTGTGATCCACGATGGACAGAAAACAAAATGTTCTTGCTCAATAAGTACTAAAATTTCCACTGAACCCTTTATTAGCTAGTTATTGTCATTATTATATTATTATATAGGATTTACATATTAATAAAGATAGAAAATAAAATTGTCCAGCCTGCAGGACTGTTCATAGACAGCTTATTGCATTAAATGGTATTTTTTCCAGTATGATGTAAACAAAATTCTTGTTCCTAAATAATGTCATTGCTGTTACTAAATATAATGACATTTATTAGATGTGTAGATTTTTGCAATGTTACACTAGTTAATTAGAATGGATGCATTTTCCATGTGCTTTGTCAGTAAAGGCAAGTAGAGAAAAGATGAACAATTGCTTTCCCAATATTTTGCCAATGTTTTTACAACAGAAAAAGAGGGATATACTGAATGATACAAGAACATGTAATTGTTAAGCAACAGAAAAGATAATTAAATATTTGGAATTTGCAGAATTTCTAGCATATATTAGTCATGATGCTATGGATAGATTCTCTAAAATTAAGAGCCATGCAAAGAGCAGGAGCAATTTAGCTATTTATGAAATTGAAGAGCTTTTTTTAAATAAAAGAGTCAGTATTAAAATCTATTGAGAATGGTGGATATAACTCTCAGCTATAGTTTTGTCAGAAGGCTGGCCTGTATTTGTAGGAGGAGTCTGAGGGGTACATATCCCTCCTACTCTGTTAGATCAGACGTGGGCCTTGCATTAAGTTTGCAGCTGATGCACGTCACTTCCAGTTTTGTGTAGAGCGGCGTTTGGCTGCAGCAGTCTTCTGGTGGTTCCTCTCCCAGTACTCACGCCGGGCATCATTGGAGGGAGGCCACCTGCCTGTACATTCATCCACCTACTTCTCCTGGGCTCATGCCAGCATTCTAGAGGGGACTGCCCACCATCCACTCTTTTCTCCGGTGCTCATCTTACAGCTTCAAGGGGGCCGCCCCGCCTGCTTCTCCCAGTGCGCACGCTGGGCATCATGAGGGGCACCCACCCATCCACCCACTTCCCCTTCCGGGCTCACACAGGCATCATAGGCAGGGCCGTCCGCCCATCCACCCACTTCTCCTGGGCTCACACCAGTATCATGAGGGGGTGTCCACCCACTCCTCCCGAACTCACACCGGCATCATGAGGGGGGCTGTCCACCCAATTCTCCTGGGGTCACACTGGAATCATGAGGCGGTAGGGGCCGTCCACCCACTTCTCCCGGGATCACGCTGGCATCATGGGTGGGGCATCCACCTAATTATCCTGGGGTCATGCTGGCATCATGAGGGGGGCTGTCCACCTAATTCTCCCGGGGTCAAGCTTGCATCATGAGGGAGGGGGGTATACACCCACTTCTCCTGGGGTCATGCCGGCATCATGGGGGGGGCGCCCACCCGTCAAAGGTTTCTAGATTACAGGCTTTCATTTCAGTTTTCAAGAATCCTCTCAAAATGAAATGCAAATGTTGGCAAAAATCAAGGGTAGAAAGCAGTAGCCACAGAGTATGCCGGTCATACTGGTGACTAGCAATGGGCAAATCTTTAGTCTCTTCATATATGCTATTTAAACTCGAGTAACAATTTTTATCAGTGTGCTTCATAAATAGTGTGTTCAGTCGTAGCGTGCCCAGTCATAATGTATCCAGTCAGCATGTTGCAATCATAACGTGTTCCAGTCAGCATGGTACAATCATAGCGTGTTCTGTTATAGCATGCTCCAAGCAGCACGGTGCAATCATAGCGTGTTCCAGTCAGCATGTTACAATCATGGCATGTTCCAGTCAGCATGGTACATTCATAGCATGTTCTAGTCAGCATGGTACAATCATAGCGTGTTCCAGGCAGCATGGTAAAATAATAGCATGTTCAGTCAGCATGTTACAATCATGGCATGTTCTGTCTTAGCATGTTCTGTCATAGAGTGTTCTGTCATAGCGTATCCAGTCATAGCTTGTTCCATTCAGCATGTGACAATCATAGCGTGTTCCAGTCAGCATGGTACAACCATTGCATGTTCAGTCAGCATTCTACAATCATAGCGTGTTCTGTCATAGCGTATCCAGTCATAGCGTGTCCAGTCAGCATGCTACAATCTTAGTGTGTTCCAGTCAGCATGTCACAATAATAGCATGTAAAGTCAGCATGTCACAATCATAGCGTATCCAGTCAGCATGTTACAATCATAAGCGCATTCCAGTCACGGCGTATTTAGTTACAGCATGTTCCAGTCACAGCGGGCTCCAGTCATAGCTGGTTCCAGATGCAGCATGTCCCAGACACAGCATGGTTCACTCACAGCGTGTGCTGTCATAGTGTGTTCAGGCAGGGTATTTACAGTCAGGGTGGGCCGGTCCAAGCGTGTTCCATCACAGCAGTTCTGTCATAGCAGGTCCATCATAGTGGTTCTGTCATAGCGTGTGCTGTCACAACGGATGCTCTCATAGCTAGTTCTGTCATAGCAGGTGCTGTCACAGTGTGTTCAGTCACAAAAGGTGCAGTCCTAACATGTTCAGTGATAGCGTGTTCAGTCATAGCGTGTTCAGTCAGAGTAGTTCTGCCAAAATAGCATGTTTAGTCAGAGCAGTGATGTCACAATGGTTCTGTCAGCATGTTCTGTCATAGCGCATTAGTCACAGTGGACCGTATAACAAACGTCATACGATGTACGTTTTCATTTAATTACACCTGTACACCTACCCTCCACGGTCTGTGGGTACACTAGCCCTGAGTATTCAGCTTCAATTACGTGTCTCTGCGCTGCAGGTTACTCAGGTGTACTTGCTTCATATGCTGGGGGGGGCATCAGGGTCATTCACGCAATGTGGTCTGGTCATTACTGCTCACATCCTTATACTGAGATAGGGACAGAGGGGTAGTATTCTCAAGTCTGGTTGTCTGTTGTCAGTTTTCTCTAGGTTGCATTTCCTTAGGTTTGGGCATGCCGCACATTTCAGAAGCAACTAATTCGGATTCATCCGTTCAAACCCACATGGGGGTTCAGAGCATGGTAACACTCCATCATCAAGAAGTTGGTCCATACTTCAGCACAAAGAGGAGTTTGTCACAGGGTTTCTTCTTTCCCAGCCACCGCCAGAATGGCAGCATGCTTTAGATTCTTTCCAATTCTGTCCCAGCTACTCTTATCTACCAGTGTGGAACATGTTCTAGGCATTATTCTTTAACGCAGACTCATGTGGGCTAATATGCTCTCCATGACCTGTTACAGTTGCTAGACAGGATGGAGGTGATCGATGCTCGCTTTGCTTAATCTTGCTCTTCCTACATTCCTGCAAGTCAGCATCCCCTTAGTCCACCGGTCTTATCAAGCCTTCTGGTTCAATATGTTTGACCCAAGTAATGTTCCTTGTCAGGGGCTGTGTGGGAATCTCCCTTACGGTCTTTAGACAGCCCCTGCTAGAAGAATTTTCAGGCCTTCCCGTGGGCCTCATCACTATCTCATCAGAGTCTTTCATGTGTAGTATCTTGGTTTCAGCGGACAGTCATATTTTCATTGCCAATCAAGTTACTGGAGGCAGTAATTTTCAATAGGGGGTCCCTTCTTATCATTAAGTTATGAGACAGTGATTTTCCTCCTGTCATAGTGAATACATACCGGATACATATACTGTAGCCATCCGGACGCACGCTACTCTATTAGAGGGTTTGTTACCTACCCTTCATCAAGCTTTCTTATCACACCTAAACTTGTGTCTTTTTGCCCTCTTTCAGGCATACTGACCAGCTAGGCCAAGGCACATGTTAGGCCTTGGTAGTTAGGGTATCGCATTTCCAAGTGAAGATTCTGACTACCAGTAAGCCTGTATTTGTAGGAGGAGTCTGAGGGGTACATATCCCTCCTCCCCTGTCGGATCAGGCGTTGGCCTCGCATTCAGGTTTCCCACTCAACCGTTTCCCCCAAACCTTCATACATATTTAAACACATCACACTTTTTTAATATTCATACATTCAGGGTATGCCCCCTTTCAGGCATACTGACCAGCTAGGTCAAGGCACACCTCAGGCCTTGGTAGTTAGGGTATCGTATTTCCAAGTGAAGACTCCATTTGACTACAAATATATTATGGAAATGTTTAGCAATCCAACTAATATAAGCAAATGCATCACATTTCAAATTTTAAAATGTGACTTTTCTGTAATATTTCTCTATTTCATTCACCAAAGTAATTTGTTTCCCCAAATGATATTTCACATATACCTATAAATATCAATTATTAAATATTTGATTTCTTTTAGGACAATTTGGTAACTAGTGCAGAACAACATCAGTAGGTCCTATTGAATTTCCATCCTTTCTCTTTTGTATACTCATATATTTATTTCTTTTATTTTTTCTAAATATTTTTGTTTTTAAAAATGGCAATGAGGATTTATAGCTATCCAATATCAAGCAGGGGAGTTGGTAATGGGAAATAATAGAGTTGTATGTGATGCTAAGGAATGACCTTTGGCTAAATACATATCCTTCAGCAGTTTAACAGACATGAGAGGGAAAGTGTTTAGGCACATCATCACATATCATCAGCATTAATATGCCACTGAAAAATGAAGCTATCCCAATATTAAAAAAATCAATCACAGAATCCAGTGTGACGGATGCATTTTAGAGCATAGTGCAGCATAGAGGCTTTTTTTGCAGTGGGTTAGCAAGATCACAGCTCCCACGATGCAGGCCTTTGACTCAGTTTATCTGCTGTTTTTTTCTATGGTTAATTTAATCAAAGAGTCATTATTATAGTAACCATGACAGTGATATCTAAGAGAGATGTTCTTTCTTCTGCTATATTACATAAATCTAAAGTTTGTAGATGTAAAACCAACTCTGAAAGGGCAGCCACAAGCTGAATGGACAGATCCAGAAAACTAGAAGGGTGAGGCTGGGATGACAATATTTGAATATATGAAAACTGAAATGGTATTTATTAAAGCGGACCTCCAGTCTTACGTTCAACTTTATTTAATTTGACTTCTCCCCCCCCCCCCCCCCCCCCACAACTAAGATTTGGGAACTATTTTTTAAACAAACACCTTTTATAAATAAAAGAATGTTGGGACTTCTGCTTTTCTTGCCTAGGCAAGAATGATGCAGCCCCATCAATCCGCAGCCTCCTGGAATAAAAATGTCATGCACCACTACATGCACCAAAAATGGCATGCACCACTGGCACTAAATTCCAAATTGCATGTGCACTAGAAATTCTGCGTGTTTTATATGAAGTATCCTGTACACTGCAGATGCACAGCGGGGCAACACAAGGGGTACGGCAAAAACAGGAAGTCAGCTCCCTAATGAAGTAGGAAGAGAAGATGGTGGTGCTGTATCTGGCATGCAGCAGGGGAGCAATGGTTTATAGCCTACAACACTGGATGTTTTTTAAAGACAACTCGGTAGATGAGGTAGGGTAGGATGGGGAAAAATGTAAGGATGAAGTGACGTTCATCTTTACCAGTAGGAGGAAAAGATATTGGTGTGTTGGCAAATAGGCTGTCTACTTTGCAAAGAATGCATGTGCATGGAAAATAAAACAATAGTATTATGCTTGCACATAATGGGATGATGGAGGTCAGAATAGCTTCACCACATTCACTAAGCTAAGTGAGAATGTTTATATATTGAAGTAAATACTAGGTGGAATTGGTCAGTATGTATTATGCTATGGCTTTAGTCAGAGTTGTGACTGAAGCCATCTTAGTTCTTCTAGATGTGAAATATGCATTTTTGATGTAACAAGCATGCTTGCTATGTCCTGCCTTTAGTCGTTAAAAACGCTATACAATGCAACCAAACGATACTACTGAACATCACAAGGTATCAATCTGGAGATATTGCAATTAAAAGAAATCTAAAACACAGTAAGGCCCACTGCTTTAACCGGAAATGGAGCTCGTTGACATACAACCACCCAGTATAAACTGGGACAGTGTCATGTAAACCTTTCAGATTAATGAAAAATGTTAACAGCATATCAAACTCATCTTCAAAGGTCATCTTCCAGTAAAGGAAAAGAAAGATAAATGCTCTCATTTACTGTTATAGATGGGAGTAAAAGGCAGAGACAACATATGCAGAGGCATGTCTACATAAGAGAGCAAAAACCATTCTACTTATTATAAAATATATAATGATATGATCCTAAAAGCAATCCTGGGTTTAGTAAAATACAAACTCTGTTATAAAATGTGAAATGTAAGTGAACATTTGAACAGTTTGTGACCGACTGGAAACATTTGAGAGATTATCTATTCTCTGAGACTAAAGAAATGATTCTCAAAAGAATTATATCTGGAACAAACTTCCCATAAGTACAAGAAAACTAATACATTGAGGAGAAAAGCAATTGATACTGCAAGAATCATAAATCTGCCTAGGCACAATCTGAAATATTTCTAAACCTGAAAACAAATCATGTAAATCTTTGCAGTGTGGCTGAATTTGTTTTTCTTTTTTCTTAGTTTTTTTTTTAGCTAAATACACTTTCTACAAGTACAGAAAAATACCTGTTAATCTTGTGAAATTGTGGGTCCTTGTAACTTCCAATGGATTGAAGTTAAAACCTCCGACAATGTTATCACCTGTCTCTGGTGAGTTACAAAGCATTGCCCCTCAATGTAATTAGATAATGATAGGTGGAGGTGAAAATCAGGGTCAAATCAGCCTAGGGTCAAAATGTGTCTCCTCCATAAATATATTTCAGAGAGCATACACTGGAACAGGACATGTGTTACAGTAGGTGAACATAAATCAAAAAAGGCAAAAAATATAAAACTAATGCAACCACATCTAAGGACTGGTAAGCTACAATATATTCCATGTTTGTTTTTGGGTTTATAACATGGTATCAGCACTTGGTTAAATCAAATAAAGTAAATTAAATATCAGATCACTTTCTATCCCCAGATTTATGGCATACAACAGACAAAAGGAAAGCTATTAAAGTATCATTAACCACTTAAGCCCTGTACCATTTTGCTGGCCAAAGACCAGACCACTTTTTGAGATTGGGCACACCGTCGCTTTAACTGACAATTGCACGGTCGTGGCTCCCAAACAAAACTGACGTCCCTTTTTCTCCACAAATAGAGCTTTCTTTTGGTGGTATTTGATCACTCCCGCGGTTTTTATTTTTTGCGCTATTAACCAAAAATGCGTAAATTTTGAAAAAAATTAATTTTTTTACATTTTTCTATAATAAATATCCCCCAAAAATGTATATAAAATTTTTTTTTCCCCTCAGTTTTATTGATTGGTTTGCGCAAATGTTATAGCGTTTACAAAAAGGGGATAGTTTTATGTCATTATTATTAATAATTTTGTTTTTACTAGTAATGGCGGCGATCTGACATCTGCCATTTTTGACACATTTTTGGGACCATTGTGTGTCCTGGGACGTTTCTAACTGTGGGGGGCGTGGTTGTGTGTGACACGTTACTGATTTCTGCTCCCGATGACAGGGAGCAGAGATCAGTGACACTGTCACTAGGCAGAACGGGGAGATGCTTGTTTACATTAGCATCTCCCCGTTCTTCCTCCCTGTGAGGCAATCGTGGGTATCCCCACGGGGATCAAGTCTGCGGGACCCACGATCCGACTCACAGAGGTTCCGACCGATAAGGTAAGGTGGCAAATTTAAAGGGATGTGCCTGTCTGTGCCATTCTGCTAACATACATCGGCGTGCGCCGGTCGGCAAGTGGTTAAACCCAAGCCATGAAATATTATCAGTACATGCTGTTCATACTCACTCAGTCACTATAGGATTAGTTTTCTGTATTGTGGGAAAAATGGTTTATCCTGCTGTCCACTGTACCTACCTCTATGTCTGTGTCCCTGCTGCAGCCTAAGATTGTGTAGACCTGCCAGTGCCACATCTACTGAGCATGCTCCAGTTTCAGTTACCTTCTAAGCTGTTCATTTCCTCCTTTTTCTTATCTGTGCAGCCTATGTGACTATAGAGTCTCACATGTTGGTGTATACACTCTGGATAAATTTGAGCCCACTCTCTCCCACCTCCCTCTGTGTCCACTAAACAGTTAAACACAATGGGGGTGGTTGATTGTTGATTAATGGAGGCATTACCTCCCTGTAATGCTAAGCAAGTACAAACAAAAGACATACACTGGAAGGGCATGAAACAGGCTGTGTTTGGCAGAACCTCCCACTAAATAGCCCACATCATGTGTTTGCACTGAAATAATAAACTTTTGAGTTCAGATACATATTTATATGATGATCTAAAACATTTCTTTTATATTAATTAAGTATTTTCCTTTGTATTTTGAGGGTCTTTTTTTTTAACCACTTACGGATCGCCCGCCGCAGTTTTACAGCAGCTGTTTGAAGGAGGATATCGTTGTTATGGCAGCAGCTAGCTGCCATAACCTCAGTATCCTCGTCTTCATTGGGCGATCCACTACAAGATAAAAGTGGTCTCTGCTATTGCATTTTAGTCTAAATATGACATCTGAGGACTTTTTAAACCCAGATTTCATATTTAAGAGGTCCTATCATGCTTTTTTTCTATCACAAGGGATGTTTACATTCCTTGTAATAGGAATAAAAATATTTTTTTTTAAAGCGGTGTAAAAATAAAAAATAAAAGGTAAAATAAATAATAATACATTTTTTTTAACCTGGCCCCCCCCCCCCCCCCGGACGAGCTCGCGTACAGAAGCGAACGCATATGTGAGTAGCGCCTGCATATAAAAACGGTATTCGAGCCACACATGTGAGGTATTGCCATGATCGATAGAGCGAGAGCAATAATTCTAGCCCTAGACCTCCTTTGTAACTTAAAACATGCAACCTGTAGAATTTTTTAAACATCGCCTATGAAGATTTTTAAGGGTAAAAGTTTGTTGCCATTCCACGAGCGGGCGCAATTTTGAAGCATGACATGTTGGGTATCAATTTACTCTGCATAACATTATCTTTCACAATATAAAAAAAATGAGCTAATTTTACTGTTGTCTTATTTTTTTATTCAAAAAAGTGAATTTTTTCCAAAAAAAGTGTGCTTGTAAGACCGCTGCGCAAATACTCAGTGAAAAAAGTATAGGGTGTTAGAAAAAAAGCAATATATAATTTTTGGGGGTTCTAAGAAATTTTCTAGAAGAACAAACTGTTTTAAACATGTAAACACCAAAATCTCAAAACGAGGCTGGTCCTTAAGTGGTTAAACATATGACAGAGGACTGGAAGCTCCTTCTGCTGATGTTTCCATTAGATGGGCTGGGAAAGAGCTGGGTCCAGTGGTAGCTGTGTATCGATTATGAAAAAAGGCAATTTTTTTTTATTAAAATAAACACTGTGCCATTATCCATATACATGAAGAGAATGGACAATGCAAATTAAATAATTTGTTTAGTATTACTTTAAAATATGTAGTGAAGGTGATAGATCACACAAATAGCAATTTTCAGGGAAACAAAATAATGGAAAAAAATGACTCAATTAAACTTGAGACTAATACACTGTTACAATACATTTGAATACATTTACTTTTATGAAACATTATATCAAGCAAAAGCTTTATGGCTATGCTGGGTAGCGTTTGGATGTAAAAGGTAGATGCACTCAAACCTACAAAAGCAATACGTAGAAATGTTAGTTTTACATTGTGAATACCATGACTTCTCTTAACTGATATGCAAATTTATGCTGTTTGCATTGTCCATGGGAGACTTTCAATAGGCAGTCATCTGATAAAAAAAGCTCTAATAATTCTAAAGATTACAAGGATACTTTCATGGACTAATCCAATTACCTGGAGAATACATAATACAGGTGGATCAAACAATTATCCCAACAGTACATTCTTCATGCAAAACTCAAATTGTATTAATTGCGATCTGGACATGATATTCAAAGCTAAAAAAAAAGATGAATAATGGGTCCAAAGCATGCAACAAATTTAAGTATTTCTTATTGGCAACGCTTTCACTGTATAGCGCTATTGTTGAGACAAATATCACCAAATGGGTTATAAGGTAATAAGACCTCTTCAATGTTGAGTACATTGTGTCATACTTGTAATACTAGTAGTTTCATCCTTGAGACAATTCCGCTACAAAACTCTCACCATCAGTCATGTGCAGTGTGTGTGCGAACAGCCACGGCCAATGGTCTGTGCAAACTTCCCCATTTGGGCAGCACAGTGGCTTAGTGGTTAGAACATCTGCCTTGTAGCACTATGGTAATCGATTTGAATCCTACCTACATTGAGTTTATTGTTCTCCTTCTGCATGTGCTAAACACATGCTGGTAGGGGCATTGGCTTCTGTCTAAACTGGCTTCAAGTATGTTTATGTATGCAAAAAAGCAGCCCTGCTTTCTCACCAAGCTGGCCAGGGCACCTCCCATCTTTCTTATGCTCAGAACCAACAGGGATTAGGGTATGCACACACCTGTATATGTAGAAATTCCACTATCTTAGCTACTCACATTCTTCAAGCCTGAGGCCCACTTCCGATACTAAATGAATGTTCACAAGAGCATCTTTTTAAATATTATACTGTGGTAGCAACATATCTTGGATTTTTACACCACACTCTCCAGTTTCATGGCTTCATGTGCAGGATATGGTTCACCCTAAGGTAGAAATACTTGAATACAGAATGTCTGGCCAGCTCTCCTGCACTTTTCAATGTAGGTCCTCCACAAGTGGGTTCTCCCTCAAAATCTCTATAGCCTACCCTGAAGGGTACTCTCCTTCTCAGGCTACAGACTTAAATAACATATAACAGGGGTAGCCTGTTCCCATTACTCCTCTGCCTCCCACACAAGATTATAGAGGGGTACTATACTCCATCCACTAGCTCTAACCAAAAGAGGAGCCTTACTAATAGAGGTTAGTACCCTTGCCTACATAAATGTGATGTAGAGACCTTAGATTGTAAGCTCTTTGAGGGCAGGGACTGAGGAGAATGTACAATATATGCAGCTACTAGTACCTGCACAGGTAAGCTGCTCATTTGGATGGATCCCAGATGCCTAAATAAACTTAAAATATGCTTATAGTAGATGATCTAAGCAAGCTAGATGGTGAAAAATACCTCAGGTCATGGAGCTGGCAACAACACCTACAACATTTAACATACTACTAGCAAAGTACCTAGTAGTAGTATGTTACATGGCATTCAAAATGTAGCTAAAACATATGCAAGAAAAAAAAATGGTACCCTATTATTTCAATATCTTAGTATCTGGCAGCTCTGTTAAAGCTGAACTAAAAAAGGACTAAGTATAGTACCCCTCCTCCTGCATAGCAAGGAATAAATACTCATTCAGTTTAGGGGTACATTGTAATTAGTAATACTTATTATATTCTTTGCTCCCCCAGCATGTCCTTCTCTTTCCTGTATGTGGGTTATTATTATTATTATTATTATACAGGATTTATATAGTGCCAACAGTTTACACAGCGCTTTACAATATAAAAAGGAGACAACACAGTTATAACACAATAAAATACAAGAGGATTAAGATGGCCCTGCTCAGGAGAGCTTACAATCGAATAGGCCCTTGATGCCCTCATGTAGTGGGTTTGTGGGGCCAGTCATAAAGTGGAGAGAAAGACTGTGAAAGCAAGGAATAAGAAGTATTTCTGCTTATTCCTTACTCCCTAGACTAAATAAGAATACGACCCTTGTTGTGTGTGTGTTATGTGTGTGTGTGTGTAGGAGCTACATAGTCATTTTTAGTGCTGACTATAGTTCAGCTTTTAGGAACAGGGAAGCTGTGCTTAAATATTTAGGGGAAAGGGAATGATATTCAGTGCTGAAAATGCATACAATGAGAAAGCAAAGTATTTTGGCTATATACACTTTGTCTCAAATATCACTCTGTGCAACAAACATGCCTCCTGAAAACTTGTCTGATGGCCTGCTGACAAGATCCACAGTCAATTTAACCACTTCAATACTAGGCACTTCCCCCCCCCCCCCCCTTCATGCCCAGGACAATGTTTAGCTTTCAGTGCTGTCGCACTTTTAATAACAATTGTGCGGTCATGCAACACTGTACCCAAATTCTTCCCACAAATAGAGCTTTCTTTTGGTGGTATTTGATCATCTCTGTGGTTTTTAATGTTTGTGCTATAAATGAAAATAGAGCGTGAATTTTGAAAATAAAAACCTGATGGGCACCGATAGGCGGCACTGATAGGCAGCACTGATGGCACTGATAGTCAGTACTGATGAGCACTGACAGGTGGCACTGGATAGGCAGCACTGATGAGGAGCTACTGGAAGGCTTTACTGAGTGGCACTGATTGGCACTTTTTTAGGCACTGTTGTGGGCACTGATCTGCACTTTCATGGGCAATGACAGGCTTTATAGAGGGGGATAGGCTGCCAGGTGATGGGCATTGATTGGCAGCTGATGGGCACTTCTTGATGGGGGCTATGCTGATAATTAATGTGCTGATTAACAACAGAGATCCCCCTCTGACAGGGAAAGCCACCGATTGGCTCTCCCTGTCAGCGTGAACCGAGGAAAGCCATTTACCGTCACTTGAGTGATCACAGCTGATCACATGGTATAGAGTGTCTGATAGAGGCTTCATACCACAGTTGGAGTTGTGGTGTGTCAGACTGACCCACAGTATCTCCGATCGCCACGCTGTGGGCGTGCGCCTGCTCTGCCATCCTGATCACGTCATATGACATCCGATCAGGATAACTAAATAACTAAATCACTTTTCTGCCATAATTTTGCTATACGGAGGGCGGCAAGTATAAAGTATATCCCTAACCAAAACGTTCTTTTTTTGTTTTGGATAGTGTGTTGAAAGGTTAGACCCTCTCTCCAGTTTTTAATGCTGCCTGGGTCCACCCAGGGAGATTTATTCCCCCTATTTGTACTGGTAATTATCATTGCTGTGAAAATCAGAAAGGAAAAATATTTTTTTTTTTAGTTGTCCCTAGTAAAAGGAGTAAGGGGATATCTTCCAGTAGGGACACATGTTATGGTGACTGTCTAAGTGTAGATTTCCTCTCACTTTGAAAGATTTCCCTTAACTTCCCGTTTATCTCTGGGACGTCAAAAATAAAAATTTTAAGGTAAAAAATAAATAATTAAGGTAAAATAAATTTTAAGGTAAAATGATCCATTACCTATTAACATCCTTACACTAAAACTGATTGAAAGAGACAAGCTAGCTAGCACAGAAGCTGTAGGAGTGGAAAACCTGGGACTGTAACAGCTATCATCAAAACAGGGAGGGGAACAGGGGAGCATACCAAAAATAGGAAAAATGTAATTCATTTCCCACTTGAAAACCAATGGGAGTGGAACATAGTTCTAGTAATCTGGAAACGTTCCATAAGCATCTTTGCAATGTTTTATCATCTATGAAAAAGCTTTTAATAAGACTACCTCTTATTTCATTGGGCAATGATGCTGTTAAAGGACTAAAGATCAATAAAATGGTAAAGGAGGCAGAAGGCCTGGGACCAAGCTCACCTTTTACAGAAAAAGTCAAGCTTTGAATATAAGCTCAGCTGCTTACATTCAGCTATACCTTTGCTGAACTTTCCTGTTGCTCCATTCATGGTCAGATTACTCCCCAATATGGTGCAGCATAGGATTTTTACCCCTTACTCCTTGGGACCCAACACATTAGCCTAAGCAGTCATTACCAGGACTGGACAATTGTTAAGGGAAGAAGGTCATCGAGGGGCCCTGTGTGTGACATAGATTTAGGGTAGCATCAAATGAATTTCAGTAACACCTTTGTGAGATAGATACCCTTGCGTGTACATTATAAATATTACCATTACTGTGTATTCTTACCTAAATAGAACTGTGGCTGTCAGTGTCTTCACAGATATCCGTAAACAGGGCTGGTCTTAAATTTTAAAAACAATCAAAGTATTTCCCTCGCTTTTTAATATTCTTTCTAAATACTGATAACTGTAAGACATTGCACACATTTTTTATGCACCTGAAATGTATTTAGCTTAGTTGATAGCTAAGTTGGACTTTAAATATTGTGATTTGTAGATTAACCATTGGATGGAGCCCTCATTAGCTCAGTGCAACTGCTCTGTCTCTTTCTAGAAAGAAAGTCTGAAAGCAAAAAAACTGCTATATTGATAATGGGTGTTTTGGAGAATAATACCTTGGAAGACTTGAGTTTAATTTTTTCTCCTAATTCTCAGAAATAATTTTTGAAGACACATTTTTTTATTGGTGCTTATGTGTACTATGGCCTCTGGGTCCTCCATTGACACACCGAGCAATAACCTATTTTGTATTCACAGTCTGATAACACAAAGGTTTTATATGATAAATGTTATGCTGAATGTGGTCTGTGTCCAACAATTCCATTTGTTTTATCTTTTCTCTTCTACTTGCCAGTTCCATGTAGCACAGCGCTGTTATTTATTGTTAATGGGGATGTTCAAAGATAGATTAGTTGCCAGGGATTTGACTACCAGACTACAAGCTATATTGTACAATTTGGCACTACACACTGTTATATCATAGTAGGTAGGGAAAGAAAATAAATTGTTTGCAGTGAAGAGTTTCTTATGGTGTGGGTGGGCAGCTCTGTTGTTGTCCAGAACTCTTATTTTTGTCAGTGTCTGGTGCTCCTGTATGAAATATACAGACTGAGAGGCCTCCTTCATACTCATAGGTGCTTATTTGTTATTATCTTAGTAAATGACAACAATTGACCTCTGTTAGGTGTAGTATTCAGTATTAGCTACTTGTATCTATAATAATGTACAACTCCTATATAGTTATATATAAAGAAGTAATCACATTGATGGAAAATATTTGAGTTAACAGTACAACGCAACTCAAACCGTTTAAATAATTTAAAACATACCAGAGCTGTCACAATTAATACTCTCACTGGCTATTTGTACACATAATTAGAGTACCATTAATTTTAAATACAAGAGGGAAACATTCCCTGCAAGAGTTCATTTGAGCAGTACATGGAAAAAATAAGTCCTACAAAACAAAACCAAAAAAATAAAATAAAACTATACTAAATATCTAATACTTAGAACAAATGGTTTGATAAAGTAAATACCCCAAAACATATATTCATATCCTGAAACACACCAGCATACAAAGCAAATCAGTATAGAAGCAAACATGACACTGTCAAGTTGCTCAATAAATAGCTGGTATAAACAAAAAAAAAGGTTAAAATAATGAATTCTGAACAGTATGAATAGTAAATGGATAGAAAATATGTAGGTAGGAAACAATGAAGAAACCTAAGTGAAGAATCTGAAAAGTAGACAAAAGTGGCAGCAGAATATGGAGAAAAGTTGGTTAGGACCCTGGACAGGATGATAATGATATGCTGGAGCATAGGACATAATGGTGGGATGGTTTCATGTGTATCACACTTTCTCATGAATTTCTATCTTAAGTGCTACATAAGGACTATAGTATAACACCCACCTTAGCCAGGAACATACAGAAAAACAAGCACATGAAGTAAGGTCAGATTGTCTGGAAAGGTGGAGGAGAGTAAAGCCGCGTACACACGTAGCCGTCTGTCTGACGTACTTAGTCTGGCGGACGTCCGCCAGACTGTCCGTCGAAATTTCCGAACGGGCTACTTGCCCACACACGGCACTTTTTCAGCGGACTAATACGGCGTACTAAGTCCGCCGTACTAACTCCGCCGTACTTTTGAAATGAACGGACTCGCCCACACACGCGGAGGAAAGTTCGCTCATTTCGAGCGCATCTCCAGGTAGGCGGGGCCCGCGAAGGAGACGTCGCTGGCCCCGCCGCCTGGTATGGACTTAAAGGGGAACCCCAACGCCAAACAAAAATCGGCGTGGGGGTCCCCCAAAGTCCACAACAGACCCTTGTCCGAGCACGCTACCCGGCCGGCCAGGAAAGGGGGGGCGAGCGAGCGCCCCCCCCTCCTGAGCTGTACCAGGCCGCGTGCCCTCAACATGGGGGGGTGCCTTGGGGAAGGGGGTGCCCCACGGCCCCTCCACCCCAAAGCACCTTGTCCCCATGTTGATGATGACAAGGGCCTCTTCCCGACAACCCTGGCCGTTGGTTGTCGGGTCTGCGGGCGAGGGGCTTATCGGAATCCGGGAGCCCCCTTTAATAAGGGGGCCCCGGATATCTTAAGTGCTACATAAGGACTATAGTATAACACCCACCTTAGCCAGGAACATACAGAAAAACAAGCACATGAAGTAAGGTCAGATTGTCTGGAAAGGTGGAGGAGAGTAAAGCGGACGTTCTCTGGGCGGGAAAAGTCTGCTCATTTCTAAAGTACGGCGGACTGGCATACACACGGCCGGATTGTCCGCCGAAATGCGAGTCCGACGGACAGAATTTTGGAAAAACCGAAATTCTAAGTCCGCCGTACTGTCGGGTCAAAAAAGTATGCCGGAGGCTACACACGGGGGGGATTGTTTGACGGACTTGAGTTTGCCGGACTTTTCCATCGGATTGTTTGATCGTGTGTATGCGGCATAATAGTAGAAACACATAACCTTGACCATACTTGTAGCTACCCAGTTAAAGGTAAACAGTCTCTGAATTTACAAGATTAAAGCCATATTTATTTAGTTGGAGAATATAGACCTGTGCATTGCAGATTTTATGTTTATGCACTTTTTACATTTTGTGTGCTTTTATTAAGTGGGGATGATGCTGACAAACTCTTTTTTTTTTAACCTTCTTTTGAAATTTTCTTAAAAAATTGGTGAAGTATGAATGTGTTGGGGAAAAGTGGATTTTTAACTACAGAGACATGATTTTTACTAATGGTCACGTTATATTGCTTTAGCCTGCCCTCTCTTAGGACCATTTTAATAGTACATTACTGTTCAACTAGAGAATTTTTCACTTCCAGAGATTTTAAGTTATGCCATTTTGCAACCTGCAGGACTAGAGTTAATAGAGACCTGACATCTGTGATTTTTGGAGTTTGGATCAGAGTTTGGTTTTGGTGTAGACCAATTGAAGATGTCTTTAAAAAGTCTTTAAAGTGGTTGTAAACCCTTACAAACGACTTTGACCTACAGGTAAGCCTAGATTAAAGCTTACCTGTAGGTCCAAGAAATATCTCCTAAACCTATACGGTTATATACTAGCTCATTGTGCCTTTGCCTTGGCGGTTGCATTTATTTTTTAAAATAGCCTTTACTTCCTCTTTAACATCCCTGACACTCATTCTACTCTCATTCCACCCTTCCGATGTTCTGCGAACACCAAACAGTATGCGGTGTTCGGGGAAAATTCTGAACACTGTTAAAGTCTATGGGACATTAACATGTAAAATCAAAATTGTTCATTTTAAAGGCTTATATGCAAGTTATTGTCATAAAAAGTGTTTGGGGACCTGGTTCCTGCCCCAGGGGACATGTATCAATTTTTTTTTTTTGTTTAAACGGCTGTTTTTTCAGGAGCAGTGATTTTAATAATGCTTAAAGTGAAACAACAAAAGTGAAATATTTATTTAAATTTCGTACCTGGGGGGTGTCTATAGTATGCCTGTAAAGTGGCACATTTTCCCTTGTTTAGAACAGTCCCTGCACAAAATGACATTTCTAAAGGAAAACAAGTAATTTATAAGTACTCGCTGGTATAATGAATTGTCTATGGGAGAAATCAAAAGTGCTAATTTTAAAGGCTTATATGCATGGTATTGTCATTAAAAGTTTTTGGGGACCTGGGTCCTGCCCCAGGGGAGATGTATCAATGCAAATAAAAGTTTTTCCGGGAGCAGTGATTTTAATAATGCTTAAAGTTACATAGTTACATAGTTAGTCAGGTTGAAAAAAAGACACAAGTCCATCCAGTTCAACCACAAAAAAGTGTCAAAATGTAAAAAAACATAAGACACACTTTGGGACAAATCCTTTATTAAAAAATTAAATAATAAAAATGTCCCACAAAGTCCATTCGTCTTCTTCTCTTGCTCCACCGACGGACCAAAAAATTAAAAGATAAAAACCTGCAGGCCACCACCGATCCATGGGTTCTCCTGCCATATGACGCGTCCTTACAGGTGACAGTTCTTTTATAACTGAGGGCGGGGCCATGCGGTGATGTACCCATGTGACCCCGCCCCCCGATGCAGCAACGGGTTTTTTTTTCAGTCCGTCAGTGGGACGAGAGAAGGAGATGAATGGTCTTTGTGGGATGTTTTTATTTTTTTATTTTTTAATAAAGGACTTGTCCCAAAGTGTGTATGGGTACAATGTACCCATTACCATTTGAAACAGGGGGGGATGGGATCTGGGGGTCCCCTTGTTAAAGGGGGCTTCCAGATTCCAATAAGCCCCCCCACCCAAAGACCCCCAAAACTACTGGGCAAAGGTTGTGGGGATGAGGCCCTTGTCCCCATCAACATGGGGACAAGGTGCTTTGGGGGGGCTACCCCAAAGCACCCTCTCCATGCTGAGGGCATGTGGCCTGGTACAGTTCAGGAGGGGGGCACTCTCTCTTCCCCCCTCTTTTCCTGCGGCCTGCCAGGTTGCATGCTTGGATAAGGGTGTGGTATGGATTTTTGGGGGGACCCTCACGCCATTTTTTTTTCAATTTTGGCACAGAGTTCCCCTTAATATCCATACCAGACCTGAAGGGCCTGGTATGGAATTTAGGAGGACCCTCATGCAATTTTTTAAAAAAATTGGGTTCGGGGTTCCCCTTAATATTCATACCAAACCCAAAGTGCCTGGTAATGGACTGTGGGGGATCCCATGCTGTTTTTTCAATGACTTTTATCTGTATTGCCGGGACCGACAATTTATTATAGCTTCTAGTACTTTTAAATGACTTTTTTTCCCTTTAGAAATGTAATTTTGTGCAGGGACTGTTCTAAACAAGGGAAAAATGCGCCACTTTACAGGCATACTATAGACACCCCCAGGTACGAAATTTAAAGAAATATTTCACTTTTATTGTTTCACTTTAAGCATTATTAAAATTACTGCTCCCGAAAAAAAAAACACCCATGTTTAAAACTTTTTTTTGCATGTATACATGTTCCCTGGGGTAGGACACAGTTCCCCAACACTTTTTATGACAACAACTTGCATATAAGCCTTTAAAATGATTATTATTATTCATGTTCGTGTCCCATAGATTTTAATGGTGTTCTTGTGTCTGGCAAATTTTTTGCCTGTTCGGTATGTTCTGGTGTGAACCGACTCAGGGGGAGTTCAGCCCATCCCTAGTTAGGAGGGAGCAGTGAGCATTTGTTAGATTAGTTTGCCTGGAATTTTGCTTTAAGTCTATGATATACTTAGATCACAGATTTTTCTATGATTACTTTTAGTAAGCTCCAATGAGCAGGGCCCTCTGATTACTTCTTATTGTACTGTCTTATTGTACTGTCTGTCCTCATGTTGTAAAGTGCTACACAAACTGCTGGCACTATATAAATCAAGTATAAAAATAATAATACCAGAACTCTTATTTTCTTCTTGATTATTGATTCCCTGATATTTACTAGAACAGGGTTAGGAAACTTGGGCAATCCAGCTGTTGTGAAACAAAAATCCCTTGAGATATTGGAAGACTCTGACATCCCCAGTAATCACTACCAGAAAATAAGTGTTGGGCTTTTTATTTTCACCTCAGATGGAGTGCTGATATTGTCTACCCCTACTAGAGTGTACAATGCATGTTTTTAGCCCCCAAGTGCATAACTTTTTATTTATCAACATTAGCCACTTAACCACTTGGGATCCGCGCTATTGCCAAATGACGGCATTAGCGTGGATCTACTTTTCTGGGACTACGTCTATTGACGTCGTCCCGGGTACGAGCGGCCTGCGCGCGCCCTGAGGGGCGCGCGCGGCGCGCTCTGTGATCGGCGAGTCCGTGAGACTCGCCTGATCACCGATCCGTGCAAGGGGTCGATCCCGACCCCTTATCACGTGATCAGCTGTCAGCCAATGACAGCTGATCATGTGATAGAACGGAGCCGGTAATCGGCTATTATTCCTCCTCGCGCTAACAGCGCGAGGAGAGAAAAAAAAAGCCGATCACGGCCAGCAATACAGCTGACCACCTGCCCCCTGCCAGTGCCCACCTGCCCACCGCAGTGCCATCCTGAATAAAAGTAAGTGCCCCCCAGCAGTGCCACCCAGCGGTGCCCATAGTGCCCACAGTGCCACCCACAGTGCCACCCACAGTGCCATCCAGCAGTGCCACCAACAGTGCCACCCACAGTGCCCACAATGTGCCCACAATGTGCCTCAAAGGTGCTGCACCCCAGTGCCGCCCATCAGTGCCCAGCAGTGCCGCCCATCAGTGCCCAGCAGTGCCGCCCATCAGTGCCCAGCTGTGCCACCTATCAGAGCCACCTATCAGTGCCACCTATCAGTGCCCATCAGTCCCATCTATCAGTGGTACCTATCAGTGCCCATCCGTGCCACCCATCCGTGCCACTTATCCGTGCCACCCATCCATGCCATCTTATCTGTGCCCATCTTTGCCCATCAGTGCCACCTTATCTGTGCCCATCGGTGCCGCCTTATCTGTGCCTATTAGTGCCGCCTTAACTATGCCTATCAGTGCCCACCAGTGCAGCCTATCAGTGCCCACCAATGCAGCCTATCAGTGCCCACCAATGCAGCCCATCAGTGCCCACCAATGCAGCCATCAGTGCCGCCTAATCAGCGCACTTCAATGAAGGAGAAAAATGACCCGTTTGCAAAATTTTATAACAAACTATTAAAACATGATTTTTTTTTTTTTGCATCTTTTTTTGTATGTTTAGCAAAAAATAAAACTCCGAGCTGTAACTAAATACCACCAAAAGAAAGCTCTATTTGTGGGAAAAAAATGATAAAAATTTAATTTGGGTACAGTGTTGTATGCCCGCGCAATTGTCATTCAAAGTGCATCAGCGCTGAAAGCTGAAAATTGGTCTGGGACTGAGGGGGGTTTAAGTGCCCAGTAAGCAAGTGGTTAAGGACCGAGCTTCTTTCTGAGATTTGTTATTTACAAGTTAAAAACATTTTTTTGCTAGAAAATTACTTAGAACCCCCAAACATTATACATTTTTTTCTAAAACCCTAGAGAATAAAATGACGGATGTTGCAATACTTTCTGTTACACTGTATTTGCACAGCGGTCTTACAGGCGCACTTTTTTGGTAAAAAATATACTTTTTGAATTAAAAAAATAAGACAGCAGTAATGTTAGCCCACTTTTTTTATATTGTGAAAGATAATGTTATGCCATGTAAATTGATATCCAACATGTCACGCTTCATAATTGCGCCTGCTCGTGCAATGGCGACAGACTTTTACCCTTAAAAATCTCCATAGATGTTTAAAAAATTCTACAGGTTGCATGTTTTGAGTTATGAAGGAGGTCTAGGGGTTGAATTATTGCTCTGGCTCTACCGATCTTGGTGATATCTCACATGTGTGATTTGAACACTGTTTTCATATGTGGGCGCTACTCACGTTCTATACTCATTCGCTTCTGCACGTAAGCTCGTCGGGACGTGGTGTGTTTAAAAAAAAAAATGTCTTCTTATTTATTTTACCTTTTATTTTTTATTTTTACACTGTTTTAAAAAAAGAAAATGTTCTCATTTTTATTCCTTTTACAAGGAATGTAAACATCCCTTGTAATGAAAAAAAAGAATGATAGGACCTCTTAAATTTGAGATCTGGGGTCAAAAAGACCTCAGATCTCATAATTACACAAAAATGCAAAATAAATAAAAAATTGCGACTTAAAAAAAAAATGCAGACGGTTCTGGTAAGCGGCGGAGGGCACCGGATCACGGTGGGAGGGGAGGGGTGGCGCTCTCTCGTGGTGAATCCACCACAGAGAACACTTTTATATTGTAGTCGCCCACCCGCCAAATACGAGGATACCGGGGTTATGGCAGCTGCCCACCTGCCCCCTGCCAGTGCCACCTAAAGATTGGATAAAAGTGCCACCCATCAGTGCCCATAGTGCCACCCATCAGTGCCCATAGTGCCACCCATCAGTGCCCACAGTGCCACCCATCAGTGCCACCTATCAGTGCCCACAGTGCCACCTATCAGTGCCCACAATCTGCCTCAACAACAGTGCTGCACCTCAGTGCCACATATCCGTGCCCATCAGTGTCATCTACCAGTGCCCATCAGTGACGCCCATCAGTGCCCAGCAGTGCCACCTATCAGAGCCACCTATCAGTGCCACCTATCAGTGCCCATCAGTCCCATCTATCAATGGTACCTATCAGTGCCCATCCATGCCACCCATCCGTGCCACCCATCTTTGCCCATCAGTGCCACCTTATCTGTGCCCATCAGTACTGCCTTATCTGTGCCTATCGGTGCCACCTTATCTGTGCCTATTAGTGCCACCTTAACTGTGCCTATCAGTGCCCACCAGTGCAGCCTATCAGTGCCCACCAGCGCCGCCTCATCAGTGCATTTCAATGAAGGAGAAAAATTACCTGTTTGCAAAATTTTAGAACAAACTATTAAATATGATTTTTTTTTTTTTGTTTAGCAAAAAATAAAACTCCCAGCTGTAATTAAATACCACCAAAAGAAAGCTCTATTTGTGGCAAAAAAATGATAAAAATGTAATTTGGGTACAGTGTTGTATAGCCACGCAATTGTCATTCAAAGTGCATCAGCGCTGAAAGCTGAAAATTGGTCTGGGCAGGAGGGGGGTTTAAGTGCCCAGTAAGCAAGTGGTTAATGATGTACCTGTTGAACCAAGAAAAAGCATCCTGTTTTTCTTATTTCAGAAGCAACAATGATTTACTGTATCATGTATATAAAATAATGAGGAAATTGTTGAACAGTTGATGGTCCCTAAGCCATATGGGGGGGCGTGGTGTTGAAACTTTCCCATGGACACTTGCTAGGAGGTAATTTAGGGGTTGAGAAAACCATTGAAAGGGTGTCTACGTAGGTTTTACTGGCCCTGGATACAGAAAGTACAAGAGCGAGAAAGAGCGCACACCAGCCCTAGTGCATTAACGTTTATTAAACTTAGTATAAGATTAAAAAAGCCAAGTATATCACTCACAAACAGCCGATTTGGTAGTTGCATTAACAATTAGAGCCTTCACGGCTGCCTCCTTCCCCGATTTCAAGCTCCCTGCAGCGGCTGACAACATAGATGACCAGGCACTCACTTCGCCTGCTTGCTGCAGGTACGCTGTCCCTCTCTCCACGCCTCACACGCACGGACCTGCCAGCTGTGGATGACGTCACTCGCAGGGGGGGGGCGGATCTATCGGCGTGTGTGCTGGCTCTAACGCTGGCTCTAGCAGACTGTTTCCATGACAACATGTTTCGGAGGCGTGGCCTCCTTCTTCAGGATTCAGAAAGACATGAAGAATTATTGTCAATCCTGTCCTTTGTTTCAAATGTCAGCCCCACTACCCCACTTTTGAAGTCCTTTAGTGCCCTTACTCAATATTGAAGTGCCCTTTGAGAGGATTTCCATGGACCTTATAGATCCACTCCCTAAGTCTGCCTGGGGGCATAAGAATATTCTCATAATCATAGATTATTCTACCCGTTAACCTGAGGTAGTTCCCTTACTCACTGCTTCTGCTAAGAACATTGCTAAAGAGTTGTTCATGGTGTTCAGTCACATGAGGATCCCTAAGGACATCCCAGGGCAACCCATTCATGTCAGAGATACCTAGGAGTTGTACAAATTATTTAAGGTGACACAGTTGTGAACCTCTGTGTACCATCCTCAAACTTATGGCTTTGTGGAACTCTTCAATAAAATGTTAAAGAATAAGTTAGAAAAGATTGTTGACAAGGATGGGAAAACCTTTGACTTTCTGATTCTGTACTTGTTTGCCATCAGGGAGGTACCCCAGTCCTCTACAGCAGGGATTTGCAATTACTGGACCTCCAGCTGTTGCAAAACTGCAAGTTCCATCATACTTATGCCTCTGGGAGTCATGCTTGTGGCTGTCAGAGTCTTGCTATGCCTCATGGGACTTGTAGTTCTGCAACAGCTGGAGGTCTGCTAATTGCATATCCCTGCTCTACAGGGTACTCTCCATTTGAGTTGCTCTATGGGAGAAACCTGGGAGGGAGAGAATACGCCCCATAAAAGTGTCACTAAGGCCGCGTACACACGGGCGGATTGTCTGCCCAACTTAGTCCGCTGAAACGTGTTTCAGCGGACAATCCGCTCGTGTGTGGGCTTCAGCTGACTTTTTCAGCGGACAGTCTGACGGACTAAGTCTTTCGGAATTTCCGTAATTTTGTCCGTCCAAACTTGGTTTCAGCGGACAGTCCGCTCACGTGTAGGCAAGTTGGACGGACTAAGTATGGCGCATGCTCAGAAAGGATTTACACGCCGAAGGTTGCATTGCAGTGTATTGGACGTCGTATTTCTAGTCCCGTCGTACATGCTGTACACGTCATCGCGCAAGCTTTCAGCGGACTGTCTGTTCATCGTGTGTGGTCAAGTCCGTTCATTCAAAAGTTGAACGGACTGTCTGTCGGATTGTCTGACGAACTTAGTTGGGCAGACAATCCGCCCGTGTGTACGCGGCCTTAGCATTTGAGGAGGATGTAGATTTTTTACTAATTTTAGAGACTTGGTTCAACAGCTCTCATGAATGTCTGGAAACCATTCAAGGGTATTTCCTATATCGCAGGGACAGAGAGGGTAAAAAAGGGGGAGGGGTATGAAAAATGATGTACAAGTAAATGTGAGAGATGACATCACTAAGGGAGCAAGTGAGGAGGTGGAATCCTTATGGGTAGAGCTGTAAAGGGAGGATAATAAGGGGGATAAATAAGGGGAAAGTAATACTGGGAGTATGCTATAGGCCCCCTAACCAGAGGTGGACCTCCTATCACAATTTGGATTATCGGTAAGGATGGAAAGTGTCGTCATAATGGGGGATTTTTATCCAGACATAGACTGGGTGAAAGTAACTGTGCATTCATCTAAGGCTCGCCAGTTCCAAAATGTCTTGCAGGACAATTTCATGGATCAGATGGTAAATGCACTAACTAGACCTACTGATTACCAACAATACAGACTTAATCACAGATGTAGAAATACGGGGCAATTTAGGAAACATCGATCACATGTCAATTAGTTTCAGTATAAATCGCACTAATAGAAAACATAAGGGGAATACAAAGACACTGAATTTCAAAAGAGCCAACTTCCCTAAACTATGAGCCTTGCTAGAAGATACAAATTGGGATAAAATCTTAGGAACAAAGAACACGGAGGAGAAACGTGTATGCTTCGAGAGCATATTAAATAAATGTAAAAGAGCTAATAAAAGTACTGGGTAGCTCAACTCCAATGTAAAAATGCATATAAAAGCAAAGGAGAAGGCCTTCAAAAAATACAAGGCTGGGGTATCATCATTCCAACTTTACAAAGAATGCAACAAGAAATGTAAGGGTGCAATCAGGACCTAAGATAGAACACGAAAGATACATTGCGGAGGAGAGTAAGAAACATCCCAAGAAATTCTTTAAGTACATAAATAGTAAGAAAGGGAGGTCAGATCATATTGGTCCCATAAAGAATGACAAAGGTAATCTGGTTACTAAGAATGGAGAGATGGTGAAGGTATTGAATTTATTCTTCTCCTCAGTCTTCACGAAAGAATCGGTGGGCTTCAGTAACCAAAATTGCAATGTTTATCCTCATGACACGTCACAGGAAGCACCCTCATGGCTAACAGAGGACAGAATTAGAAATAGACTTGAAAAACGTAACATTAATAAGTCACCGGGACCAGATGGCTTGCACCCGAGGGTCCTTAAGGAACTCAGTCAAGTAATTGCCAGATCATTGTTCCTAATTTTTACGAACAGTCTACTGACTGGAATGGTACCAGCTGATTGTAGAAAAACCAATGTAGCACCAATATAATTAAAAAAAGGGCCAAGATACATCCCTGGGAATCACAGACCAGTTAGCCTAACATCAGCTGTATTCAAGCTCTTGGAGGGGATGATAAGGGACTATATACAAGATTTTAACAACTGTATCTTTAGCAGTAATCAGAATGAATTCATGAAGAATCATTCTTGTCAAATCAATCTATTAACCTTCTACGAGGAAGTGAGCTGCCATCTGGATAAAGGAAGGCCCATAATTGTGGTGTATCTGGATTTTTCAAAAGCATTTGACACAGTTCCCCATGAACGTTTACTGTACAAAGTAAGGTCCGTTGGCATGGACCATAGGGTGAGTACATCGATTGAAAACTGGCTACAGGGGTCAGTTCAGAGGGTAGTGATAAATGGGGAGTACTCGGAATGGGCAGGGGTGGAAAGTGGGGTCCCCCAGGGTTCTGTGCTGAGACCAATCCTATTTAATTTATTCATAAACAACCTGGAGGATGGGATAAACAGTTCAATCTCTGTATTTGCAGACAATACCAAGCTAAGCAGGGCAACAACTTCTCTGCAGAATGTGGAAACCTTGCAGATCTGAACAAATTAATGGGGTGGGCGACTACATGACAAACGAGGTTTAATGTGGAAAAATTTAAAATAATGCATTTGGGTGGCAAAAATATGAATGCAATCCACTTCCTGGGGGGAGAACCTCTGGGAGAATCTAGGATGGAAAAGGACCTAGGGGTCCTAGTAGATGACAGACTCAGCAATGGCATGCAATGCCAAGCAGCTGCAAGCAAAGCAAACAGAATATTGACATGCATTAAAAAGGAGATTAGCTCCAGAGATAAAATTATAATTATCCCACTCTACAAGACTCTGGTCCAGGCACACCTGGAGTATGCTGTCCATTTCTGGGCATGGATAGACTAGAACTAGAGAGAGTCCAGAGAAGAGAAGGGCAACAAAACTAATAAAGGTTCTGGAGGACCTTAGTTATGAAGAAAGGTTATGAGCACTGAACTTGTTCTCTCTGGGGAAGAGACGCTTGAGAGAGGATATAATTTCAATGTACAAATACCATATTGGTGACCCCACAATAGGGATAAAACTTTTCCGTGTAAGGGAAATTAATAAGACATGCGGCCATTCGCTAATATTAGAAGAAAAGCAGTTTAACCTGTAAGAACAGTTAGGATGTGGAATTCCATTCCACAAGCAGTGGTTTCAGTGGGGAGTATCGATAAATTTGATAAAAACTATTACATAAGCACCTGAACAACCACAACATACAGGGATATACAAAGTAATACTGACATAAAATCACACACATAGGTTGGACTTGATGGACTTGTGTCTTCATTCAACCTTGCCTACTATGTAATTATGTAACCATGTAACATATCGCTCAAATGCAGGACAGGATTGCAGCGATCATGCCTATGGTATAAGAACACTTACTTCAGGCCTACAGGATTACGCCTTCACAGAGAAAACACAGACCAGGTTTTGACATGGGGAATGTAGCTGCCCTGCCTGGCATTCTTTTCTGTTGGGCCACAGGTGTTCCAACCCTGGTGTTAAAACAAGGGGCGGGCATATGTAGCAGAGAGTCCCAGAGAGAGCCAGGAAAGGTCCTGTTCGGGGGTTTATACATCTCCCAAGCTTCTCTCATATACATATAGGGATCTCTAATCCATGTTCTGGTTTGGGTCTTGGTCCTCTCCCCTGGGCCAATTTATACTCACCTGAGACAGACAGCCAGTGCTCTCGGCCTGGAATCAGACAAGTCCTGTCTGTGAGAGATAAAGAGGTTGGTAAAAACTAACAAGCTGGATATGTGGAAGCTGACAAGATGTAGGCTTGCTCTTTCTGTTAGTTAGGTCCTGTATTTTGGAATAGTTAGTGCCGGGACTCGGCTAGGTTTTTGTTGTGATATTATTATTCCTGTTTGTTTGACACTACACAGCATCTGTATACAGACTTATAAATATCACCAATAAACTTTGTCACTACCTCCTTGGATTTGGTATCTGGGCCTGAGAGACTGCATATTCCTGGGAGCATGGTACCTGCTACCTGTTCCCCGCTCACTATATATATATATATATATATATATATATATATATATATATATATATATATATATATATATATATTAGTATCATAGGTAATAACAAAGTTCTAGGCTCTTAACTGAATAGGAAAAGGATTTTGTTACGTTAATGCTAACACTGGAAAAAAGGTGGAAAAAAAGGGGGGAAATCTTCCCATTGAGACACCTATTCCAGTACCTGCAGATTTCCACTCTCTTCCTGGTGTGTTTGTGGTACAGGAAGTGATGAGAAAACTACCTAATAGGACACAGAAAACAAGAGGAAAAAACCTAAATTTCTTTCTGTGCTTTTCTACCACTCCCAGTCACTGTGGGGTAGATTTACTAAAACTGAAGAGTGAAAAATCTGGTGCAGCTCGGCATGGTAGCCAATCAGCTTCTAACTTCAGCTTGTTGAATTAAGCTTTGACAATAAAACCTAGAAGCTGATTGGTTTCTATGCAGAGCTGCCCCAGATTTTGCACTCTCCAGACTTAGTAAATCAATCCCATGTGTGTTTATAGCCAAGATGCAATCTATTGTGATGCTCGGCAATGCAGGAAATGGTCTTTTATTTGTTAATAGCATGCCTATATAGTGACCTAAATCTTGGTACTTACAGATTTGGCACAAATATGTTACTTTGTCTAATTAATGAAATGCACTATGTGCAAGCACTATTTCTTGGTCACAAAATCCCTTTAAGTTTGTCATTTGCATCCTACGTCAGCCTTGACTCCTTCGGGGAAATAAAAATAAAGGTTGTACATTATTATTGTTTCCTTTCCTATCCTGAAAGGGGAGTATAAACTAGATATGAATGAATATGAATCTGACAAGCGGCTGAACATTTAAATACCTCAATCACTCCGTAATATTTGTGGGTAAAATGTTTATATTTTGCAAGCTGTTCTGACGACAATGGTAAAATAATAATATGATTAAAGAGTCTTCTCTGTCAAGCATCACTGGAGGGCAAAGTGTTAAATCCTTACTTAGCTTTCCCCTGCTCCAATCACATCAACCCACTTGAAATCACTCTGAAGTATTGGAAAAAAAGAAATAAATAATGATGAGAGCTATTAGCAGGGGTGGACCCCCACAGTCATTAGCCTTACCCACTCTGCACTTTCTGTCTGACTAACTGATTAATGAGGAGAGAGAGAATAAAGCATGCATTAAGGAAATGAAGGCGTATTTCACATAGAGGTCTTGTTTAATTTTTTTTTTTTTTTTTTTTAGGGATGCCGTTCATTTTATTGTAGCAAATTATTAGTATTATTAACAATGAAGCATTATACTTGCTGGTCTAATTACCAGTCATAGGCAATGATATATTCATCACTGCAAGCAAATTAAACTAGATTATTGATATTTAACTATTAACTAATTATTATAAACGGTATCATTTATATTGTGTGTAATAGGGTGACATAATGTGTATTTGTATTGCTAACGGCCTGTATGCTACAGGAGGCTTCTTATTAATTGAATTAATATTAATTAAATATTATTGCAGGACTGGCTCCCTTTCTTGGGGGGTTAATTCCAGCTGAAAGCAACAACAGCTGTAGGTAAACCAGGCAGAGAACCTTCTAATGTAAAATCAATAAAAATTGTGCCCCCTTGTCAGCCATAAGAAGCTGAATAGATTTTGTGTAAGGTGGTATAATTTACTAAAAACATCTCTTAACGTCAGGGTTGCCTTTCTCAGGCCTGTGAAATGAGTCATTGGCACAGTGGATTATTTAAAACACCGTGTGTGTCTATAACCATGTATATATACACATTATTATATATTGAAAAACTGTCTACTTTACTCCCCAGCCTCTTATAATCTATGGAGGACGGACACACAGGGGTTCCCTTGTGGAAATTTAGCAAAGAAAAATCAGTAATGCAGTTAGAATCGAGCAATAAATCCTGAACTTATTTGCAAGCACATTTGATTAAATATTTTGAAAAGAAAACCCTGGGTGATTGATTTGCCCACTGTATTGATCCAATATTGATCCTTGCTAACCCAGCTGTGGTATGTGTTAAACAACACTGCTGTTTTCCAGAAGCCTGCTTATGAATTCTGCTTTAGAAATCTTACTTTGGAAATAAAATAATCTTATCAACTTTACATGTAATGGCTTGGAAAATATTGCACGTGCTATTACCAGTAATCTATTCTATTTCAACCATTCTACTAGTAAAGATGACAATAGAATGTATTAGGTATATAGTGCTATGCTAGTAGGGTACAAATTTGCAGATTGACTTACTTGCTTACAGAAACTTTTGCTTGACCATTCAAGGAATTTAATGATTCATATTACAATTTAATAATAGTGGCATAATATCGAAGAAATTCTTGCTTTCATTTTGGAAGTTACATTTTACATACACAATAAACAATTAACAATTAACATGTATTAATTATATTTATGTTATATATATATATATAAATTTTTGTATTGGCGTATAACACGCACACGCTATTTGCATCCGATTTTCATGGTGAAAAAGTGAGTGTTATACGCCAATAAATACTGTATATATAATTATCATTATTATTATTATTATTATTATTATTAGAAAGGTATGTGACAAATTAAATACATGTTTTTTTCCCCCAGTTCCCCAAATAATTTTTTTTTTAAACCTTAAGAACATACTGACTCCTCTCCCTGATAATCAGTCTGACCAACACATGGATGAAAGCCTGCCATTTTAATTTGAGCCTTGAGTTGTATGGCAAGAAAAGCAATCACTGCATTAAGACATAGCTAGCTCTGTCTTCTGCGTATGAAGTCACCAAACAGGAAATTTAAACCGTTCCATAAAAGATTGAGTAATGTTTTCAAAATGTATATAGCAATTTGTTTAACCTACATACGACAATGCACAATGTGCATTCATCAGGCAAGCTGAGCAGCTTTGTATATTAGAATATATATTTTTGTATATATTTCAACACTATCAATACAGCATAAATCTAATAACCGATTAGCTCCTTTGTGTATTGTTTTCATTGTTAACCTCTTAACTGCCTGGGGGAACCGTGGTACACATGGTATTTCAAAACGTAATGCTCCTATTCCTGCCAGCAATAGCTTAAGAGGACCAGTCAGTAATGGGTTTTTGCCAAGGCCTTCTGTCTCTCTCTTCTATTTACAGAATAAAAGCCACGATAAACTCAGTGGCTTCAGGGATTCAGATTCCTATCAAGGTTTTATCAATCCTATTTTAGCGCTGCATTGATCCTTACTGAGAATCTAATCTAAACTATGAAGACCAAATAACAACTTCATTACCTGCGCGGTTCTGATTGGAGATCCCTAATGCCAAGATTAGTGGCAGTCAGCCTAACCTGCCACCATTGATTTGCTCTGTGAAATCACTTGTTAAAAAAAGAAAAATCATGTTTGCTTGGTAATTGAACAATTTTATTTTTTTCCCCCTTCTTTTTCATGATGCACTCTTCAAAGCATTGATTAAATGCCTGCATCTCAGGAAACATGCTCACATTTTTATTTTTATTTCAAATGTGTAGCTTTGAAAAATGTAGCCCGTTGTGGGCTAGGAATGATGGTTTCACAGCTAGTTAGCCGTAAGTAAAAGATACATTGAGCCTATCCTGCAAGAATAGACAGCTCATTTATATAGTTTTTCAGTACAGATTACCCAGGTTAAATAAATGAAACATACTCTTATGCTCAGCCATCACAAAAAGGCAGAGAAATGGATGAACCCATTTTGCTTAATGCATACATGAATGTTACACCAGTTCCCCCCATGGTAAGGTGAGAGGTTAATGAAATGCTCATTTCACTGAGCCATATTGTTTTGTTTTCCTGCAAAGTTCTGATAAGTAGCTAACCAACCAAGCTTGTAATTACAATCTTACAGAAACCAGGCAGATCTGTATATAAATCTCACCATCCAATTACAAGATGTAATAATTTTGCACTCAAGCTGGTAATGAGGTCTAATACGCGAGCATTTGATAATCCCTACTGGATGCTGCCTTGATCAGATGTTGGCTTTGTAATTAGACTGGCAGAAAATCATTATTTCATGTTCAAATAGAAAATGAGGTTGGTGGGAAGTTAATTTCTCTACGCTCTGTGAAGCGTAGACAAGAATTTAATGATTTAATTACAATTGTAAGCTCTTTGCATGAGACTTAAATTGAGCTAAGATTTTTTCACACTGTCTCATGTTAGTAAGTGGCCGTATGAAAGCTTTTGACATTGCTTTGTAATGACAGTGCTGCCCAGTGTTTTGATTTGACAAAAAAAAAAATAACACAACCTGTCTTGTCTGTGCTTTGCAGGTACTGAGAAAAACGTTTGCAGCGAGAGAGACATATGACCTGACGGCTTACATAATAATATCTGTTATGTATTCTTGGGGATAATTTATGGCAGCTTCATATTTCATAATTTGGTTATTTAGCTTTTTTCTTAATTCACAAAGGTTTGAATTTATAATCCTACACTAAGCTGTAATACATTTATATGTCATATTAATTTAGTATAATAAATTATTCTCATATATTTCTCAGCTTCTACTAGATACATAACCATGAATGGACTGGAATGAAACCTGCCATAGATGTTTATGTGTTCATATAATATGGGAACACTATAGTGCGGGTTTGCGAGCAGAAATTTTGTGTTGTTTTAAAGCTTACCTAAAAAGCTATTTAATGTGACCTTCACATGTATACAAGCTGATTCAATATTTTCGCATGGGTACTTCAAATCGAGATTTTTAGATTTTACCTCTAGCGGCTGTCAGTATGTTTGACAACTAAAATAAGCATCCTTGTTGAAGGACTGCTCAGGTAAAAGATTAATGGATTAAACACTGCATCCTTTCCAGTCAAAGACAACTCATAGGCTTTGAATTGAAGGGGACTAATGAAGCACAATCTCTGTGCAGCACTGGAGGAAGCACAGCCTACATATGTAATATAGAAAAATGGCTGCATATATAAGTTTGAATTCGAAACAGAAAAACATATTTTTAGGCGGTACAAAAAAAAGATAAGATATTTTTTTTTTTAACACAAATCTGTCCTTAGCAACCACATTCTTCTTCATTACAGAGAAACAAAAGAATTACCATTAAAATTTTGGAATTTGCTATGGCTCGATATGAGCACTTTCCTTTTTAGAAATGTTAATGTATGATGGTCATTTTTTATTTTATGTGCAATATAAATGTCTAAGTAAATTTTATAAAACATTTTTCTGTTGCACAAGGTTTCCATATTTACAACCGAATATTTGCTGTAAAGATGGGGGGTGGGCTAAGGATAAATGATTATAACATCCTTCTGCTTATAGTTCAGTGGTGTTATAATATTTGCCAAAATTATATTCATTTCAGCATTTAAAACAAGCTTATGAAAGAATTTTATTGCTCCTCCAAATTACATTTAATTCAACCAGTGGTCACATGCTAGTTAATTACAGTGGTAATCATTTTCAGTTACGTGGATATTTATATTCACTGTTAAAATCCAAAGTACCTTCATTGGTTTGGAACATCTCCAGGCAAGGTACTTTCTTAATTTGACAAATATGCCCTTTCTGATGGTAGGAAACTAAAATGGTCCATTCAAGTTTAAGTGCTGTGTTGTGGTGAGCTAATAAATGTGTGTTGTGTTGCACATGAATTTACCTTCTGTTAACACTCCCCAATGCAACCAAAACTAAACCTGCAGCATTTTTCTGATGCAGCGCATCACATCGCACAGCATGTGTGTGACTGTTGATTGTAGTGCACAGCAACATGGGAGTGTTAGGGGTGCATTAAATGAGTGTATTAAATGATTGTGGTATGTGTTTTGCTATGTAATAAAGCATACCTTTTGCCAGGTGTTACAGCAGACCCCCATGGTTTATTTTATTATAATTTAGCAACATTGTTAACCTATTTAATATTTTTGTTAGTATAAAATATTTACTGTACAAATAGAACATGTAATATACTGTGTGCACCTATGACACTGAACATAACAATATTTTTGAACAGAGATCACGGCAGAAGCTGTTTTCTTTCAGACACATGCTTTCTCAATGTACCTCTCAATGTACCTCTCTGGCCCTCAGTCTTAACAGAGCTTTTAACCCTTTTAAATTATGTAAATCATATTTTAATTTAAATAACTAGCAGCTGGTCCTCAGATTCTAGTGAAGGATAGTTTCTCCATCTGAGGTATAGCCTTGCTGCTGACCGTGGACTCTGGGGCTACAAGACTTTTCCTGAGGGTGTAGATAAGTGCAAGTGTTTTTTGAGTGAGACTTTTATCTATCAGTAACTGTTATGCTGCGTATACACGATCGAATTGTCTGGCGGACTTTTTCATCGTAAAAGTCCGGCGGACTTAGAAAGTAGTTTTGACTCAAAATTTGTCCGCCGGACTTGGCTTTCAGCGGACAATCCGTTCATCAGTGTGCTAGTCCGGCGGACTAAGAATGATGCATGCTCTGAAGCAAGTACGAGAAGGAAGCTATTTGCTATTGAACTTCCTTTTTCTAGTCCCGCTGTACGTGCTGTACGTCATCGCGTTAGAAATCTTCGGACTTTCGGAGTGTCCGTGTGTCACCAAGTCTGTTTGTTATAAAGTCCGGTGGATTGTTTGCCGGATTGTTTGCTGGACCAAATCCGCCGGACAATTGGATCGTGTGTACACGGCATAATGATTTTTTTTTGCTTCATTCATTTTTATTGAGAAAAAAAGTATAATATCACATGGTACAACAAAGGATTAATTATGTAGTACACCAAGTGGGTAGACAAGACATATTCAGTTATGTGGTACATGTTACACAGGATATAAACAGCAGTCTAGGCGAGGAAAGCCAGGAGGGTAAAACCCAAATTAAAACACTAAACAATAAAAGAATAGCATACAATAGTAATGGTTGGAACAGTGGAATATTGAAACGTTAGGTTGGTAACAAGTGTGGTCTGACCTGGTGTATTAGGCAGGTAGGAAGGCAACGGTTAGCATATCATATCATAAAATACATTTTCAACTGTTTACTGTTCACAGTTTCAAATAGTCAACTGTTTTTAGCCCATAGAATCCATAGACTCCATTGATGATCAAAGAGTGATTTATTTCTGTGTCTGTACACCAGTAGGCTTTCAGAAGCAAAGTTTTGCTTCACCAAATCGATCACTTCAGATACTAAATGTAAGGCTTTTTATTGCAGTAGATCGGTGTATTTTTCTTCTAAACTAGTTTTGGGGAAAATCCAATAAATAAAAGAATGTTCGGTCCCCGGCATTAACCGGGGGCCCGCATGGGACAGGGCAGAGGGCTCTTTGCCTGTGCATTTTCTCTCCTTTCTCTCAGCAGGGCTATTGGTGCAATATCCCTTAGCAACAAGCCGTCATTGGAGGAATTTGGCGGGCTGTTTCTTCGCGCCTATGACTGCTTATATAAGCCGGACGCTACCTCAGCTTCACAGCCACCTGAAGAGGACCAGTTTGCGCTCAGGTGTACAGTTAGAATGGAGTCTCTCCTTCGTCAGCTTCTGGAAAAAGCAGAAAGCTCCGGCGGTGAGGAGTGGCTAAGGCACTGCTTAGCTGAAGACCCTCCTGCTTTTTCTTCTCTCCCTGCCTGTCTGACGCCCATGCCGAACATTATGGAGGAACACAGGAATTCTCCTTCAGCTGGCAACTCCCGCACACCTGTAGGAAAAGGAAAGAGGCAGAAAAAGTCGGCAGCCCCTGCTGTTCCTTATTCTAAGGAAGATTCTTTCACTTCTACTTCTCGTTCCAGGTATCTTAAAGATGCTGCAACTTTATCCTCCTCATCCTCCATTCCAGAAACCAGCGCTGCAGCTCCTTTGGGACAGAATGCTGTGTCAGATATTCCGCCTGGTGAGAATCCTGTTTCTTCTTTACCTGACTTAATTGTTATCCTTAATTCATTAGCAAATGCTTTTACTAGCCTGTCAGAAGGGGAACAAGGATCTCCCTCTCCCTCTCTCATTGCCAGGGCTCTGTTTGCAAGCGCTGGCAGTTCTTTTCAGAATAGACAGCAATTAAACAATGTTTCAGTTCAAACAACTATCCCTGTACAGGAGGCACTGCCTTCTGGTACCTTACAAGGGGCACATTTATTTGGTGCAGCTCAGGAGACACAGCCTGCTGGTGCTCCTATTAATACTATGTCAGGTGTACAGTCTTCTGGTACTTTTTCCTATAATTTGCAGCCAGGTGCACAGTATTCTGGTGCAGTGTCAGGTGCTCAGTATTCTGGAGCGATATTACAAAATCCTGTTAATCATTTGAATATCAGTACTGCTCCCCCTATTGGTGTAAGGGAAGATGTGCAGCCTTTGCTTGCTTCAGGTGCACAAAATATTGGTGCTTATCAAGATGGTACTGGATTGCAGCAGTCAGTCACTGCGGATGCTTTAAAGGTTGGCCCTGTCTGGAACGCTATGCGTTCGCAGGGTAATGTTACTATTCCTATGGAGAAACAGTTTAACCCTTTAAGAACTCAGAGCATTTTAGTGAATACTGGTGGTCTTTTACAGCCTAGTTCTTGTAATAATACACCTTGTCAAGTAGCAGAAGCTTGTATGAAAGAGGCGCTTCCGTGCAAAATCTCCCCGTTAGGTTTCCACTTGTCTTCCTCAGTTAAGGAGAAAATTTGGAGAGGAGAATTTGTTGATTTATTATCCCTCCTGCCTTCTTCTAAAGAATTTCTTTCTAAATTAGATAAGAAATCAGAGGAGCGTTCAGAAGAAGATAGAAGGAGAGCAGTACCTAGAACATTCCAGAATTGGCTTCAAGCATTCTGTATTTTCGCTTCAGTTATGGGTGAAAAATTTCCAGAAAAATGTTCTGGGCTATTTCAACATCTAGACATTGTTGCTGAGGCCTTTAGGCATTTCGGGGGTATTTCATGGTTTCATTATGATGAGAATTTCAGGCAGAAGCTGGCGGTACACCCTTCTCTACGTTAGGGTGTGAAAGACGTTGGCCTTTGGTTAAATCTGATGTTGCCTCCAAAACCGCAGGTGCAATTCAAAGCACCCAACTCTACTAATAATTCATTTCGCAAAGGTTTCTGCTTTGCATTCAATGAAGGACAATGCAGATTTCTGGCCAACTGTAGATACAAGCACGAGTGCTCATATTGTACAGGGTCACACCCGGCTTGTAGATGTTATCGAAAGGCCTCTGCCATGTCAGGTCAGCCGCAATCCAGGGATGGGTTTTCAAAAGGCACAGACAACGGTGAAGTTGTCAAACATGCTTCCTTGGCTAGAAATGTATCCAAACACCAGGATGGCGGAGCTGCTTTATAACGGCTTCAAGCATGGTTTTTTAGTCCCTGGTTTTTCTGGGTCTGGTTGTAAGTTAGTGGACAATTTGCGTTCGGTCTTTTCACACCCAGAGGTTGTTAGGGTTAAAATTGAGAAAGAACTAACAGAGGGCAGGATTGCGGGTCCGTTCTTCTCACCCCCTTTCTCCAACTTCAGAATTTCTCCATTGGGCGTAGTTCCCAAAAAAGAGCCAGGCTCTTTTCGCCTAATACATCAATTGTCATACCCTGCTGGCGAGTCTCTTAATGATGAGGTTGCTGATTTAGATGCTTCAGTTACGTATGCTTCTTTCGATGAGGCCTTGGTTCTCCTTGAGCATTTTGGAAGGAATTCATTAATGGCCAAGGCGGATATTAAGTCTGCATTTCGTTTACTTCCAGTACACCCGCAAGGCTTTAGTTCTCTAGGTTTTCATTTTAACGGATATTTTTATTTTGATAAATGTATGCCAATGGGCTTCTCCTTATCTTGTTTTTACTTTGAGGCTTTTTCTTCTTTTCTTCAATGGGTAGTGTCTGTGGTGCATCCCGGTGCTGGTTATATTCATTATCTAGATGATTTTCTTTTCATAGGTCCACCTGAATGTTCTGTTTGCTCTGATTCTTTGTCAGCCTTCTTTGATATTTGTGAAAAGTTTGGCATTCCCCTTGCCCAGGAGAAGACAGTGTTTCCATCTACTAGTCTGGAATTTTTGGGCATTGTCATTGATTCAAATGCCATGGAATTCAGATTGCCTCCATCAAAGCTTTTCAAGATTAGGTCGCTAATATCCTCTTTTCTATCTAGACGGAGAGTTCTGCTTAAAGATGTCCAATCTCTATTAGGCTTGTTTGCTTTCGCTGCAAGAGTAATTCCGGTAGCTAGGATTTTTTCTCGCCGTTTTGCTAGGGCTACAAAGGATTTAAAAAATCCTTTTTCTCATGTTACCATGTCAAAAGCCATTAAAGATGATTTAAAGGTATGGGATGAGTTCTTGTTAGGTTTTAATGGATCAACGGTATGGCAGAAAGAATTTATAGACGATTTTGAACTAGGCCTTTTTACCGACGCTTCAGGTTCTATAGGCTTTGGTGCCTTCCTGGCAGGTCATTGGTGTGCTTCAAAGTGGCACACATCTTGGAGGATTCCTGAGATTGCGCGTAACCTAGTTTTGTTAGAATTATTCCCAGTAGTGGTGGCGGTAGTTATTTGGTGTGATTTGTTTAAAAATCGGAGAGTTTTAATTCACACGGATAATAAAGGTGTCCTATTCGCGATTAATTGTTTATCTTCTAAGTCTGATTTTGTAATCAAATTGCTTCGTTTCTTAGTTCTCCATTGTATGAAATATAATATTTGGCTTAAGGCTAAACATTTACCAGGTGTAAGCAATAGCATTGCAGACTCGTTATCTCGTCTTCAGTTTTCCAGGTTCCACGAATTGGCTCCGGAGGCAGACCCAATTGGCTCCCAATGCCCGGAATTCCTCTGGGGCTTGATTTGGGATTAATCTCCGCCAATTTAAAGAACTCAGTTTCACTGAGAACATGGGAGGACTATCTGCGAGCATGGTCGAGATGGGATAGTTTCTGCTCTACATACAATTTAAGTATTGCTAGTTGTAATGCTTACACAGCTCTGTCTTTTGTTACTTTTTTAATCCATTCTAACCTTAGTGCAGCTTCTATACATAAAATTTTGGCCGGGGTTTCCTTCTTTCTAAAATTTTTTGACCTTCCGGCCTTGTCTTCTTTCTATACAGTACGTCAGGTATTGAAAGGTTTTAGGCGTTCCCATTTGGTTAGAGATGGTAGGAGACCCATTTCTATTGATCTTTTGGTTAAATTAATTCAGACTTTGCCTTCAGTATGCTATTCCCCTTATGAAATTTTATTATTTAACGCAGCTTTTTCTTTGGCATTTTTTGGCGCTTTACGGCTGGGTGAGTTTTCCGCCTCAAATAAGTCTTCATGCGCTATCCTGTTAGATAGTGATGTGTTTGTTTCTTCAGATTCTATCACTATATGCATCAGAAGATCAAAAACCGATCAGGTTGGTAAGGGACGCATGATTAAGTTGGGTCGGGCAGGGTATATTCCTATCTGCCCGGTCCAAAATAATTTAAATTTTATCGCCTTTAGACCTTTCTTTCACGGGTCATTCTTTATTCACAATGACCTGTCTCCTCTTACTCGTTATCAATTTTCTTCTGTCCTTTCTTCTTGTCTAAAAACCCTTGGTTTGTCGGGCTTTTATTTCTCATCTCACTCCTTCAGAATAGGGGCTGCCACTGCTGCTAACTCTATGGGTTTTTCTTCTGAGGAGGTTCAGAGCTTGGGTCGTTGGGACAGTGTTAGATATAAGTCTTACATTCGACCTGAGTTAGTTACTAATTAAGTTTCTTTTCAGATTTTCCTAGGTTCAAGGTCTGGATTATAGGCCATTCATTTATTCATTGGGCCTACAAAAGAGCCGAAGCACGGAATTTCGAAAAGACTTTGGGTTTTAAGGTTCATGCTTTGCAAATCTTTTGGCATGGTGTTAGGGGGTTACGTTGGAAAGATGTAAGAAATGAATTAATTTATTTAAATAATGTTTGGCCCAGCCCGGATCTATTAATAATCCACGCTGGGGCAAATGATATTGGTAAAGTTAAAACTTGGAATCTTTTATGTGAGATGAAACAGGATCTCTTTTCGTTTAAGGTCCTTTTTCCATCCGCAATTATCGCTTTTTCTGAGATGATTCCTAGGTTACTTTGGTCCCCCTCTAGCAATTTGTTTTATCTAGACAAGATTCGTAGACGCTTAAATAGGACCATTCATAATTTTTTGGTTTCTTCCAATAACTTATCCTATCGCCACGTTGAGTTGGAAGGTTTTATCTCAGGTCTCTATAGATCAGACTTGGTACATTTGTCGGACATAGGTCTGGACATTTTCAATGTAGGTTTGCAGAATATGATAGAGAAAGCCACGGTGTTGGGGGGGCCTCAGCGTTTTGTTTCACAATTGGCTTCGGCCGGTGGGGTTCGTCTTCCAGTATAAGTCTGGAAGGACATGGTGATTGAGATCTGGTATTGGATCATTTTGTTAATTTTGAAATTTAATTCTATGCTGAAAGCTGATTTTTTAGTTAATGTGAATGTAGCTAATTTGGGTTACCCCTTGAATAAACACCGTGGCCATTTATGACCAAATATACTGTGTGTCAGTTTCATTTATTTATTATTAGCTACTCTGTACTGTCCCATGTTCGGTCCCCGGCATTAACCGGGGGCCCGCATGGGACAGGGCAGAGGGCTCTTTGCCTGTGCATTTTCTCTCCTTTCTCTCAGCAGGGCTATTGGTGCAATATCCCTTAGCAACAAGCCGTCATTGGAGGAATTTGGCGGGCTGTTTCTTTGCGCCTATGACTGCTTATATAAGCCGGACGCTACCTCAGCTTCACAGCCACCTGAAGAGGACCAGTTTGCGCTCCCACCCCCCCTCCCTATTTTATGATTGTTTAGTCACGGTGATATTCAGTGGGGGTTCGTCTTCCAGTATAAGTCTGGAAGGACATGGTGATTGAGATCTGGTATTGGATCATTTTGTTAATTTTGAAATTTAATTCTATGCTGAAAGCTGATTTTTTAGTTAATGTGAATGTAGCTAATTTGGGTTACCCCTTGAATAAACACCGTGGCCATTTATGACCAAATATACTGTGTGTCAGTTTCATTTATTTATTATTAGCTACTCTGTACTGTCCCATGTCCCTTCCATCTTAAGTTTGTGTGAAACAGTAAAATGAAGTGTGAAACAGTAAAATGAACAGTATGTATGTGGCATAATAAAGATGGAAATTGGGCAGGGGGCACTTGATGTCACATTTCCTTCATTTTATTTATTTATTTTTTTAACAATGATACACTATCTAGTAATAATATGCATCTTACTCTGAGTTTTTGTTGCTTTGTTTTGGAGGGGTTTCATGTCTGTCCCAGGCAAGGAATGAGGGGAGTAGTTTTCTCTGGGAAAGAAAGACACAGACAGTAACAATACACTTTCCTAGGATAGGAATTTGAGGCATGGAATTCTGGGCTACTCTAATCCATTAGTGGAACAAGGCCCTAACTGTGGAGTTCGGGCTAGAGACTCTCATACAACAGGGAGCTTCAAAGAGCACCCCAGGGGAAATCCAAATGTAGAGAAGGTTAATGGTAGTTACACACAAAATGTGGATCCAGCAAATTTGTCAGATACTGTTATGGACTGGATGGCAGGACTCTTAAATTAAAAGGTACAAGAAAAACATGTCTGGTTCATTGTGATATGATTCATGCTGATAGTTCTAAGTACCATAAGACCAATTTGACACTTTTGCTAATTGTTTTTGAGTAAATCTGACTGTGTTTAAAAGCAGGAACATTATCATTAAGATGGGAGATTTGTTTCAGGTCCAAGAGACCAAAAATGAGCAGAAGAGGAGGTACCTAAGATCTAAAAATCATCTCCTGGCATGAGCAAAAACTAAATAAACAGAAAAGTTTTAGTGATTTAGTGATTTTCTTATTTACCAGGGACTGTACTTCTAATGAGTGTCCCTTGTGCTGGTGGCTGCTATGTTCATTGAAATCCTCATTCCTCTGCCTCATTCCTTCCCCAATACTCCTACAGCTGTAATCTTCTGGTGCAGTGGGGGTTAATACAAATAATTGTACCCACTGTTTTCACGCCCCAGTTTCATTAATAAAAGCTGTACTATCACTTGAAAAGTGATCTATGAAGGGAGAACAGACAGATGAATGAAAGGTTTACCTCCTCCATTCATAGAGCACTTTTCATTGTGGGGGGTGATTGTCTAACTACTCATATTTACTACTGGTGCTGGTGGGGTATTCAGGAGGGCAGAGGAATGAAGATTTTAATTCATAACAGCCATCAACACAAGGGACACTTCTAATTCATTAACCCTCCCTGGGAATGATTTAACAATATTCCACTGATCATAAGCTTTAACATTCACAAATTTATCCCTAAAGAGATTCAGTTTATGAACAAGACAACTACGGTACTTTACGCACTGCATGCAGCATCCAGGAGCATACATCTGCCATGCATTTAGGGAAAGGCCACGCTTGACTTGAAATGTTGAATGTTGTTATGGAAGCTATGATTTCAAACAATGAGCTAATCCTAATAATATAATAATGTGTTCCGTTACATTTTTCTATTGAATGTTTCCCAGATAACGTGCCACAAATTTGTGGCAATGTTGAGAGATATAAGTCTTGTTAACTTGCTGCACATTTCACTGGCAAGTTGTGCACTTGCAGAGCACTTGAAGCACAGGTTCTAGATGACACTTTTTTTACTTTACTTTTTTTTTTTTGGTGAACTACCACCATGCATACAGTTGCAAGTCAGATGCAGTGTGACCCCATTCACTTAAATAAGTCACACTTGGTGGACAGTAGTGTCCACTAAATATTGTCACGGTATGTGTACAGCCATGGTCTCTGCCTTTTTTAGGGAGCAGTTGGGGGCAATAAACATGTTTTTACTGCCCCCCAAAAGCAAGTCAAAACAAGGTCTTACTGCAACCACTATAACTACGCAAGCTTGATATATATCTCTTGGTTTTTAAACATTCACTTTAAACTGTTTTATTCCCTCATGTAAAATTAAAAACACAAAAGAAATAACAATCCTAAAATATCATTCCTGAAAAATAAGCAACTTTTTAAAGGGAAGCCCTGTCCAAAAACATTGCCTAGTGAACGCATGATCCCCTGGCCACTCAAAGCAGCCAGGTACAGAAAGCCACAATCCACTGGACACAGCAGTCATGGAAGCGGTGCACTACATGTAAGTGATCCAGTCTGTAAATGTACAGTGGGCGGGAACTGGTTAAAGTAACCACTGACTTCAATCACAATGAAATAAAGTAACCTAAATTATCCGATAATAATTAAAAAAAGGCAGAAAAGTGGTCAAAAGAGCTAGCAATCATAATTAGAGTACAGTTTTCTAATTTACTCTAATCTCTCCCTATGCAGCCTTGATTGAATTAGATGGTCTTTTTTTCAAACCGACTAACTATGTAGTTTCCTCTATGCTTCCTCTGCAACATATTTAAATGTACTGACTCTATGGCTGCCTTGTGCCCCACCTTTTCAGTGAGGGGGCTGGCCACTTATTGGCCCATCTAAAGCTGCTGATGATAGTTCAAAGGCTATTTAGCACATTATACACTAAACATAATATAATCCTGCAGCCATGTTACACACACCTTACAATTATACAGAAGCCCAATGTGAGGGAGCTCTAAAATAGTCGCTCTCTGATATTAGAAGTTTCTAAGAAGAAAGAAAGAAAGAAAGAAAGAAAGAAAGAAAGAAAGAAAGAAAGAAAGAAAGAAAGAAAGAAGTGCACTTTTAGGCTTCATGCACTCTGGGCATTTTTTGACGTTTTTACAGCAGCTGTTTTTGGCTGTAGAAGTTTTTTTCTATAGTCATTAACCGGTTCCCGACCGGCTCCTGCACATATATGTCGGCAGAATGGCACGGCTGGGCAAAGTAACCTACCCGTACGTTACTTTTAATTGTGCCCGCGCCTGCCGAGAGCTCCGTGACCGTGGTCGCGAGTCCCGCGGACGCAATCACTGCAGGGAAACCTGCAATCGTGTCATGAAGCTCAAGAACGGGGAGATGCCGATGTAAACAGTATCTCCCCGTTCTGCCTAATGACAGCACACTGATCTTCTGCTCCCTGTCATCGGGAGCAGCGATGCCTGTGGCCAATTATAGCTCAGGGGGTTTAGTATACGCCCCACACTATATAAGGCTGCCAGCACGGCGGCCTTGTGTAGTGTGTTCCAGCGTGCAGGGAAAGAGCAAGATAGGCAGGGACAGTGTGTTCTTTTCTCAGGCATCTTAAAGTTAAAGTGGTGTTGTGTGCCTCCAGCACAGTATACACCTGTATCTACCCTTTATAGCTGTTCTTCTCTAATACAGGCACCTGCAGGAGTTAGTGGATGTTGTGTGCCTCCAGCACAGTATACACCTGTATCTACCCTTTATTGCTGGTGTTCTCTAATACAGGCATATGCAGGAGTTAAAGTGGGTGTTGTGTGCCTCCAGCGCAGTATACACCTGAAGATATCCCTTATTGCTGGTGTTGTCTGTTGCATATCTTGCATATTAGCCTTTAAAATGAGCACTTTTGATTTTGAACATTTGAGTCCCATAGACTTTAATAGTGTTCTAAAGTTCGTACGAATTTTCCCTAAGAAGGTTCTGGTGCGAACCGAACCGGGGGGGGGGGGGTGTTCGGCTCATCCCTAGAACGGACAAACGTTCTGGCAACAAAAGTCTGATGGAGCAAAGTTCAATCGTGTGTACAGAAAACCATAGGACTTTTGTACAAACAAGCATGCTCAGAACCAATGCAAAAGATCAGACAACAATACAGAAGTTGACCGAAGGTGGCGGTAAAAAGCAGAAAAACCACGTGATTTGGTGAAAGTTGAATGAAAAAGTCCTGCCTTGTGTATGCAATACAAGTTCACGACCGACGCCCACAAAAATCCAGGGGAAAGTTTGTACAAAGTCTGATCATGCGTATGAGGCTTTACAATGTATGTTGGTTGGCAAAGTACGTTTTCTCCAAATTCAAATGGTATAAGCAAGCACATTTTGAAGTACTGTTAAAGAACATCCATCAAGCCATTGAATGTGCTGAGAATTTTTGTACAAATGTTCATACAAATTTTTGTTAAAAAATCTATTAGTGCATAACCAGCTTTAGGCACAATTATGGAGCAACTGAATAGAATGATCATCTTATCTTGACTTTACCACATATGTGTTCTCTTGCCAACAGTCCAGAATTAGCTAGCACCCCTCCAAACATAAATGAAAACAACATTAAGGCTCAGATTCAAACTGCTGAGATGCCAGAACCCGCGCACATCCAGCATGTCACATACAGATTGTATGGCTGAATCTGCATCGCATTCGAACCAAAGTCTTGCAGGATATGCAATTCGATTCCTGTCCTAATTGCCAGTTCACTCTGCCCTATGGGAACCACTGTGGATGTCAATAGAAAGTTAATGACACCAGATTGGTTCGCATATCACAGTGCGAACTAGCAATTCGGACAGGAATCAAATCGCATGGGTGTGAACACCCATGCGATCCAATTCTGGTGCGGACTGAAAAAGGGGTCCTGCATGACTTTGGTCCAAATGCGATGCAAATTCAGCCATACAATCTTTATGGCTGAATTTGCATTGCACAGACATTGCATGTGATTTGCCCAACAGTGCGGTGCGATGTCACGTATAGTGAACCCAGCCTAAATCTTAAAATTTGGATTTATTAGATATTCACCAGTAAACGAGTTTAAGTTTCAGTCATTATCAGTGAATGATTTCCTATAGTCATGCCAACAAATGTCCAGTAAAACAATTTCCTTTAAAAGAGAATCTCAGTTTCTGATTTAAAGTGGTTGTAAACTTGAGCCAGATCCCAATCTAGCAATGTGCATGAGAGCAGATGCCTTCTGGGTCTCTGTCTCCTCATTGGCTGAGACACAGCAGCAGTAGACATTGGCTCCCGCTTCTATCAATCATAGCCAGTGAGGAGGGAGCGGAGGGTGGGGCCGAGCCACATTCTGTGTGTCTCATAGTCACACAGAAGCAACTCGGGAGTGAGCACGCATGAGTGCCCCCAGAGCAAGCAGCTTACTGTGAGGTCACTCAGTAGGGGGAAGGGCCAGGAGCGGCAGGAGGGAGACCTGAGAAGAGAAGGATCAGGGCTGCTCTGTGCAAAAAAATTGCCCAGAGCAGGTAGGTATGACATGTTTGTTATTTAAAAAAAAAAAACTGCCTTTACAAATGCTTTAAGAAACAACGTAGGGTTCTTTACCTGGTATGAATGGGTAAATACCATTGTGTTTTCCTGTAGTGTTGTGTTTATATATCAAAGAACTATTTGCCATTCCGCACAGTCCAAAATGCTGTTGTCTCTGAAAAGTCCAAAAAGATGAAATTACTCCAATGCACTTTGTAAAATACACAGTGAGGCTTATTTAGTAAACACATTGAGAATCTTGAGTGAAGGTTCACTTCTATGATCCAGTCACGAACAAAAGCAAAGTACTGTTTATTGAATTAATTTGCACATTTTGGTTATTCCCAGTGAACACAGTGTTGAGAGAAAATTCTCAACGCCTAAATTAACAACAATGGACAGCAGAGTGGCTTAGTGGTTAGCACCTCTGATTGGCAGCCCTAGAGTCATCAAATTAAATCCCAACCACCAGCATGGAGTTTCCTTGTTCTCCCTGTGCTTGCGTTGGTTTCCTGTGGGTGCTCTGATTTCCTCCCACACCTCAAAGACATGTGTATGAATGTGAGTTAGGGACCATAGATTGTAAGCTCTTTGAGAGCAGGGATTAATGTGAATATATACACTATATATACAGTATATATATATATATATATATATATATATATATATATATATATATATATATATATATTTTTATATATGAAAATACTCAGGTTGAACTGGATGGACTGGTGTCTTTATTCAACCTTACTAACTATGTAACTATGTAAAAGCGCTGCATACATTTTAAACTAGCCTTATTATGTTTAATTTTTAATTATATTTTCATATGGAAATACTGTATACTCATAGACCTAAACCTAAAGCAGATCTTCACCTAAAAAAGGAATATTCCACTTTTCTCCTCCTCCCTCTACTACTTTTAGATTTAGTTTAGTTTTCTTTTCTTATTGGAGCTGGTACCTATTCCAGTCCCCCCACTTGCACCCTCCTGGGACACATCACTGATCACAGGAGGCTGTGGGTCCATTGAGAAAGTGCAATACTACTCGTACATGTGCAGATTACAGTAGTGTATTAAAAAATTACACACCCCCTTTGTCCCTAGTGGTCTGTGCAATGCCCTGCATGCACTTTTATATTATAAATACAGTTTTTTCTGCCTGAAATTTGGAGCTTGTCCATAGCAACCAAAAAGTGTCCCTTTTTCAGTGTTTTAGGATTTGATTACATTATTGAATAATTTTTATTATTCTTTATTATTTAAATTTCCATACAAAATAATTGTACCGCTTTCAGCACCTAAATCCAGACTGAATCATACCGCCAGGGAGGTTAAGGTGATTCAATCTCTCTGTTTTTGTCATATTCACTGTTCTCAGTGAAAGTGAAAGAATCCCAAATTTGGAGTTGTTATCGGAATAGTAATAGAGGGCAAATCTTCCAATAGGGACCCTGGTGGCAACTCCCTTTGGAGGGATTTCTTCTCACTTTCTCTCACTTCCTATTTTTGCTATGGGACAGGAAGTCTCCACAATGAGACACAGATGGCAAAAAAATAAATAAAAATCCAACACTGGTTAGAACCCTTTTTGAATCTCTATCCAAAACTAAAAAAAAAATTATCTTGGCTTTACTCTAATTTACTATACTTTAACTATGTTCAAAATATATAAAATCACCATTCTCCAGGCTGTTGACTTTGAAAACAAACAATTACCTTTAAATATGAATAACTGAGGTGTTTTTTTTTACTGAGGCTGGGATCACACTACAGCACACTCTGAATCACAGCAGGAGTCCCGTGCATTCCTAGTCAACAGTTCACATCCAACTTTAGCATGCATTTTGGGCTGAATTCGGACCTGAAATGGACCAAAAGACGCACAGGACTCCTGTGCAATTCACACAGGAGCCACTGTGGAGATCTGTAAACCGGGCTCCATAGAGATCCGGTCACAATCTCCTGCTATGCGAATTGGATGCAAGGAAAGCCTTAATGTAGCCTGTCTCATACTAAACGACTAATTTGTAAATGTGATAATGAGTGGGTTGAAAGTGGCGCCTAGTGTATTATTTTAAAACATAGCTGCCCCTTTAAGAAAGTGTAAACACTGAACCATATAAAAAATCAAATGTCAAGGTGTTGGCCCTAAAAACATACAAAATGAATGTGAAATTGTGAACAATGTTAAGAAAAGGCATATGGTGAATTAAAAAGCAAATAAATATATACAGTCCAAAATGACAATCCCAACCGGCTGAGGATAAGGGAACAGACTCCACCAAGGACACACAAAAAGATCTCTTAAGGTGTAGTACATTTTAATATTTTTTTTTTAAAAAGGTAACAAAAGATTTTGCACTCATATGTGACTGTGCTATGCCCAACACTAAGGCCGCGTACACACGGGCGGACTGTCTGACGGACTTGGTCCGCTGAAACGTGTTTCAGCGGACAATCCGCTCGTGTGTGGGCTTCAGCGGACTTTTTCAGCGGACAGTCTGGCGGACTAAGTCTTTCGGAATTTCCGTAATATTGTCCGTAAAAACTAGGTTTCAGCGGACAGTCCGCTCGTGAGTAGGCAAGTTGGACGGACTAAGTATGGCGCATGCTCAGAAAGGATTTACACGGCCGAAGGTTGCATTGCAGTGTATTGGACGTCGTATTTCTAGTCCCGTCGTACGTGCTGTACACGTCATCGCGCAAGCTTTCGGCGGACTGTCTGTTCATCGTGTGTGGTCAAGTCCGTTCATTCGAAAGTAGGACGGACTGTCTGTTGGATTGTCTGACGGACTTAGTTGGACGGACAGTCCGCCCGTGTGTACGCGGCCTAAGGTGTCTACAGCATATGCAGGTGGATATATCTGAATTGCGGTGGCGTGTGGTCCATGCTCCATTCTGGATATGCCAAAAGGATATCACATAGAGGACCCAGAAATGACGAGTCCATGCTTCTACGTACATTTCACCGTACTGGTGTCATCAGGATCTTTTTGTGTGTCCTTGATGGAGTCTGTTCCCTAAGCGCATTTTGACCTACAGTAAAAAGTGGTCAGATACCTTTGGTGAGTTGTCAACCACCTCATGAGCACTTGTGGTGATGCTTTTATTTGAAGGAACTTCAAACCAGAAGATTTCATTTATTTATGGTGTTGGGATTGTCATTTTGGGCTTTATATATTTATTTGCTTTTTCATTCACCAAATGCTTTTTCTTAATATTGTTCACATTAATTTTGTATATTGAACATAAATAATTTTGTATATTTTTAGAGCCAACACCTTTACATTTGATTTTTTAATTTGTAAATGTACAGTTACTTTGTGTAAATAATATAAAAGGTCAGCTAAAACACACAGGAGAAGTTTTACTACAAACTGGTGCAAGCAGAATCTGGTTTGCATGCTCCAGTTTTAGTAAATCTCCCCCACAGACTACTTAACTATCACGTTTTGCTATTTAGCCTTAGCTAGTACATAAGGTATGTGTATATCTGGGTCTAGTTCTTTGGTAATCCTTAAGGTATAGGGTTTTAGCATTTGTTGACGATTAGCTTAGATAACAATGCTAGTCACTGCTTCTGATATACTTTTTTATGCTTGGCACAAGCTAAAAGGTAAAAGAAAAGGTAGTACCGTTATTGAAGAGCTGTGAGCCCAGAGCTGTGGCCCTGCCTGTGGCCTAGACTGGTATTAATTCAGCTGCATTTCCACTAATTCTAGTTTTAGGTAACAGATGAAAATCAAAGAAATTTCAAGCAGACAGTTTTTCTCAATTATAAATTAAACACACGAATATTATGTTCTCTTACTCTGGCCTTTTATTAAGGACTGCTTGTAACACCACACCACAGGTTTTCCAAAGCTCCCTGGTGTAGGTGAATTCTGGTCAGCCAGGGCAAGAGAAGACAATGGTTCTGTGGTTTGAAGGTAAATGTCTCTGTATGATGTGGATACGTTTCATTTCAGCCTCTCTGATTGTTAGATGCCTCATCAGTTAAGATGCAGAAAATGTCACTCAACATAAGAGTGTTTTTTTCTCTATTTAGCATTTTCATTTGTCTACAATTGTGCCATTGCTGCCCCCTTTATTATGCCATATAGCTTAAAGATAAATATGTCTAAGACTGGACAGCAGAAGAGCAGTCTGTAAGCTGCGATTATCAAGCATTTTATTCATGTATATTTAGAAGATGGTAATGAGAGGGTTTTGCATTGTTGCATGAAAACAGTCAATTCCCAGCAGAATTGATAGAAATGGATAACTAAGTGTCCAGCGACAGCTGTGCTTAGAAATGATATTCCCACTTAGCATTGCATTCTGCCTCACACTAACCAGTGATTTGATAAGGTGAACTTCTGCCACACTTTCTAGACTTGCTGTTTTGTCAAGTAGTATTTATGCTGACAATTGCACCACTCAATATACTGTAAATCTACAGTATAGTTAATATTACGGTTAATATAGTTAAAAAAATTGCATTTATAATGTAAATAATATAATATAACATAACTCAATATGATATAATACAATATAATTTGACATAATATAATATGATATCACATAATACTAAGATTATAGATACGGTAAGTGTTCATTGCAGCTTCAATGTGCTTTATGATAAATGACAAAGACTCCTCTAAAACTTCTTATTGTATGCAAAAAAGCATGTATCTATGCCTTGAAAGAGATCTGTAAAACTGGTTGGCTCTTTTGCAGTAAACACATATATTTTCCATTTATAATCGTAATTGATGGAGACGCTGATTCATGTCTAGAGTAAAAGTTAAATAAAGCAACTCTCTCTTTTCATGCTATGATTTATTTTAATATTTGCTTTACTTACCACTAATGCATTTGGAATTAAGGAACAGTGTCACTGATATATGGTCATGTCTTTTACGTGGCTTTTTTTGAGATGGGATGCTATATTGAATTTTTAAAATGGATATAGGGGCCCCTGATCTAAGCAGTCCTTTGAACCACAAAGCATGTTTTCATATACATTGACCTCAATAATGTGGGTTAAAAGATATTCAGACATTTATTCTAAATAAAACTGTTGTTTATATTAGCAGATTTTGGTTTGAATCATTGTCAGGAATGGTAGCAACCTATCTACCTGTATAAGAAATATGGAAGTGGCTTTTTCATGATAGGCAGTATTGGAGTATAGGAGTGTCCCTCACAAGAGCCAAGGCCCATTTCCACAGTTATGTTTTATGTGTTTTGCATCCAGTTTGCATTTATCGATTCTTCTAAGCTGCATCACTGAAAGCCGAGAGGCAGAATTTATTTTGCTGTTTCTGAGTTGTTTGGGTTTCTCAGATTACACTGAAGAGGCTGATTTACTAACATGCATATACACAAATGCATTGATTGTACACAGGCACAAAGATCCTCATGTTATGCAATGCGTGCAGGCATGTGGATACAGGCCACAGTGCATATACTCTACTCTGAATGAACAGCGTTTGGTTTTCTGGGTCTGTATATGCACTATTACCATGTAGGAATATAAAACTACATTAACCTCCCTAGCGGTAATCCCGAGTCTGGCTCGGGCTGCAATTTCAGTACCACGAGCGGTAACCCCGAGCAAGACTCGGGATCGCATCGCATCGTTGTCCCCTGGATCCAGCGATGTCCTCCACACTGTGTGTGTGAGCTGTCCTCCGCTCGATTCACACAGTGCCCGAGTGCCGCTGAGCTACGTTCCCTGTGACGTTACGACGCACGGGAGCGGAGATGGGCGCCAAATTCAAAAAAGTTAAAATACACAAAACACATACAGTACTGTAATCTTACAGATTACAGTACTGTATACAAAAAATACACATCTCCTTTGTCCCTAGTGTTCTGTCCAGTGCCCTGCATACACTTTTATATTATAAATACTGTTTTTTTCTGCCTGGAATTTGGAGATTGTCCATAGCAACCAAAAAGTGTCCCTTTATGTCAAAAGTGATTTTAGACCAACTAGAAAACAGCGATAATAAATTATAATCACTTGCAGAATTAAGCGATAGCGATTTGTGGGGAAATTCGTCATCAAACACTAAATCTAATGACAGCGACAATTCTGCAAATGAGCAAATTTCAGTGTTTTTGGATTTGATTACATTATTGAATAATTTTTATTATTATTTATTATCATTATTTATTATATTATAAACTTTATCATACCCAAGATGTCTACTAGACTCTTGAGTTATTCCTAAGAATTGCAGGCCTACAATATAAAACGCCAAATTTCCGTGCAAAATAATTGTGCCGCTTTCAGCACCTAAAATCAGAAATAATCATACCGCCAGGGAGGTTAACTACATGCACTATTATCAATAAGGCCCGGTTCACACCAGAACATAACATGAGAAAGGAGCATTCCATGCACGTTTCCTGCACTGCATTCAAAATGCACTGTTCTTGCAATCTGCTGTAGTTTTTAATAAATTATTAATAGCACCCCAAATGCAGATCACAAATGTATGTTTGGGAGCACCAAGTTACATGGCACCTCAGTACCATGTGATTTGGGGTGGCGTTTTTTCCAAAGTAGTGCACTATTTTTTGTGCATTCCAGTTTGATTTGCAGCCCATTCAAATGAATGGACTGCAAAATTGCACTGCAGGGCAGAGAAATGCACAGGAATGACGCAGAACCGTGGGCTGTATTCTAGTATAAACTGACCATTAGACCCCTTTCACACTGGGGCATTTTACAGATGATTTTGGGATAAAAATAGCACATGTAAAGCACCTGAAAAACACTTCCCCTGTAGTCCCAGTGTGGAAGCCTGAGTGCTTTCACACTGGGGTGCTTAACCGGCAGGACGTTAAAAAATGTCCTGCAAGCAGCATCTTTGAGGCGGTGAAGTAGCGGTGTATACACCGCTCCTCCACCTCTCCTGCACATTGAAATGAATGGGACCCGCTGCTGAAATGCCTGCAAAGTGCTTTGGCAGTGGCACTACAAGGACACATTTAACCCTTTATCTGGCCGCTAGCAGTGGTTAAAAGTGCCCCACTAGCAGCCGAATAGCGCTGCTAAAATGACGGTAAAGCGCCACTAAAACTAGTGGCGTTTTATTGTCAACGGCCGCCCACCCCAGTGTGAAAGCAGCCTAAGGGTAATTTAGGGAGATTTTTGTGATCGTTGCCCATTATCACCTTGCTAGTAACCAAATGCTGCACATATGGAACAATGAAGAGTAGAACGTAGTAGTGATTAAATGTCAGTGATAGCACAATGCTCCAAATGTGTGTGATCAATTGCTACTAGATGCACTAGCAAAGAATTACAGGCAATAGTGGGTACATGCAAAAGTACAAAGCCTTTTCATGTAGGATTACCATGGCTTTTACCAATTACTCTGTTCATTCACCAACCAACATAAGTGATTACATACACTGTGGTTTGGAATAGATATTCCAATATGGTATACTTATAGACTTGTTTTTGGCTTCTTGCTTTGCTTGGTATGTTTTATTCAAGTTGTTCACATTTTCCTTTTTCTTGTTCACTCAAAGTTCTGAAACCAGCATGTCTTACTGCATTTTATTGAAATAAAAGGCACAACAGCATTATTTGGATGTCCATATACAACATACCCTATACCACAAATATGGTATGGTAAGAAATAAAACAGAAATTGTACCTGCTATATGTGCATTTTTCTACAAGTTTGTTTGCGGCTGCGATGCAACCATACTGTACTGTTTTATCATTGATTTTCTTAATTTCCTATAGTGATTTTTTTGCCAAGTAAATTTTTTGTAAAATTGGCTAATCTGGGCAATACAGGCAGTCCAAAACCAAATTAAGCTTTAATTCTGAGATAATGTGAAAACACATCATGATAATGTTTCCAGTGACATACTAATAGAGCAGTCCCCAACTAGGAGAATCCATACCACTTGTTAGAGTGGGAACCAAGTAATTAGATATGGGATTGCATCACTGAATATCACTAAATATTACTCTGTAATAATGAAAAAAAATGAAACAGGATTCTCTACACTACTGTATTTGACCTAACATTAAAGTGAAGAAATAGACCTGATGTGTCAAATGACACAGGGATAACATTGTCAGTATCTCTACTTCTATTCCATGTTTTAATTGGATAAAAATTTGATTTTAATTGGATACAAATCTCACCAGTAGCTAGCTTGCATTTTTGTTATTTGCTGTTTTTCCATAAATACATATGATCAAACACATGTTATTTTCTTTCAAATGTTATGTTCCTAGCTATCAACATGTAAAGTAAAACCAAGCTATTGAGGTCATTTGAAGTCACACTGGTACCTGATGTCACACAGATGATGATGATGATTTGGACATTCTGGTGAAGGGGATGTTACGATTCCTGAATTGTACAACTGTCCAAAAATATGAAAAATACTTGTACATGTACTCATATAAATAAAATAATTAGAAATTCACAGATTTAACTATTTTTCAAATGATTACTGCATTACTAATAATAATAATCATAATAAATGTATCTGATCATTATGTAATTCTTAACTTACAAGTGTTTTGTCTTTATTTATAGTAGCAGATATTGTTGAGTTTGATTTATGCATTCAGCATTAGTGCCACACCAAGATTATACAACATGTAGTAAATGATATTATTATTGCTATGTGATTTATTTTAGCTGGGCAATCATAAACATATAAAACCTGATAATTACCAAAAAGTTTTTTTGACAATCTGGCTAGGATTAAGTCAGTAAAATTCCACAGTGCCCAGCTGTATTATTCACACTGTGTACAGGGGGGGAAACAAGTATAACAGCTGTTGGTTGAACAATAGAAATGTAAAATATTCTTCCATCCAAGTGAATAGAGGAATGTTTGCTGCTGGCAATGTGTTTGACTAAGCTCTGGGGGGCGGAGTGAAACACATTGGGGGGGTGGCCTGGCAGGAGTCCAGGCTTAGGTTGTTTATCTCATACAACCATAGGACTCCGTGGATGTGTGGCACCAGGGATCTTTTCTCTCTTCTTCTAATGTATTTGAATACCCAAACATGAACAGTGACTGCATCCTAAACATCTGTCAAATCCGCCCAGCTCCTTTCTTCATTCAATGTGTGTTGAGTGGGTAATGCCAATGGGGCCACCTGCAGCTTGAATGCTGAAATTTGGCAGGAATTGGTTGATGGACCAGTATTTTTATTCAACCTTACCAACTATGCAGCTATGTAATTATGAAATTTAAACTGTATATGGTCAGTTTTAGGCTGAACTATTCTTCATCACAACCATGAAAAGTAACTACATCTTTTGTAGCATATATAAATGTCTTTCCTGTCCTCATAGCATGATTTTGAGTAGGCCAGCATAGTGGTTAGCACATCCATCTAACAGCTTTAGGGTTGTTGGTTCAAATCCCATCTACTGCACCACCCGCCTGGAGTTTGCATGTTCTCCCCTGTGCCTGTGTTGGTTTCCTCCAACACTCCAAAGACATGCCTGCAGGTTAATTCTAAACTGGCCTTGGTATGTGTATGTATGAATGTGAGTTAGGGACATTCGACTGTATGCTCCTTGAGTGTAGGAGCTGATGTGATTTAACTCTCTCTTTCTATATATATAAATTGATGGAGCACCTTTAATTATAATAATAGGCCCCCTTTTGCCACCAAAACATCCCTGACTCATCGAGGCATGGATACCACTAGACCCCTGAAGGTATGTTGTGGCACCTGCCAACAAGCCATCAGTAACAGATTATTTAGGCCCTGTAAGCTGTTAGGTGGTGCCTCCATGGATCATACTTGTCTTTTCAGCCCATCCCACAGATGCTTGATCAGATAGAGATATGGAAAATTTGGAGACCATGTAAACACCTTGAAGTCATTGTTGTGTTCCTTAACTATTTTTAAACCATTTTTTTTCAGTGTGGCAGGGTGCATCATTCTGCCACTGCCCTCAGGGAATACTGTTTATATGAAGGGGTGCACTTGGTCAGCAACAATGTTTAAGTAGGTTTTTCATATAAATGTACCATCTACATGAATGGCAGGGCTATGGTTTCCCAGCAGAACATTGCCTCTACAATCACACTGCCTCCGCTGGCTTGCCTTCTTCCCATACTACATCTTTGAGCCATCTCTTCCTGAGGTAAGTGTTGCACACGCACCCAGCTGTCCACATGATGCCACTGTGTGTATGTTCCTATTTAGATTGTTTAACTGCCTTATTTGCATATTAATAAAGCCATTGTAGTCTGAAGAGCACCTACCTGCAATAACTAACATCATTCAGTTGCCCCATTCATGTTGTTCTGGAAACAGTGGTGCCATACTTAGGTTAAAAAGTCCACTCAATGTATTTAAAGTTAAATGTTATTTCTTTCTCTACTGCCAGGATGATCAAGGTATTAAAGACCAATTCCATATTTAAAGAGCTGCCCAATAATTATATATAAAAAAAAGCGAGAAAAAAAAATGTCTTGCTGCAATACTCACCTTTTGTTGGCACTGTTCCCTACAGACTCACCACTGTCATCTAGAGCCAGTTCTCTTCAGGATTGAATGATGCCCAGATAGAAATTGATTTTAAAGCCGAACTACAGGCAAATAGCTAAATACATGTGTCCATCAAGTCCTGCAATTTACATTACGCTGCCACATGTCACAGCCCTGTCAGGCACAGCAGGAGACCTGTTTTTTTCTCTCTCGCAGCTGTGTAACCCATAGAGGTCTCCTCCCTACCTTCACTCTGTGACTGGATAGTGATAGTATAACCTCTCTGTCACTTTGCTCTCTCCTATCCGCATAGTCCCTGCACGACAGCACAACTGATTGACCTTGTGTGCTGCTTCTTCCTCATTCAGTCTGAGCTTTGCAATACATGGACTAAAAAAAGGCTGCTACCAATTACAATTCTGATACTTACACTACATGCATTAAAAATACTTTTAAAAGATGTATTTATGATAACAAAGCTGCATTTGATTGTTTGTTGTGACTTTTATATCTCCTTAGAATGCAGCTTTAAGCTTGCCTCTAGGTTACCCATAGCCTCTTCGCTGTAATTTTATACTATGCAGCCTTCCTCATGAGAAATTCTCCCCAACACAATGGGGTTCCTTTAATAAAGAGGTAGATTATGTTTACTATAATATGTATTTGAAAACTGAATCATAGGAAAAAAAGGTGAAAATATGTTCACTTTCAATACCAAATTATGTGCAAGAGAAATACAAAAAAAAAAACTGGATTTTTGCTAGCACATGGTCAGTTGATTGAAGTAAAAGCAGCATCTCATTTACTTAGCTCATTGAACATTTATTTTCTATGTGAATAGCTTGTTTTACTTTAGATTTTCTTCTGGATTTTACTGGGTTTGCAGAATTAGAATATTGTGGGCCGCGGGCAGTGAAAATGTTTTTTAAGGGACCCAGATTAGATTTTTTTTTTTATGTTTGATCTGCAGAACCCCAGCCAAAGACTAGGCATTCTCAGAACATGTCGTGCTAAATGTTTTAGCTTGACAGGAGGAAGACTTTGCGGTTTGTTTACAGTTTTATTAACTATATAGGTAAGTGATAATATAACTGGGTATTGACATTTATAGGTAATGTTGATCCGGGGAAAATCCAATTGCCTCTTGAGGGATCAGGAAGGAATTTTTTTCCCCTGCTGTAGCAAGTTGGATCATGCTTTGCTGGGGTTTTTTTTCTTCCTCTGGATCAACTTTGGGTATAGGATTGTGTATATGGGATTGTATTTTTATTTATTTTTTGGTTAAACTAGATGGACTTGTGTCTTTTTCCAACCTGACTTAATATGTAACTATGTAACTACATATATGTGAGTATAAAAAAAATTATATACATACAGTAAATGTATGAATGCGGCCAGCTATCAGGTTGATCCAGTGGGGTTTATTTGCTAAAGAAATGAGGTTGTTCACTTTGCAAAGTGTATATTTACCTTGTCATGTGGATGTAGATAAGGAGAACCTGTGCCCACTTTAAATTCCCAATCTTATGCTAACAACGTCCTGTTTTCTTAGGTTTTCTTACAAATGATTGGGCATTCAAAATAACATAAGTTTGATCTTTTTCATCGACTTTCCCTTAGCCAAACGAACAGCCACTACTTCCCAATGAATTCAGTAATTCAAAAAATATGCATAGGATGCACAAAGCAGAATTAGCAATCTGGAGACTGCAAGTCCTTGGTCTTTCTGAGGTCCCTGGAGCCACAAATGCTCTCTGGGTTCCCCCTGTTTACTGGGTCTCATTGTATTCAATTTTGATGAGCTAATAGTTTATAGTTATTACTATCTTCTTATGTTACTCCTATGTGTTTTTACATTGACAGTATTGCTTAATCTTTTTACTATAAGTAGTGTTATTTACGAGGTACAGTGTAAATTATGGCAAGCCATAATTGATGCAATTTCCTTTTCTGTAACCATGGGTTGCAGAAAAGAAAATTGCTAGTTTCCCCCCCATCAACACAGTCAATGTTGATGGAGGAATCCTTCTCGCAGCGCTGTTGTGTTCTGCAAGCAGGGAGCTTTCCCTGTCTGCAGAACAAAATGATTACTGCTAAGAGCTATAGCCACTGGCAGTAATTGCATTCAAAAATCCAACAGGCTGGTTGCACTAAAGTCAGTTAATGGGTCATCTTCAGTACAACCAGCCTGCCCATAGACAGATTATATCTTGGCTGGCTCCTGCTGAACAGGTCAAATTTTGGTCCATCTATGGCTGGCTTTAATCACCCAGACATTGATATGAACAGTTTATTGTGTGCATTTCTATAGCCTTTCATACAGGTTTTAATCATACTGTATATATTTTAATATTTACCGCATTATGAACTGTTTTACTTGATTTGAGGCCTAACTTTGAATGTTTTGAGCAATTATTTGAATGTTTTTTTATATAATTGATTACAGGCATACCCCACTTTTAAAGAGGAAGTAAACCCTGATGGGTTTACTTCCTCTTTGTCTCCCTGCAAAGGTAAAGCATAATGGGCTTCTATTGCATAGTAGCCCATTATGTGTCACTTACCTGACACAGGAGCCAGCGATGTCACCACTGTCCCCTGTAGCACGGAGCATCCATCTTCTTCCGGGTATCGCTGCTCCAGCCACTCACAGCGCGGGAGTCACCACTAACGCCATATCGCCGTTAGCAGCGGCATGCCCAGTGCGCTTGTGCGGTGCTGTCTACGACGCATGCGCCATAGACAGCGATACCTGTCTTTTTGTAAATATCTCCAAAACCGTGTAGGTTTAGGAGATATTTCTTGGACTTACAGGTAAGCCTTAATCTAGGCTTACCTGTAGGTCAACGTGGTTTGTAAGGGTTTACAACCACTTTAAGTACACAATGATTTACTAAAGCTTGAAAGTGCAAAATCAGGCTCACTTCTGCATAGAAACAAATGAGCTTTTAACCCCAGCTTGTTCAATTAAGCTTTGGTAATAAAACCTGGAAACAAATTGGTTTCTATGCAGAAGGGAGCCTGATTTTGCACTTTCCAGCTTTAGTAAATAAACCCCATTGTGTACTTAAAAGTGGGGTATGCCTGTACTGTGTAGAGACTTCAGTAGAGGTTTTTTAAATGTTAGGGTAAACAGCATTTCCAGATGAGGGGGTCATACAGTATATGTGTATTTAATTTATCAATTTTACAAAAATATATATATTTTAATATATATTTTTACTATTGTAACTTAGCAAATTAAAGCTGTGTTCATGTCAATTATCTCCATGTACTCAAAGGCAAGGCAAAAATTGTTCTTCTGTAAAAAATAAAAAATGCTGCATTCTCTACTCCTTCAGTAAATCAACCTCAATGATCCAGCTCAAACTTGACTAACATCCAAAAATGTATTTAATTTTACAGACATTTTAAAATGAACTTTTTTTTGTCTTATATCTCATATACTATGAAACTGAAAATAAAGAAAAATATACAAAATCAAGATGTTTTGTGGATGAGCAACTGAGATAACGATAATTATACTCACTTAATGCACATCAGTACAGTAATGATCCAAAGCCATGTAAACATGAATACTCCAATAACATTCTTATTAATTCCAAGCATCCACTTCATTTTATTTTATTTTTAGTGGTTTATGAAACAAATCAATACTTGGCAAGGAAAACATGACATTTAGATGCACCACCGAAAGCAAACTAATAAGATAGGTGTTATTTATCAGCAGCTCCCTACAACTCCCCTTCTACACTAATAAAAGGAACGTCTGTGCTCTGGCTTAGCATGCATGGTGCTATCTTCAGTGTCGCATGGGTTAATTTTTGTCAGGGTTTGTGCTTGTACACAGAGCAAGTTTTGCTGATGTGTGTATGCTGTCAGCTCACAGACAGGCTAAATTAGTAGAATAAACACAACAGCTCCGAAAGTTAGCCTGTTGCATGCAAATCTGTCAATTTATCAGATCCCATTGTTTTGTAAAATGCATGGTTTATTTATGACCTGTTGAGAGGAATTCTCCTTGTTGAATATTTCACCATGGTTTTTTGCTGGGTATCTGCACCTAAATCTGGTGATAAGATGCAGTGAGATTTTACTGATGCTAGATCACATTCTAAAAATTCAGTTTTTTTTTTTCTCCTGCATTTTTAAAAACACAACGCTTCTGGAAAGAACAAGGATTGGACTTTCAGAAATCAAATGTGCCTATGTAGGATCTTTGTACATGATATTAAAGTAAAACTCTATAAACTGGCATACATATAAAATGTATTAGCTGAGGATTTGTAAACATTGAGGTTGATTTACTAAAGGAGTAGTGAATGTTCACTTGCAAAGTACATTTTCAATTAACTCAGTGAATGTGATGAAAATTCACTCAAGGATACTCAATCACAAGCAAGATAAAAAAATTTTTTTTTTCTCTTTGTACGTCATTAGATGGTTGAAGTCAGCAAAGAAAGTTCACTTTGCATACGTAAACAGCCTATACACCCTGTAGTAAATTAACTGCATGTGTTTATCAGTTTCAACAGAGTGATGATTTTTATGTTCTTCAGAAATAATAGGATAATGCTTTCAAATATGCAGTGAAATTTAAATTTTATTTTTATTAATTAAAAGAGAAATCCAGTAAGGGCAAGCAAATCTGCAATAAGACTGCATAATATGATGGTGGTGTATTATATTTTGTGTTTTTACTTACATTTCTGTACCTGAACTAAATTCAAAATTTCATTCACAGAACCTGCATTCATCTACAAATATGTATCTGTATCTATATTAACAAGCCAGGTGAGTGACACTCCATTGTCAGAAACCTAATAGCACACAGCTTCTCTGGGAGACCCAGCCACTGCAAGGAGCCTCTCACTAATTATCATTAGATTGCACCACTTAAAGTGGAGTGGTAGTAAAGAGTCCACCTACAGCTTTTGAAATCAGATTTTACAGTTTGTGCATACTCTTTGCCATCCTGAGCCTGTTTTGCATTATTGCTTCCAGCTTTGCACTGGTTTAATAAACTGCATGTTACAGTTACTCCCCATCTTATCATTTGGCCAATCATCTATTCTGTTTCCACCCACTTTAACCACTTCAGCTCTAGAAGATTTTACCTCTTCATGATTAGGCCATTTTTTGCTATTTGGCACAGCGCTAATTTAACTGGAAATTGTGCAGTCATGCAACGCTGTAACCAAATCAATCTTATATCTTTTTTTCACACAACCAGCACTTTCTTTTGGTGGTATATGATCACTACTGTTTTTTTTTTTTCATTTTTCATTATATAAATCAAAAAAAGGCTTAAAATGAAAACAAAAAAACCAAAAAAGAATATTTTTTACTTTCTGCTATAAAACATATCCAATAAAAGCTAGGATTAAAAAATCAAACGTACATTTAGGCAAAAGTGTATTCTCCTTCATGTCTTTGGTAAAAGAACTCCATGGGAAAAAAAACAAAAACAAATTGGTGTGGGGTCTCCCCAAAATCCATACACGATCCTTATCCGAGCATGCAGTCTGAAGGACAGGATGGGGGGCAAGGGAGCCCCCCCTGAACCATACTACGCCACATGCCCTCAATATGGGGAGGGTGCTTTGGGGTCCTCCCCAAAGCACCTTGTGCCCATGTTGGTGGGAACAAGGGCCTTGTCCCCACAACCCTGGCCTGGTGGTTGTGGGGGTCTGTGGATGGGGGGCTTATCGGAATCTGGAAGCCCCCATTACCAAGGAGGCCCCAGATCCCGCCCCCCATGTGAATGGGTATGGGGTACATTGTGTCCCTATCCATTCACCAACAAAAAGTGTCAAAAAGTAAAAACCACAAGAGACAGTTTTGACAATTCCTTTATTAAAAAAAAGTGTCCTGCGATATACATCCATCGTCAATCACAGACCCAAAAAATAGAAAAAAAATGAAAATACTCCACCTCGATGGGAGGCGTCCCACTGACTGCTGTATTTTTGCTGTGACAGCTCTTATATAGGCAAGGGTTGGGCCACCCACTGACGTAACTGGATGACCCGCCCCCCGCTGGTGGCACAAGATGTCAGAAAGGGGTGGGGTCACTCAGTTACATAACCGGGTAACTCCACCCCTTGCCTATATAACAGCTGTCACAGCAAAGAAACAGCAGTCGGCAGGGCACCTCCCATTGAGGCAGAGCTTTTTTTCTATTTTTCAGGTCCATTGGGCGGATGATTAACCACCTCAATACAGTGCAGTTACACCCCCTTCCTGACCAGATCAATTTTCAGCTTTAAGCGCTCTCACAGTTTGAATGACAATTACTCAGTCATCCAACAGTGTATCCATATGATACTTGCGTCCTTTTTTCCACACAAATAGAGCTTTCTTTTAGTGGTATTTAATCACTAGTGGGTTTTTTATTTTTTGTGCTATAAATAAAATAAAACGTAAATTTTGTGAAAAAAATGCCTTTTTCTTTGTTTCTGTCATAAATTTTTGCTAATTAGTAATTTTTCTTCATAAATTTTGGACAAAATTTATACTGCTACATAGCTTTGGTAAAAATAACCCACATTAGTATATATTATTTGGTCTTTGTGAAAGTTATAGAGTCTACAAACTATGGTGCCAATCACTGAAAATTGATCACTTCTGATCAGGCCTTCAGTACATCAGGTGTACCTCATTTCTTGAGACACTAACAAGTCAGGAAAGTACAAATACCCCCCAAATGACCCCTTTTTACAAAGTAGACATTCCAAGGTATTAAGTAAGTAGCATGGTGAGTTTTTTTAAGTTGTAATTTTTTCCCACAATTCTTTGCAAAATGAAGATTTTTTTTTATTATTATTTTTTTTTACAAAATTGTCATATTATCAGGTTATTTCTCACACACAGCATATGCATACAACAAATTACACGCCAAAATACATTCTGCTACTCTTCCCGAGTATGGCAATACCACATGTGTGAGACTTTTACACAGCCTGGCCACATACAGAGCACCAACATTGATGTAGTACCTTCAGACGTTCTACGAGCAAAAATGACGCATCTCATTTCTCAACCACCTATTACACTTTTGAAGGCCCTGGAGTACCAGGAAAATGGAATTTCCCATAAAATGACCCCATTTTGGAAAGCAAACACCCCAACGTATAATCTGCGAGGCATAATGAGTCTTTTGAATGGTTAATTTTTTCCCAGAAGTTTTTGGAATATGTGGAAAAAAATTAAAACGCATTTTTTTTACACAAAAATTGTCAATTTATAAGATATTTCTAACACATAGCATGTATATAGCAAAAATTACACCCCAAAACACATTCTGCTACTCCTCCCGAGTATGGCGATACCACATGTGTAGGACTTTTACACAGCCTGGCCACATAGAGAGGCCGAACATTGAAGTAGTACGTTCAGGCGTTCTAGGAGCATACGTCAAAAAAACATCTACAAGGTAAAAGAATAGATCAATTCACCCATAGAAAAAACAGCGCATATTACTCTATAAAAGGAAAGTTGTTCTGGTGCAATCTCTTATTCTACGGAAAACATATGTGTATACTCCAAAAATAAATCATACAAGATTGTTATTATCCATAATAACTATCCATATGTCCAGTTTATGCTATATACTCCAGGTAGTCTCAGTGAGAAAAGAACTGAAACAAAGTTATCTATTACAGTCCATAGGAAGCATAGGAAGCAAAACTGAAACAAAGTTTTCTGTCACAGATCATCAGGGGTATACAATGCAATCCTTCCTTAACGTGACTAGACTTCCAGCAATAAAACACAATTTATTTAAATAGAAAAATATTGCACTCACAAAAAACAATCCTTTAAAAACATTGGTTCACACTACATGCATAGTTCTTTACGATAGTCACTTGGATCAGCAGGATTGATATTCCTTCTGGTAAATGAATGAAAGAACTTATGATATATTCGCCGGATATAATGGATATTGAGAATGATAGTATATTATTAGTGATCTGACATTCTCGCATCGGTGAAGTGTGTGAGGGGAATAAGATTTTTAAGATTTTTTCGATTCTTCTGATAAATGAAGTGCAGATTTTTAGAGGCACTCGCAAAAGCCTGTGGTAGTTGGTTTGCAAAGAGAGCCGCGTATAGAATAAAGGTGGATAAAACACTAAACATTTATATACGCCTATGAAGGGTTAATAGCATACATATATAAAAAAAGGGGTCAGGACTGATTGCCTCCACCCTCAGATGATGTCAATACGACGAAACGCGTCAGGGTGGAAGTACACATTAGCAGCATAGAGAGACTGACAGGAGGGAGGAAAGACGCACAGTTAAAACCGTGAGCTATCATATGGCGACAACCTGTAGCGGCTGATGTTAATATATCTTCCTGTACCTGACTATCGTAAAGAACTATGCATGTAGTGTGAACCAATGTTTTTAAAGGATTGTTTTTTGTGAGTGCAATATTTTTCTATTTAAATAAATTGTGTTTTTACGAGACAGTATTGCGCTATGTGTGTTTTCCGCAATTGCTTTTTTCCGAGATCTTGAATCACCTGGTGCTCATGAAGCGGATGAGATCCAGCCGATGAGGAGTGATATCTGAAAGCTCGTGTAACCAGGCAGATCTGGTAAGAATAAAACTAAAGGGGGTTGCTTCAGGCTTGGGATTACCCCCCAGCAAATTTGGGAACACTGTATTTTATTGCTGGAAGTCTAGTCACGTTAAGGAAGGATTGCATTGTATACCCCTGATGATCTGTGACAGAAAACTTTGTTTCAGTTTTGCTTCCTATGCTTCCTATGGACTGTAATAGATAACTTTGTTTCAGTTCTTTTCTCACTGAGACTACCTGGAGTATATAGCATAAACTGGACATATGGATAGTTATTATGGATAATAACAATCTTGTATGATTTATTTTTGGAGTATACACATATGTTTTCCGTAGAATAAGAGATTGCACCAGAACAACTTTCCTTTTATAGAGTAATATGCACTGTTTTTTCTATGGGTGAATTGATCTATTCTTTTACCTTGTAGATGTTTTTTTGACGTTTGTAGTGGTTTTATTTTTATATTTAAAGCCTTTTAATACAGCTGCTTAAATTCCACAGCTCCCAGTTAGGAAGCACACTATTTAGTGCAAGCGCTTTTGTTTGCTTGGTTAACGGGCGGAGGTTACCTAAAGCAAAGGTGTTCATTGGTTCTAGGAGCATAAATGACACATCTCATTTCATTCCTACCCATCACACTTTTGAAGGTCCTGGACCACCAGGACAGTTAAATTGCCCACAAAATGACCCCATTTTGGAAAGAAAACACCCCAACGTATATTCTATGAGACATGGGCTGCAAATAGGTACTCGGGTACTCTGATGGGCTGGAGATAGGTACTCGGGTACTCTGATGGGCTGGAGATAGGTACTCTGGTACTCTGATGGCCTGGTGACAGGTACTCTGGTACTCTGATGGCCTGGTGACAGGTACCCGGGTACTCTGATGGCCTGGTGACAGGTACTCGGGTACTCTGATGACCTGGTGACAGGTACTTGGGTACTCTGATGGCCTGGTGACAGGTACTCGGGTACTCTGATGGCCTGGTGACAGGTACTCTGATGGCTTGGTGACTGGTATTTGGGTACTGAAGGGCGGTGACAGGTACTCGGGTACTAAGATGAACTGTGACAGGTACTCGGGTACTCAGATGAACTGTGACAGGTACTCGGGTACTCGGACTGTGACAGGTACTCGGGTACTCGGACTGTGACAGGTACTCGGACTGTGACAGGTACTCGGGTACTCAGATGGGCTGTGACAGGTACTCGGGTACTCAGATGGGCTGTGACAGGTACTCGGGTACTCGGATGAACCGTGACAGGTACTCGGGTACTTTGATGGGCTGTGACAGGTACTCGGGTACTTTGATGGGCTGTGACAGGTACTCGGGTACTTTGATGGGCTGTGACAGGTACTCGGGTACTCTGATAGACTGTGACAGATACTCGGGTACTCTGATGGACCGTGACAGATACTTGGGTACCCTGATGGACCGCGACAGGTACGCGGTACTCTGATGGGCTGTGACAGGTACTCGGGTACTCTGATGTGCCGTGGCAGGTACTCGGGTACTCTGATGTACTGTGACAGGTACTCGGGTACTCTGATGTGCCGTGACAGGTACTCGGGTACTCTGATGTGCCGTGACAGGTACTCGGGTACTCTGATGGGCCGGGACAGGTACTCGGGTACTCTGATGGGCCGGGACAGGTACTTGGGTACTCAGATGAACTGTGACAGGTACTCGGGTACTCAGAAGGGCTGGGACAAGTACTCGGGTACTCAGATGGGCTGTGACAATTACTCGGGTACTCAGATGAACTGTGACAGGTACTCGGGTACTCTGATGGGCTGGGACAGGTACTCGGGTACTCTGATGGGCTGGGACAGGTACTCGGGTACTCTGATGGGCTGGGACAGGTACTCAAATACTCTGATGGGCTGTGACAGGTACTCTGATGGACTGTGATTGGCAGGTACTATGAGGGGTGGTGACAGGTCCTCTTTATTGGGGGGGCAATTAGTATGATTGGTGTACACTGTAGGCGGTAACGAGATGTTACCGCAATCTCCTCCTCACACACGATTGGTGTGTGAGGAGGAGAACCCGGTAACATCTCGTTACCGCGGTTTGTTTACATTTTAGTGATCGGCTGTGAAAGGATCACAGCCGATCACGTGGGTAAACAGCCGGCCAATGGCTGTTTACCAGCGTCGGTGACGAGCAGTGTTCCCAAGGAACACGCCGCCACCGACGTGCACGTGCAGCGCGCCGTGCACAGTCGGGGTGTTACCATCTGTGATCGGCCGTGACTTCATCACGGCCAATCACGTGGTAAACAGCCATAACCAATGACTGTTCACCCCCTTCGGTGGTGAGCGGTGTCTCCGTGAAACGCCTCCACCGAAGAAACAGGGACGATCGCGCGCATTCCCTGTTTAAACGGGAGACCGTCATATGACGGCCTCCCGCCACAATAGGTGCGCCGCCTGGCCGTCATTTGACAGCCGGCGGTCAGCATCTAGTTAACCACTTGCTTACTGGGCACTTAAACCCCCCTCAGTCCCAGACCAATTTTCAGCTTTCAGCGCTGATGCACTTTGAATGACAATTTTTATCATTTTTTTCCCACAAATAGAGCTTTAATTTGGTGGTATTTAGTTACAGCTGGGAGTTTTATTTTTTGCTAAACAAACAAAAAAAGATGCAAAAAAAAAAAATCATGTTTTAATAGTTTGTTCTAAAATTTTGCAAACGGGTCATTTCTCTCCTTCATTGAAGTGCGCTGATTAGGCGGCACTGATAGGCTGCATTGGTGGGCACTGATGGGCTGCACTGGTGGGCACTGATAGGCATAGTTAAGGCGGCACTAATAGGCACAGATAAGGCGGCACCGATGGGCAAAGATAAGGCGGCACTGATGGGCAAAGATGGGCACAGATAAGATGGCACGGATGGGCGGCACGGATGGGTGGCACGGATGGGTGGCACGGATGGGCACTGATAGGTACCACTGATAGATGGGACTGATGGGCACTGATAGGTGGCACTGATGGGCACTGATAGGTGGCACTGATAGGTGGCTCTGATAGGTGGCACTGCTGGGCACTGATGGGCGGCACTGCTGGGCACGGATGGGCGGCACTGCTGGGCACTGATGGGCGGCACTGGGGTGAAGCACCTTTGAGGCAGATTGTGGGCACTGTGGGTGGCACTGTGGGTGGCACTGCTGGGTGGCACTGTGGGCACTGCTGGGTGGCACTTGGCACTGCTGGGTGGCACTATGGGCACTGCTGGGTGGCACTGACGGGGGGCACTTACTTTTATTCAGGATGGCACTGCGGGGGGCAGGTGGGCACTGGCAGGAGGCAGATGATCGCTTGAATTGCTGGCCGTGATCGGGACTGATGTCCCGATCACGGCCGCCGGCGATCGGCTTTTTTTTTCCTCCTAGCGCTGTCAGCGCGAGGAGGAATACTAGCCGATTACCGGCTCCGTTCTATCACCTGATCAGCTGTCATTGGCTGACAGCTGATCACGTGATAAGGGGTCGGGATCGTACAGTATACCCCTACCCATTCACATAGGGCGGTCAGGATAAAAGGGGCTTCCAGATTCCAATATGCCCACACCTGCAGACCCCACAACCACTGGACCAGGGTTGTGGGGACAAGGCCCTTGTCCCCATCAACATGGGACAAGGTGCTTTGGAGGGTACCCCAGAGCACCCTACCCATGTTGAGGGCACGAGGCCTGGTATGGTTCAGGACGGTGGGTGCTTGCTCCCCCATCCTGTCCTCCAGGCTGCTTTCTCAGATAAGGGTCTGGTTTTGATTTTGGGGGGACCCCACGCCAACATTTTGGTGTGGAGTTCCCCTTAAAATCTATGCCAGACCCAAAGGGCCAGGTATGGATTTTGGGGGGGGGGGCAAGCTGTTTTTTTTTATTGGCATGGAGTTCCCCTTAATATCTATACCAGACCCAAAGGTCTCTATATATATATATATATATAGCTACAGCAGAATAAAGTGAAGGTTCTGGAGTGGCCATCTCAGTTTCCTGACCTCAATATCATTGAGCCACTTTAGGGAGATATCAAATGTCCATCCAGTTCAAGCAAGACAGCCCAAGAATTTACAGAAACTGGAGGCTTTTTGCCAAGAGGTATGGTCAGCTTTACCATCTGAGAATATAAAGAGCCTCATCCACAACTACCACAAAAGACTTCAAGCTGTCATTGATGTTAAAGGGGGCAATAAAAGGTATTAGGAACTGGGGAATGTAAACTTTTGATCGGGGCCATTTGGGTAGTTTCTGTTTCCATTATGATTTAAAAAGAGTAAACACAGTTGATTGATAATAAATGGCTTCAGCCAATCACTAACCATGAGTGAAAGAAAAGTTTTTGTTTTATCATTCATATTCTCTGAAAAATGGCCAAGAAATCTACAGTGTATATATATATATATATATATATATATATATATATATATATATATACTAAACCGCCTGCACACCACTAACTATCCTGCCTCTAGCTAATGTTTTCTCAATTATAACACTCTATACAGCCACTGTTTAAGCAGCCTTTTATAGTGTGGGGTGTGGACTTAGCCCTTAGCTCATGACTGGCTAAAAGCACCCTACCTTTGACCAATAATGGCTCTCATAACAGAGCGTGTTGTGATTGGCCAAAGCATGCAGGTCAGGTACATGCTTTGTCCAATCATCAGACATTAATTCACTGCAATCTAGCATGGGATGTTCTGTGGTGCTCAAGGTCAGAGTAACCTTTGGGGTCAGTCCTCTTCAAGCAGCCCTTTGGGGAGTGGTGCTACACACATGTGCTGCGGTAATAAAATGAGTCTCTCACTACATAATACTATAAGGCATATTAACGCATGAACACATGTGTGTTGCACTACTGTGATATTCCTTTTGAATGGCACCCCAATTCAGAAATCATTGTTTTTTACGCAAAGGCCATATAGAGAATCACTATGCACAGCTGTGCTTATTGGTGCACTTTTTTGGAAATAATGGTGCAGATGCATTGCATTGCATTCACAGCCCATTCACAATAAATGGTAAGACAGCCATTTATTTTGCGTGGACTATAAATGCAATACAATACACCTACACCATTTATTCCAAAACACAAATTACACATTTATGTGTCTCTTAACCTCCCTGGCGGTATGATTATTTCAGATTTTAGGCGCTGAAAGCGGTACAATTATTTTGCATGAAAATTTGGTGTTTTATATTGTAGTCCTGTAATTCTTAGGAATAACTCACTTAAATCTGTCCAAACCAGAGTCTAGCAGACATCCCGGGTATGATAAAGTTTGAAAAATGAAATCATAAATTATAATATAATAAATAACTATAAATAATTATACCAAATAATAATATAACAATAATAAAAAATTATTCAATAATGTAATCAAATCAAAAACACTGAAATTTGCTCAGTTGCAGAATTGTCACTGTCATTAATTTTCAATATTTGATGACGGATCTCCCCACAAATTGCTGTCGCTCAATTCTGCCAGTGATTCTAATTTATTATCACTGTTTTCTAGCTGGTCTAAAATAATTTTTGATGTAAAGGGACAGTTTTGGTTGCTATGGAAAATCTCCAGTTTCCAGGCATAAATAACAGTTTTTATAAGATAACCTGCATGCAGGGCACTGGACAGAACACTAGGGACAAAGGGGATGTGAAATAATTACATACAGCAATGTAATCTGTAAGATTACATTATACTGTATGTAATATGTGTGCTTAACTTTTTGAATTTGGCGCCGTTCTCCGTCCCCATGCGCCGTAACACTCGCAGGGAACAGAGCACGGCTCCGTGATACATCGAGCGAGACACAGCTCGCTCGTACAGAGTGGGGACATCGCTGAATCCAGGGGACAAGGTAAGTAAACCTCTCCCTACATTCAGCGATGTGGTCCCGAGTCTGGCTCGGGTTACCACTCTTGGTACAAAATCTCCACCCTGAGCCAGACTCGGGAATACCGCCAAGGGGGTTAATGCAATTCAACATTGTGAATGGGCCCTGAGTGTCCACTTTGCTCAGTGACTGGTCGAATCCTTTAGTAACTCAACCCCTACTGTGTTTGGACCCATAAGCGTAGGTTTCTGTATGTATTTTAATATGTATTATCTGTATGTATTCTCCTGCTAAAAGTCTATGTAATTAATCCCAATCTCATAAATCTCATAAGAATAATATCAACAGTAATTTTCAGTTTTTTTAATCTGCAACATGCTTTATCCTAATGTGAAGGTTCTTTTTTAGGTACTTACTGTTATAGCATGTTCCCTCTTCCAAATTGTGCTCCTCCCTATCGCACATGCCTCCGATGGAGTGAGTAAATCAATACACAAGGGGCAGGAATGATCCAATGTTATCACCATATCGAAACCCGTTCTGAGAAAAGCCATGCTCTCATCACTGGAGTGCATGCATATAGACAGGAAAGAGTCTGCATGAGATTGGTATTACTGGAATGCAACAGATGATGATAAAATTTAAAAAAGGATTTTATTTTTGAATGAAAATTGTTTATTATACACAAAATGCCATTCAGTGGTTCCCCAGGGTTCTGTACTATTTAATTTATTCATACACATTTGCAGGATGGGATAAACAGCTCAATCTCAGTATTTGCAGATGATACTAAACTAAGCAGGGCTATAACTTATATGCAGGATGTAGAAACCTTGCAAGAAGATCTAAACAAATTAATGGGATGGGAAACTACATGGTAAATGAGGTTTAATGTTGAAAAATGTAAAATAATGCATTTAGGTGCAAAAAATATGAATGCAATCTACTCACTGGGGGAGAACCTCTGGGTGAATCAAGGATGGAAAAGGACCTGGGGGTCCTAGTAGATGATAGGCTTATTTTCTCTGGAGAAGAGACGCTTGAGAGGGGACATGATTTAAATGTACAAATACCATACTGGTGAACCCACAATAGGGATAAAACTCTTCTGTGCAAGGGAATTTAAAAAGAAACGCGGCATTCACTAAAATTAGAAGAGAATCGGTTTAACCTTAAACTGCTTAAAGGGTTCTTTAATGTAAAAGTGGTAACAATGTGGAATTCCCTTCAACAAGCAGTGGTTATAGCGAGGAGCATCAATACTTAAAAAAAAACTATTAGATAGGCACTTTAATGACCACAACATACAGGGATATACAATGTAATATAAACATAAAGCACACACACATAGGTTGGACTTGATGGACTTGTGTCCATCACCTCACCACCAACCTCACCACCTATGTAACTATGTAACATTTACTTTAACCAATTGAGCTCCGAAAGATTTTACCCTCTTCATGACCAGGGCATTTTAGCTATTCAACACTGTGCTATTGGCTTACTGGTAATTGTCATGCAACACTGTACCCAAACAAAATTTGGTATTTGATCACTACAGGGTTTTTTTATTTTTTGAGATATAAAGAAAAAAAAGAAACATTTTGAAAAAAAAAAAACATTATTATTTTACTTTCTGCTATAAAATATTTCTAATAAAAAATAAAAAAATCTAATTTCTTCCAAAAATGTTGGCGAAAATGTATTCTTCAAAATATCTTTGGTAAAAAAAAAATCCCAAACGAGTGTATTTTGATTGGTTTGCGTGTAAGTTATTGCGTCTACAAACTATGGTATAGATAGTGGAATTTTTTTTTTATATACTAGTAATGGCGGTGATCAATGACTTTTAGTGGGACTGGGATTGTGCAGTGGGCAATCTGACACTAATTGATGCTGGCGGGGAACTGACTAACTGCCAATGATGACATCAGCAGTGACACCAATACAGTAATCAGTGCTAATAATATACACTGTCATTGTACTAAATGACACTGGCTGGGAAGGGGTTAATACCTAGGATGATTAAGGGGTTTAATGTTTACCTAACAATGTTTTGTGCATGTACTGTGTGTTCCTTTTACTAAGCAATGTGCCGATTTTAGAAAGAAAAAAAAATAGCACATCGCTGTCTGTCATTCACTCAGCCGATCAGCGGGTGCCGGCCATAAATCATTGGCTGGGAATCGCTCAGCAGAAAATTACAGCACCATCTACCAGGTCCACATGCGCATATGCGAATAGACCCAGAAGAAAGCCGCGATGTATAGGTACATGATTGTACCTGTACGAGCCGACCTGCTGCAGTAAAGGTACTGCAGCGGGTCAGCAAGTGGTTAGGGCAGACCAATACCTAAGTGTTAAGCCCAATACACACTATCAGTTTTTCTGCTGATTTTTGTCTTCAGATTTACCAAAACCATGTAGTAGAAGGGCCTGCCTGATTACATACAAATTGAAACTCTTAAAGTTTGACCTCATATTATATGGTTTTGGTAAATCTGAAGGAAAAAATAATCAGAAAATCTGATAGTGTGTATGGGGCTTAAAGTGGTTGTAAACCCTTACAAACCACTTTGACCTACAGGTAAGCCTAGATTAAGGCTTACCTGTAGGTCCAAGAAATATCTCCTAAACCTATATGGTTTAGGAGATATTTGCCCGAAAACAAGCACCGCTGTCTACGGCGCATGCGCCGTAGACAGCGGCGCGCAGGCGCACTGAGCGCGGCATTCTCAACGACGGAGCTGCCGCGCGTGTCGGCTCCCGTGCGCATGCACAGGAGTGACGTCATCGCGGCCTCGCCGAATGACAGCGGCGGAGCTGCGAGACCCCACCAAGAAGATGGATGCGGCGGACTACAGGGGACAGCGGCGACTTCGCTCCCTCCTGTGTCAGGTAAGTGACACATAATGGGCTACTATGTGATGCATAGTAGTCCATTATGCTTTGCCTTTGCAGGGAATCAAAGAGGAAGTAAACTCATCAGGGTTTACTTCCTCTTTAAGTCAACATTACAAAATAAATAGAAAGCACACACGTTTTAAGTATGCTAAATGGTTATCTTTCTTTTATAAATGCAGTCTGTGGTTCCTGTCATTTGAGCTATATCTTGGCATAGGTCACTTATTCTGACTATACTGTGTATTGTGGTTCACTAGTTACAGCAGCATCCTAAGTCAGTAAAGCCCAGTTTTGCAATCAGTTTACCCATGCATTGCACCCATGTTAGAATTGTGCTGCTTTTCTCCTACACTTTAATTATTATTATTTTTTTTTATTATGATGCTTTTTCCTTGTAAACTGAATAGTTAAAAAGTTGGAAAATGTTCTTGCTTTTTGAATCACAATATTTTTTTTAAATTCTGTTAATTCAGTCCTGCAAAATGTTTATGGAACTGTGCCGATAAATTACTGTTTATAAAAAGGATTATTCATTTGGAAACACAAGCATCCCTAATATTTGAAATGAAACCTATGACTAGAGAGTCAAAATGTGTGATGGAGACATTGAAAAGAAAACCTACCCACAAAAACAAAAGATAATAAGAGTCACCTGTTTCGGCTTCTACATGTTCTTATTGTGCTATTGACTATTGATTCTGTAATGACACACAACTTTACGTTGTTTTGCCTAGCATCCAGTAAACTTGGAAAAATATCTTGTGATATATATTATCCATGAGTGATATAAATGGAATTTCCAATTCAAAGGGCACTTGCTCATCTACATAACACCGATGTGCTTTAAATTATCCATTACAAATGTGTACTGCAAGCACTTACATACATATGAGTTTCAGGTAATATTTCCAAAGAAAGTGAACAGGATAGAGTGATTTAATCTGTGGCAGGCCTATTTTCCCCTCTTGTCGGGGCATCAGTAATATCCCTACGCAAATATCTCATCTTACTGGTCAGAGCCTCTTTAAAACTTCCATAAATGCTTATAATTACAGCATTAAACTCCAGTTTATTATTTTTTACAGGTGCAGGTGTACAGCTGATAGCAAACCGTGCCGCATTTACATACAAATTGAAGATTTTTTTTCCCTCTCCTCCCTTAACTAATCAGCCAAGTAAAAGGAGTGAAGCCTTAGAGCTCGATCAGGTCCTTAAATACATCTGGTGACATTTTTACCATGCATTAGCATGATAGGGCAAGCAGAAATATAATGAAGCAATGATTGCTTTTCCATTGAAAGCACAAACTGTTTCATTTTTCCTGTCATCTCAAATAAGTGTTAAAGAGGGATTTGAAGCTATTGTGTGTGTTCCTTATGCCAGAAACTTACAAACACTGATGGGCGCATTAAATACCCATTAGTGTCTCTGCTGAAATTATGGCCACATATCTGCTCTTCAGAATGTATTCTTTGATTTAAAGTGAAATTGGCCTTTGTTATGCTTCCCATTCCCACCTCTTAAAGCAACAGCCCCAATTACCTAGGGCGCAAATTAATTTCTTTTTCAGATTGCATTTGAATGTAATTTTTCATGCAGCTCTCATGCTTAGGATGTCATACTGTAAGTCATCAATGATTGTATGATAGTAGTATTACCAAGTTTCTGGAAGGTCTCCAAAATATACACAAGGAAAGACAACAAAGTACGAGAATGGATTTTTTCACTGATTTGAAAACAGAATATCTATTTTTTTTTATTTGTTTCTAAAACAACAAAATTGTATTTGTTTCTAAAACAATAAAACAACAACCAAAAAAAAAACAAAACGTGAAATACCATAGATGGCGATGGTTCTTCTTCTGCTACTACAATTGCAGAATACAAACAGAAATAATAAATTGTGTAAGATGGAAATCTATTCATTTTGGTAAACATAAAGCTTTTGCATTCATTAATTCGTGGACAGATTCCAAAAAATATTATGGCAGTGAATTTATGTCAACTTCAGAATTGAGTGTCATACTACTTTTACAAAAACCCTGAATGTTCCACAATTGTACTGAAAGAATGTTTTCTAAAAGTTGAGGCAAAGGTTGTATTTTTTCATAGTATTATGTCAGACAAATCAAATAATCACGTTCCAAAACCTCGTCCCACCTGCAAATGTGTATAGTTCATTATGGTGTGGAGTTGTATGTTGAATCAATGAAAATCACAGAGGAACCAATGAATTTCAGATTGAATCAGGAAACCATACAGAAGGATGTCAGTTTGTCTGCTACCTAAACTTAAAAGGGAACATGCAATGTTACAGTACATCGATCAAAAATGCAGGTATAAATCAACACAGGGTGTCTTAAACAGGCTATATTTAGTATTTTAGAAAATATAGGGCAGAATCTTATCGAAAATTCTATGGCATGGTATAAAGCAGGCTATAGCCAGAAGCGATGATCAGGGTATTCTGACAGCGGGGGAAGTCTCCCCGCTTGAAAAGTACACAGCAAAGAGAATTCACCCATCCACCTTGAATGTGTGGATGAGGGATCAAGTTATTTTTGTCATTCAAACCGCTGGCTGAATGAAAAAACAAACAAACTCATCAATGGGCTGCCTAAGGTTGGTTTCTCACGGGCGATCCAATCAGGTCCTCCTCTCAGTTTTTCAGACGGACCTCATTGGACCATCCATTGTTCTCTATGGAGTGGCAGATGTCAGCGGACATATGTTCACTGGCACCCATCGGCATTCGATCCGATACTGTCCACTCAAAACAGATGGATGGGGGCACCCATTCCCCACTCATCTGGTGGATTAGATGGCAGTCAGATGGAAACAGACAGTCCGTTTCCATCCGCCTGCCCCATAGAGAACAGCAGGGCTGTGTCTGTGCCCACTCTGCATAGTGGAGCAGACACGGACCTGTCATCTGCCTACTCAGCGGAGAGATCCCCTGCTGAGCAGATAGATGCACTTTACGGAGTCCGCCCCGTATGAAAGGAGCCTAAATGTTGCTTACTCTGAGAATGTCATTAGGGAAAAGCCCAAGGGATTCTTCCCATCAGTGTGAGTACAGTTTTTATCCTGTTTAAATTAACTTTTTCTACATAGTTTGAGGTAAGTGAAAGTGTTTACAAGGTTTCTTATTGACTTAATTACTATTATGTTGCTAACATTTTACATAGTAATTTAGTACTTTATTATACTTTTTCCATCTTCTTTTTGCCTACTTACATCTTCTGTTTAGATATAGAAAGGTTTATTTGTCAAAACTGGAAAATTTTGCTACAATCCTTTAGATCAATCCTATCCTTTGTTTCATTTTCCCATATACTAAAAATATGACCTCTGGTCAATATGACCATGTTCTTCACTTTTTAAATATACCGATACAGTATTAGTGTATTTATATTAAGAAACTGACAAAAAATATAAGAGCTGTCATTGCTGACTAGTTTTAAAGGTGTGTGCTGTCATACCTTTTACTTGCTTCACTGTTTAGTAAGTTCCTGACCTGAAACAATAAGTTTCTATATCAGATTGTGCTTGTTTCAGGTCATCAGTGAAGTCTGTACAAGGATGAAAGCCCCATAGCATATATCTTCAAAAACAATGACATTTTCCATATGCCTTTCCTTAGAAGTCCATCATAGACAATGTAATGTTACTGGTAAAGGGGTTGATCTACTAAAGGCAAATAGACTGTTTACTTTGTGCTGAAATGTTCCCAGAGCTTAATGAATGAGATGCATCTCTACTGACTTCCATCATCGAATTATGTGCAAGAAAAAAGCATTTTTTTAAATTTTTTTGCACATGATTGGGTGTTATTTGAAAAGTGAAACGTCTTCATATTCACCAAGCTCTGGGGAAAATGTCCTTGCTAATGCAACTTCCTTTGCAATGTGAATAACCTATTTTTCTTTAGTAATCCAAACCCTAAGTGATCCAAATACCTGTTCTTAACTTCAAATAATTTTCTTTTGTGCCGAAAAACCCCCCAGATTCTGGACCCAGAGAGTTTAGAGCATAACCTCCCTGGCGGTATGATTATTTCAGATTTTAGGTGCTGAAAGCGGTACCATTATTTTGCATGGAAAGTTTATATTCTAGGCCTGTAATTCTTAGAAATAACTCACTTAAATCCATCCAAACAAGAGTCTAGTAGACACCCCGGGTATGATAAAGTTTGAAATACGAAATCATATATATATATATATATATATAAAATAAATAACTATAAATAATTATAACAAATAATAATATAATAATATTAAAAATTATTCAATAATGTAATCAAATCAAAAACACTGAAATATGCTGTATTTATTTAATTACCGAGATGAGGTGCCTTATCTATCAAGGTCATACCAGACACACCCTTTTCTGTTTACTAAAATATGCTGAGTTGCAGAATTGTCATTGTCATTACTTTTAGTGTTTGATGATGAATTTCCTCATGAATTACTATCTCTCAATTCTGCAAGTGATTCTAATTTAGTATCGCTGTTTTCTAGCTGGTGTAAAAGCACTTTTGACGTAAACTGAATTTTTTTGGTTGCTATGGACAATCTCCATTTTCCTGGCATAAAGAATAGTATTTATAATATAAAACTGCATGCAGGACACTGGACAAACCACTAGGGACAAATGGGATGTGTAATTATTTGATATAGTAATGTACTCTGTAAGATTACATTATACTGTATCTATACTGTGCTTTTTACTTTTTGAATTTGGTGTGCGAACTCCGTTCCCGTGCGTCGCAACGCTCGCAGGGAACGGAGCCTGGCACTGTAACAGATTGAGCGAGACACGGCGGCTCGCACATCACAGGATCACAGGATCCAGGGGACAAGGTAAGTAGCCTCTACATGGATCCTGTGATGCGATCCCGAGTCTGGCTCAGGAATACCGCTTTTGGTATTGAAATCTCACCCAGAGCCACACTCAGGAATACCGCCAGGGAGGTTAAAAGAGAAGTATGGTTTTCTTTTTTTTCCCCCATCATACTTAACACGGTAGATGCAGCATCGGTCCGATGCTCCATCTGTCCCCCCGGCGCCTCTGCACTGAAAACCGAGTGATCACTCGGTTTTCACAGCTCCATGAGCAAAGAGCTGTAGACTGTCAGTCACAGCTCTCTGCTGTTCTCTCTCTGACTTCATTGGAGTGCTGAGCTGTGGAGAGGGTGGAGCGGCCATCTCAGGCTTTCATCGGCTAATCAGGATGAAGACCGCTCTGTGCTGGCATCACGGATTTCAGTCCAGGCACAGCACCATTACCAACAATGGGAGTCTGGATCTGCCATCCATGATGTCAGCAGAGAGCAGCCTTCAGCCCACTCTCTAGTGAAAATGGATCACAGGAGTGCAAAACGAATTGAGCTCCAGTGACCCATAGGAGAAGGCCAGTCAAACGAGCTTTGGCTGGACCTCTCCTTTAACTTCAAGTTGTCTATAATAAGCCTCATGTGACCCAGTGCTAATCTGCACCCCTGTTCTTTGACTGTAAAATACCACGTGCTCTGTGCCCAGTAGAGATTGTGCCATTTCACTTTTATTATAGAGAATAAAGGTACAATATCATTAAACGTTAATTACAAAGGAAAAGTAACAGATTTACAAATACAGTTTGGAGTAAAGCTGGTACAACTTTGCAATGAAAAAAGCTACACTATATTGCCAAAAGTATTGTGATGCCTGCCCTTACATGCACAATAACTTTAATGCAATCCCAGTCTTAGTTTGTAGGGTTCAATATTGAGTTGGCCCACCCTTTGCATCTATAACAACTCCAACTCTTCTGGGAAGGCTGTCCACAAAGTTTAGGAGTGCGTCTATTGGAATGTTTGACCATTCTTCCAAAAGCACATTTGTGAACTTAGACACTAATGTTGGATGAAAAGGCCTGGCTTGCAGTCTCAGCCCTAATTCGTCTCAAAGGTGTTCCATCAGGTTGAGGCCAGGACTGTGTGCAGGTCAGTCAAGTTCCTCCACCCCAAAACTGTTAATCCATGTCTTTATAGACCATGCTTTGTGCACTGGTGCGCAGTCATGTTGAAACAGATAGGGACCATCCCCAAACTGTTCCTCAAAAATTGGGAGCATGAAATTGTCTAAAACGTCTTGGTATGCTGACACCTTTAAAGTTTCCTTCACTGAAACTAAGGGTCCAAGTCCAATCCTTGAAAAACAACCACACACCATAATCCCCCTCCAGCAAACCTTACACTTGGCAAAATGCAGTCAGGCAAGTACTGTTCTCTTGGCAACTGCCAAACCCAGACATGTCCATCAGATTGCCAGACAGAGAAGTGTGATTCGTCACTCCAGAGAACATGTCTCCACTGCTGTAGAGTCCAGTGGCTTTACACCTCTACACCGATGCTTTGCATTGCACTTGGTGATGTAAGGCTTGGATGCATCTATGAACCTCTCTATTAAATGTTGTTGTGCTAATTTAAAGGCCACGCAAAGTTTGGAGGTCTGTAGCTATTGACTCTGCAGACAGTTGGCGACTTCTGCGCACTGCAAACTTCATTGCGAGCTGTAATTTTACGTGGTCTACCACTTTGTGGCTGAGTTGCTGTTGTCCCCAGTTACTTCTACTTTGTTATAATACCACTAACAGTTGAACTTGGAATATTTAGTAGCAAGGAAACTTCACGGATGGACTTATTGTAAAGGTGGGTACCATGCTTGAATTCACTGAGCTCCTAAGAGAGACCCATTCTTTCACAAATGTTTGTAGAAGCAGTCTGTATGCCTAGGTGCTTGATTTTATACACCTGTGGCCATGGAGGTGATTGGAACACCTGAATCCAATGTTTTGAAAGGGGTATCCCAATATGTTTTTCAATATAGTGTATATTGTATAGAAAAGGAACAGGATTACAACATTAATTCCAATGGTGACACATTGGTTACTGAGAAAGGCATGGAATTCAAAGCCTATGTAAGAGTATTTCTTACTAAAATATAAGAAGTACTAATCAGGATGGTAATGTGCAACAGGGATGCTGTAGCCAGGAAGACCAGGTATGGGTAAGTTTTTCTTTTAAAAAACATATATTTGTAAAATGCATGTTTGTTCAGAATTTTTGTAGCCTCCCTGGCAGTATTCCCGAGTCTGAGATTCAGACTCAGGATCGCATCGCTGGATCCATGTAAGGGTTACTTACCTTGTCCCCTGGATCCAGTGATGTCTCCCCACTATGATCAACGAGCTGCCGGGTCTCGCTCGATCTGTGACAGGGCAGAGCTCCGTTCCTTGCGAGCGTTGTGATGCGCGGGGACGGAGTTCGGCGCCAAATTCAAAAAGTAAAAGACACAGTATAGATACAGTATACTGTAATCTTACAGATTACAGTACTGTATCAAATAATTACACATCCCCTTTGTCCCTAGGGGTTTGTCCAGTGTCCATCGTGCAATTTTATATTATAAATACTGTTCTTTATGCCAGGAAACTGGAGATTGTCCATAGCAACCAAAAAATGTCAGTTTACATCAAAAGTGGTTATAGACCAGCTAGAAAACAGCGATAATAAATTAGAATCACTCGCAGAATTGAGAGATAGTAATTTGTGGGGAAATTCATCATCAACCACTAAAAGTAATGACAGTGGCAATTCTGCAACTCAGCATATTTCAGTAAACAGAAACAGGTGTGTCTGGTATATCCTTGATAGATAAGGCACCTCATCCCGGTAATTAAATAAATACAGCATATTTCAGTGTTTTTGATTTGATTACATTACTGAATAATTTTTAATATTATTATATTATTATTTGTTATAATTATTTATAGTTATTTATTTTATATATATATATATATATATATATATATATATATATATATATATATATATATATATATTATAATTTATGATTTCATATTTCAAATTTTATCATACCTGGGATGTCTATTAGACTCTTGTTTGGATGGATTTAAGTGAATTATTTCTAAGAATTACAGGCCTACAATATAAAACGCCAAATTTCCATGCAAAATAATGGTACCACTTTCAGCACCTAAAATCTGAAATAATCATACCGCCAGGGAGGTTAATCATAAAAAATTTGAAATGAGAAATTAGAGGATGTTGGTTGCTTTCAATGTCAAGCAAGAGATAACATTGCTGCAATAAATAAGTCAGTAAATATTACATGGAATTCTGGAGGCCAGGAGTCCATGTCAATACCCAAAAGGGCCAATTTTGGATCGAGTTTTGCAAAACCAGTGATGGAGGAGGCCAGGAAAAAAACAGATGACCAAAATTGTTTGATAACTGGACAGTGCCACCAAATATGAGATAATGAACTGTCAGAGCCACTGTTTCTCCAAAATAAGGGGGATATCAGGGAAAATAGAGGGTAATACAAGATGTGGAGGAGTTTATGTAAGGATTCCCACTGTGAAATACATCTGGAATGTTTATGTGGTAACCGAGAACCAAGTGGCTGCAGATTGAAAAGACAATTCCCATAAATCCATAAATTAGGTTTTTAGCAGAGAAAGTGGATTAGAAAGGAGACTATAGATTGCAGAACTTCCCATATGAAAGGATGATAGTGAATCAAAGAGTCTCAAAAGTTCTGCAGGTAGAGATGAACCATGAAGTGGGATATGTTGTAAGGCGTGTTGTATCTGAATGTATTTGTAAAAGGTTGAGGACTTTATAGATTAGGTGTAGCATAGTTCTTGGAAGGAATTGAGATGGCAATATAAGTGAGCAAGAGAGTGGATGCCCGCTTTCTCCTATTATGTAGTGAAATGTCTTGTATAAGAGATTCCAAGGAGTGTATAGGAAGGTACTGTAGCACTGATAAAGAGAGACCTTGGGATGAGTCAGTGATAGAGTTCCATACTTTTGTAAATAGCATTCATATAGTCCAAGAAATTTTTCCATGGAGTCTGTTGAAGTCACGCAGCACCTAAGGTATGTTTAAGAGTAGAAGAGATTCTGCTATTTAATGGTTGAAGTAAAGTGGAAAAATAACCCTGGAACATAAGGTTATCTTATTGATATTGCTATCTTATCTTAATGTAATGATGTTTATGTAGGTGATCTGGTTCCTTGGCAGGCAGCTTCTATACCCCAGAGGATCTCCACAGTCTCTTTGGCTTATAGTGTAATGTAGAATGTGAATTGAAGCTCCACAATATCACTGAAAGGTCCAGATAGGACTTTATTATAATAAGTATCAGGGGGGAAATTGAAATACTAGCCAATGCAGTTCAGGGGTTTATCAATGCTCCTTTAGATTGAAAACATAGGTCTTGTCAGCAACTGGTTATGGGTTCACTTTAATAGTTTTTGAATAGTACTTTTTATAATTCTGTAAGAAATAGTGAGGAGCTTTAAAAAAAATTAAAGTGTAAAAAAGATGTTTAATTGTTTTCCACCCAGCCTATAGACAAATGAGGGCCGGCAGGACATTCGCCAATCTGGGTGGAATTCATATGATGTCCTCTCTAAAATGCACCACACTCTGGCACAATCTCTCACCCTCTGTGTCCACCAGACACAGCTGATAACACATAACTGTACTGAGTTGTTGCCAGTATCATGTGATCGCTGTGACCAATCACAGCAGATCGCATGACAATTTGTGCACAATGGATGTTTTCCATTCATGCCGTTCATTGGGTACTATTATGTTGCTCACTAAGATTGGTCACAGTGATCACTTGGTACAGACAGGACCTATCACAGCACATCTGTACTATGTGATTAGCTGTGGCCAATCACAACTACTCACAACAAAATCTTCTGAATAAATCAATTTCATTCAGTAAAAATGATTGTTTATAACAGTAATATTCATAATGTGTAAAAAATAAATAAAAAAATAAATCCCACACAGTAAGTACAGTGTTACTACTGTCTTTTTTTTTTATGTCACCGGTCAGTGTCCCTGATCACTCCCACGCCAGTTATATGATGACGCTGTCCTGCACTGGTAATAGTATGTAAAAAAAAGATACCAGTATTTTAAAATTTCTTAATTTTCCCAAAAAGTTGTGACAAAAAAAGTCAACTTAAAATAACTCACCATGCCTCTTATTAAATATCTTGGACTGTTTACTTTCCAAAAAGCGGTAATTTTGGGAGTAACTTGTTGATGTCCCCACACACACCAGGGGGCATACCTTGGATCTGGTCATTACAAACTCTGCTCCTCTCACCAACCTGCAGGTGTATGACCTAGGTGTGTCTGATCAGAAGGTCATTTCCATGGATTTGCCATCCCCATCCAGCCTCTACAAGCCTAAGCGGAATATCTGTTTCAGAAACCTAAAAAACATAAACCCAGAACTCTTGGCAGAAAACTTTCAGCATCTTCCCACACACTTCTCCTGCTATCCAGTGCTATCAGAAATAACCCAAGAAATTCCAAGCATCTCTTCTCCACTTTAAATCACGTTCTTAAACCAAAATCCCCTCCAATTACTGCCCTTACAGGAGAGCAGTGCAAAAAATTCATGGATTTTTTCACATCAAAAATGACACATATTCATTCTGTCCTTTCTGGTCCTCCCACCCAAATTGTGTCCTGATGAAGTGCACTGATGTTCATAAAACGCGTCAACGTACTCGATGCAGAGCATGACACTGAGCTCAAACATGTCTCCTTATCCATGAATGTAAGGGTTTTTCCATTACAATCTTCAACATCTAAAGAGTGGCAAATGAAATAGCCTACCTTGCAACAACTAAAGCTGTGTTCCAGACATCATCTGACAAGTCATATGACTGAATATCCCCAGAAAGCATCTATGGATTATACACCTGGGACTTGAACAGCCAGCTGCCATTACCAAAGTGCAATTCAGAGCTATCACAGTTCATTCCAAAGGGCCTCCATGTGGAGAGACCATAGAAACAGAAACTTACTTTGGCTGAGGTGGTGATCGATACGAGTGGTAAGAGCCCTGATGGGTAGCTTTGTCTGAACCCCTCCTATCCTTATTTATCTGTTCCTTTTGTGGACTTTGGAGGTCTATGTGACTTGTGAGATTTGTGAGGCACATATAACTCTTTATGCATGCTGTTGGCCCTGATTACTGCCTAGTCACACTCAGAAATCCCTGGCTAATATACTGGATCCATTATGTTGCAATTTATGTGAAATTTTTACTTAATCCAAGGGTAAGTAATCTGAGCCTTCTGTGCGGTAAGCCTTCTGAACTTACAGAACTATTTGTCTTTAATGACTGACATTTTAAAAGGGGGCTTTTGTGGCTGTTTGCTCCCACGTTCAAGAAAATAGTTCAATCTGGAGGTTCCAATACCAAGAAGACATCTTTATTGGGAGTTATTTATTTTATTCTGGAGAAGGGAGACTGGTGATTTGGGGTGATGGTATTTACAGTGCCTGTGTCTGTTTTTTAAAAATAACATTATTGCTAACTGCAGTATGTTTTTATTATTGTGATTGGGTATAGTGAGAGATGCAGTTCTATATAGAACATGGTGTTGCCTTTTATATTTCCCTATCATTGGGTGTGCATCTTTTTCATCAATAAAGTCTAATTAATTTCATCATAAAGCTGTGGTTGACCGTTCCCTTATCTGGCGTTCCCGGGACAATTTCTCTTTTTTTGTCCCATTCAGTTTTATTTTCACCCATATTTTTCCCCCAACATATATCATTCCCCAACCCCTAAATTGCTTTCCTGAGGTGTCATCAGAAGAGGTGCAGAACATCATCAGGAAGATAAAACCCTCCACCTGTCCTCTTGACCCTCTTCCAACTTCCCTGGTAAAAACTCATATCACTGTCCTAAGTCCTCTGATCACTGCTGCTACAAATCATTCTCTCCAAACTGGTCACGTCCCCCGTTTTAAAAAATGCCATTATCAGACCATTGCTCAAAAAACCCACTCTTGATCCAGAAGTCCTATCCAACTATAGGCCCATCTCCAACCTCCCCTTTATATCAAAAGTACTTGAGAAAGTAGTTGCCTTTCACCTTCAAGACCACTTCAAACATAAAAACGTCTTTGAAAAATTCCAGTCAGGTTTTCGTTTTGCTCACAGCACAGAGACTGCCCTCATGGTTCTCCCTTTCTCCTCATCCTTCTGGACCTTTCTGCCGCATTTGATACTGTTTACCATGGTATACTTTTAAACCGGCTTCACCTCACCACTGGACTCAATGACACAGCCCTCAGTTGGTTTAAATCATATCTCACAAACTGGACAGAATACATCTCCCTGGGCCACTTCAAATCAAATCCACATACAGTTACTTGCAGTGTCCCCCAGAAGTCAGTCCTTGGCACCATCCTCTTCATACTCCACCTTACCCCCCTTGGCCAAATTATCAGCCACCACAAAATGTCATTCCACTGCTAAGCTGATGACACACAGCTATATTAAAATGCAACAGCTGAAACCCCATCTTCACAGTCATCCCTATCAGTACTTACCACCTGTCTGGAGGAGATAAAGGTATGGATGGAGCACAACTTTCTTCAACTAAACAGTTCCAAAACTGAAGTCATACTGATTGGCACTCCTTACCAGACAAAATCATTATTCACAACCAGTATCACTTTTTTTCTGGTTCTAATATCCCCCTCTCATCAACTGTTACAAATCTTGGTGTAACTCACTTTTGAAGCCCATATAAATCATCTATGCTAGACCTCTTTCTACCACCTCCGTAATATCTCTAAACTCCGTCCCATTCTCTCCCACCCAGATGCCAAACAGCTGTTTCATGCCTTTATCTCCTCCAGACTGGACTACTGTAACACATTTCTCATTTGGATTTCTAGAAGGAGTCTGCAGAAGCTTCAGTACATCCAAAACTCTGCAGCAAGGATACTGAAGAGAATGTGGAAACATGAGCACATTACTCCCATTCTCCACTCACGCCACTGGCTTCCTGCCTCTACCAGGATTGAGTACAAAGTTTCTCTCCTCACACAACAATGCACCCATGGACATGCCCCCTCTACCTCAAAGAACTTCTCAAACCGCAAAACACAACATGTCCCCTTTGCTCCACTCACTCAAACCTTCTTCATATACCCAGAACTAGACTTAGGACAATGGGAGACAGGGCATTTAGTGCAGCTGCCCCGGGCCTGTGGAATGTCCTACCTGACACCTTGAGGGTTCCTCAATCCACTGACTGTTTTAAAAAAGGTCTTAAGACATTCCTTTTTTGCAAAGCTTTTTGTCCTTTTTAGATGTTTGTTTCATTGTATAAACTGCTAATTTTTTTTTTTTTTTTTTTTTAACCTGTAGCACTTTGAGATATTTTGATGAAAAGGACAATATAGATAAAAAGTATTATTATTATTATTATTATTATTATTATTATTATTATTGTACCATCCTGACATTTTTGAGCCTTAAGGAATGAATACATCAAAACCAATCGATTTTCATATATATATACCATAGTTAATGGACTCTATTACTCTCCTGTACACTAAATATTATACACTGATTTTAGCTATTTTTACCAAGGAAACAGTATAGAATACAGTTTGGCCTAAATATATAAAGAAAAGTTCTTTATTTTCAAGATTTTATAACAGAAACAAAGACTTTTTTTTTTAAATTTTGTAGTCTTTTTTTATTTGTTTAGAAAAAATAATAAAACCCAGTGTTGATTAAATACTACCAAAAGAAATCTATATTTGTGTTAAAAAAATAATACAAATTTCATTTGGGTACAGTGTTGCATGACCGTACAATTGTTATCTGAAAGCTGAAAATTGTCCTGAGCAGGAAGGGGTTGAAATTTCCCGATATTGAAGTGATATTTATTTTTATAATTATTACAGTCTTGAATTTATTGTTACCTGAATTCCACAGTTAGCTTAGGCTATGGCTGTCTCAGGAAAATATTTTAAAACATTTGCAACTGTCAGGTGTAGACATGACACTGATTATTTAGTTCTGATGGTTCCACTCTGGAGACCATGTCCTTCTTTTAGGGTTTTGGACCTACACACCACAATTCTTTTTCCCTTGATAGAGAAAAGACTATTTGGTGTTGGCTTTATTGTGCCACACCCCTTATATGGTAAAATAATAAAAAGAAACTTGTATAAAGGCAAGATTTTTCAGGCACAACTCATAACAAATATTTATTATGTTAATATTTAATACAAACTATATTTATTATCTTTAAAAAAGTGAAAAAACGTAATAAAGCACATTCTAAGACAAAGCTATTCCCCCACTTGCTTAACCACTTCCCTACTGCACATATGTAGTCATATGATGGCAGCAGGAACCCTTTGTCTGTCCTGGCCGCCGTCCCATGACGTCTTTTACTTCCTGATCCTCTAGGAAGCACGCGCTCGCCGCATCACTTGGCACCCGATGCGTGTGCCCGGCGGCCATGATGTCTGCCGAGCACCCGCAATTGCCCGTGAACACAACAGGACCGTGGATCTGTGTGTGTAAATACACAGATCCACGTCCTGTCAGAGAAAAGGAGACTGATGATGTGCTCCCAGTACAGAGGAACACCGATCAGTCTCCTCCCCTTGTGAGTCCCCACCCCCTACAGTTAGAATCACTCCCTAGGAAACATAATTAACCCCTCGTTCACACCCTTCACTGCCAGTCACATTTACACATTTTTTAAAGCACTGATCGCAGTATAAATGTGAATGGTCCCAAAATAGTGTCAAAAGGGTCTGAGGTGTCGGCCGCAATATCGCAGTCAAGATAAAGATCACAGATCATCATCATTACTAGTAAAAAAAAAAATAGCAATAAAAATGCCATAAATTTATTCCCTATTTTGTAGATGTAAACCAATCAATATACGCTTATTGCAATATTTTTTTACCAAAAATATGTAGAAGAATACATATTGGCCTAAACTGAGGAAAATGTTTTTTTTTTATCGGATATTTATTTTAGCAAAAAGTAAAAAATATTGTGTTTTTTTCAAAATTGTTGCTCTTTTTTTGTTTATAGCTCAAAAAATAAAAACCACAGAAGTGATCAAATACCACCAAAAGAAAGCTCTATTTGTTGGGAAAAAATTATCAAAATTTCATATGGGTACAGTGTTGCATGACTGCTCAATTGTCATTCAAAATATAACAGCGCTGAAAGCTGAAAATTGGTCTGGGCAGGAAGGGGTTGAAAATGCCCTGTATTGAAGTGGTTAAAGTGTTTGTTACCCCAACGTTTCAAATTCCTTATATGTGCCTTCTGTACCATGTACTTGTAGGAAAACATATCCTGTTCTTTTTGTATTGCTTCCTCTGTGTGAAATCCCTGGTGTTCCTGCCAGTCCCTCTGTTCTCCTATTTAAAACTGACCACACTAGGCACGAGAGCAAACTGTGGTCAGTTCTCTAGCTATTCTGGGAACTCAGCCTGCTCTCCTCCAATTATCAGACTTGTCCTTACATGCACCCCCCCCCCCCCCACACACACACACAGTCTTTCACAGAGAAGATCAGTGTACTGTTGATTCTCCCCCCTCCAGCTGTTATGCAGCTGAGAACAGAGAGAACAAAGGGAATGTGATCACTTATAAAAATGGAGAAACAAGGTATTTATATATTTTTTGTATTTATAAACAAATGTTTCATCCTTCATTTCTATTTTAAACTGAATGTGTTGTTTTACAAGGTGATTGTTAACAATCAAACATTACAATTGTATGCCCGTGTCAAAAGGCCCAACACCTTTTCTTACATAGCATCCACTTCCTTGGGATCTCATAGAGGCAGAGTTGAAAATTATATAAATAGAACAAAAATGATAAAAAGGACAATGATTACACACATTACAATATAATATATTTTGTATTTACAACCATCTCTACATTTCTATAGCTTCCAAAATTGCACAGTTGCGCATACCTAGAATTTTTCACAGGGAGGCAAAGCCGGAACAAATTCATACCTGATATACCACAAGAAAAAGGGGACCAGAAACAGGGGCGGTGACCTCCCCAATAGTATCAGACATTCAAAATGGTTGTATCCCTTTCACAATTATGCTCCATTACCTACAGTATCTGCATCACCTACATCTATAAAAGATACATACCTGTACATCATAACAGCTGTGTATCAAACATATAAAAATCCTGTGCATTCCCTGTTACTCAAACTCTAGTTAGGTCAACTGCTTAGGCTATGGCTGTCTCAGGAAAATATTTCAAACATTTTGCAACAGTCATATGTAAACACGATACTGATTATTGAGTTCTGATGGTGCCATTCTGAAGAGTATGCTCTTCATATAGTGCTGGACCTGCACACCACAACTTTTTTCCACTTGATATAGCTGCATAGGCATGCAGAGGGGGGAGGGGGGGTTCCGGGTGTGCCTGGGTAAACCCTACTCACAAGGGATGCCAGTGCCATGCAGTGTGCCGAAGTGTGCAGGCAGAAGCATAAATATAAGGGTTGCATTTGCGATCTGGCACCATGCTTCCAGTGGCATATTTGTCTACACCTGGATGAGAGAGGCAGCAGGGTGGGATATAGACCAACCAATGCTCTGCATTTTCCTCCCTGCAGTCAATGAATGCCTCCAGGAGGAAGAGAGGGAGGAAAATGCAGAGCATCGGTTGGTCTATATGCTGCCCCGCTGCCCCTCTCATCCAGCCTGGTGCTATATGTTTCCAGCAGCCATTGGCTACTAGAACTGTTGGCTCCTCCTCCTAGCTCCCCCTGACTTCTTGGTTCCAAGTAACCACTGCAGGACTGCCCACCCAGCCTCTCTGTGGCTCTGTCCATTGAATTTCAAGCAGCAGGCAGATAGGAGCATGGCGTCTGGAGGACTGGAAAAGCCACCTAAGTTAGAGTAATGCCCCATACACATGGTCGGACATTCCGACCACAAAATCCGTCGGATCTTTTCTGACGGATTTTGTCCGAAACTTGTCTTGCATACACACGGTCGCACAAAGTTGTCGGAAAATCTGATCGCTTGGAACGAGGTGACGTATAAAAAAGGTACGCCGGGACTACGAAGAGGCCAGTAGCCAATAGCTTTCGTCTCCAAATATTTTTTGAGCATGCGTGCCACTTTGTACATCAGAATTCTCTACACACGATCAGAAAAAGTCCGATCGTATTTTGTTGTTGAAAAATTTTAGATGCAGCTCTCAAACCTTTTCCATCGGAAATTCCCACAGAAAAAGTCCGATAGAGCCCACACACGATCGGATTATCCAACAACATAATCTGATCTGACTTTTTTCGTCTGAATTTCTGACCGTGTGAATGGGGCATTAGAGTTAGAGTGTGAGGAGACACGTGAAGCCTGGAGGGAGGCGGAGACACAGCAAGCAGGGAGTTGGGAATCCACACTGAGAGCAAGTGAGTGCCGCTGATCCCAACTGTCCCCCCACCCAACACTGCCACTGATCCCATGCCCTCCCGCACTTCCACTTCCACTTAACCATCCCCCCAGCAATGCCACTGGTCCCATTCCCCCAGTACTGCCACTGATCCCAACCCCCACCACTGCTGCCACTGATCCCATGCCCCCCAAGCATTGCCATTGATCCCATTCCCCTAGTACTGCCAATTACCCCAACCCCCCCCACCACTGCTGCTACTGATCCCATGCCCCCCAGCACTGCTACTCATACTATATCCCCCACCAAACACTGTCACTGATCCCACCCCTCCTCCACTGCTGCCACTGATCTCATTCCCCCCAACACTGCCACTCATCCTCTCTCCCCCCCAGCATTGCCACTGATCCCATCCCCCAGCACTTCCACTGATTCCACCCTCCCTCCCACTGCCACTCATCCCACCCCCCAGTACTGCCACTAATCCCCTTACCCCCCTTACCCCCCACCACAACCCCCACCATCGCCACAGTTCCCATCAACCCCCAGCACTGCCACTGAGTCCATCAACCCCCCCCACCCCTGCCACTCATCCCATTTCCCCCAGTACAGCCATGGATCCCATTATCCCCCCACCACAACGGCCACTGATCCCATCAACCCCATACCAATGCCACTGATCACCCCCCTCCAGCACTGCCACTGATTCCCATCCCCCAGCACTGCCACTGATCCCATTCCTCTCCTCCACCACCACTGCCAACTGATTCCATCTCCTCCCTCTCCCACCCCCCTCTCTCTCTCACCTCCACTTTCTCCCTCTGACCGGCTTTGCCATAAGATTTAAAATGTATTGAAAGATTAAAAATAGTTTTAACACATTTCAAAATGTTTGTTTACATTTATTTAAAAGAGTGTGTGTCTGTATATCTTTTATATATATATATATATATATATATATATATATATATATATATATATATATATATAGGCATACACCACTTTTAAGTACACAATGGGGTTTATTTACTAAACCTGGAAAGTGCAAAATCAGTCTCACTTCTGCATAGAAACAATGAGTTTCCAGGTTGTATTACCAAAGCTTAATTGAACAAACTGGAGTTAGAAGCTCATTGGTTTCTATGCAGAAGTGAGCCTGACTTTGTGCTTTCCAGCTTTAGTATATAAACCCCATTGTGTACTTAAAAGTGGGGTATGCCTGTATATTTTACATATTTGTTTTTTATATTTGTTTATATGTCTCTATGTCTCTCTCTCTATGTATATATATATATATATACACATATATATATATATATATATATATATATATATATACACTCTCACATTGAGTGTTTGAGTTTTGGGGTGCACACCCTAGTCCAATTGGCTGTGCACGCCTATGTATAGCTGCTTCTTATGCATGTACTTTGCACAAAACAACAGTAATAAATATAATTAGCCTACATAGTTTACAATTTAATTACATGTTTGGGCTTACACGGAACAATAGTCAGCAAATTAAATGTACATATGTTGCTATTATTACATTTAGTTTGTTTTATATCAATTGTATAAGTGTAATATCCATGATTCATTTACTACATATTTGAACATGGTTCTAACTTTATAGCATGTACTTCTAAGTAGTACATTTATGATAGTTTTGTCTTAATCTGCTGTGGGAAGCCACACTGATATACATGGAAAATTAGGTCAGCCACTGTACAACACAGAATACTCTGAATGATTTGGCTGCTAGCCAGTAAGTGATGTGTAATGATGGTTTATGGGAAGTTCAAAGCACAATACTGTGCTGATAATGGTTACCTAGCTATTAGTTATCAGGTAGCTGTATTCAACGAGTTTGTATTTTTCCCCTATAGAATCACAACTAGACTGGTAGGTTATCTTATTTAGCATTGCAGATCAGGTAGATTCAAGGCCAATAAGTATTTGTGAATTTATTGAACCATTACGTAAATAAAGTATATAACTATATATAAATATATATATATATATATATATATATATATATATACACACACACACACAAAGTATATACATTTTTAACCTCATAGCAAGAGGACTGTGAAGCCCTTTAGTGCACTGGTACTATCTGCAGGCCCTATTTCTTTAGGTGAATACATTAAGGTGGGGGAGGGGGGTGACATATGAAATAATATGCTTCTTAAAACATTAGCTCAGTGCTGGTGACCACCATTAGCGGCCAATCCATAAGGGACGCAGGGGTGCCGCCCCCTTATCTCCAGGCGCCAGATGTATAGATTTCTACAAGCTTCTACAAACACATGATTAGAGCCTAAGGCTCTAATTGGCTTCAGAAAAAGGTTGGGGTATTTGTCTTCCTGCTTCTCCTCCTGGCCAATTAGGACAGGAAGTGAGTCTCAAGATCGGATTGGCCGGAAAGAGAGGCTGGGGAAGCTGCCGACGACCTGGATGGGGTAACTGCAGACCTGGCGGGGGGGGGGGTGTTTGCCTCCCCGTTTGTAAAAAAAAAATGGAGCACCAGCCACTACTGGTGACCACCATGCTTTTCAAACCTATTGGTTTCCCAAAGCTAGTAAGATAATCATTGGAGTTTATATACAACTTAATTGGAATTTGCCAGCAATGTCCTTGTGAAGTGGTAAAGACATAATTTGAACAATTCCGACATGGCACACCAAGTGTATAAGCTTGTATCCCAGAGGTTATACCAGTTTTACTGGGTCCCACTATGCTAAAACTAACCTCTGTGCCCTTCAGAATTAAGTTTCAGTAGCAGTCTGCAAATGATACCTTAACCCCAAATAGTTCCTGTTCACATTAATATTAAAAGTTTTAGCAAGACAAATTCCTCACCTCATTTACTATCTGGAGGATCCAGCATCGTCTAGCTCTTTTCTCGCCAGATTGAATGTCCTTGGATTGCCATTTTATTCATAATATTTCAGTTCTTTCAATCATGGAGGTTCAGCAGCACATATGGGAATTACCTAAGCACTCCTCATGCAAATGCAGCCTGCCTAGAAATGCCCACTCCTCCAGACTCACATTTACTGATTTTGGTAGTTGCAAAACTCCTCTCAAAAGCCAGACAAACATCAAGTGAAATACATCAGTGAAGTGCAAATCTTCTAAAAAACTGTGAAGTTCAGGAACAAGTGAAAACATTCAACTACTGTATCTTGAAGAGATAACCAAGACACTCTGCTCTTCACCAGAAATAGGGTGAAAACTGTGCTCTTGATCACAAATAGGGTTGGCCTTTTACCAAATATGAAAGATCCCCACCACAGAGATTAACCTGGCATGTATTTATCAGCCTTCCAGACATTCATCAATGGCAATAACAGGACATCAACTTCTGGTTCCAGTGATTCCAAGGATCAGCATGTCCGATCAGCCTGCCTCTGCACTCATGTAGGAGAATAGAGGCCACGCACACATGTGTAAAACCACCAAATAATTTATTTAAAACAATAGACAGATACTTACAGAGGTAAAAGAAAATACAGCATTTACTGATGCCTCGCCACTGGCCACACATTGAGCACACTGATGTCACAAGTTAGGCCCAACCCAACATGTTTCAATGCCAAACAGCATCATCAAGATAAAAGGAGCAAACACCAGTGATGTCTAATGCAGTTTATATAGGCTCCCAAGTGCCTTATAAGGTTTTTTCCATCTTCTGAATACTATGGGTATACATTTGTGTATATGGAGGCTTTCTATTTCTTTATTTTTCGTAGTGATTAAACTACAAGGACTTGTGTGTTTTTTTCACTTTTGACTAACTTTCATTCAAACTATGTAACAATGTGCAGTGAGCAGAGTTAGGAAAGGGGACATGTGAGCACCCCCCTCTCCTGAACCATATGTGACCACATGCCTTCAACATGGGGAAGTGCTTTGGGGCAGGGGGGTTCTACACCTCCCAACCCAAAGCACCTTGTCCCCATGTTGATGGGGACCAGCGCTTCTTCCCCACAAAACTGGTCTGTGTTTGTGGGGGTCTGCAGGCAGAGGGCTTATCAGAATCTGGTAGCCCTCCTTAACAAGATCCTGGCCCCCCACATGTGTATGTGTATGGGGAACATTGCCCCCCTACCCATTCATCAAACAAAGTGTCAAAAATAAATCAAAACAGGAACCAATTTTTGACAATTCCATTATTAAAATGTACTCAATGTAGATGCATTGTCAGTCATGATGTTGATGCCACTGCTGGACCCAAAAAAATAAAAAAAATTCCCTGCACCCCTGATGAAGGCTAACCGCCCACTGCAGGCTCCAAAGTTTGACAGTTCTTATATAGGTAAGGGGCGGGGCCACCTGGCGACATCCCCTGGTGGCCTCCTTGTGATGTCACCACCGCAGCATGCATCAGTCAGTGATATCACATTAAAATGGATTTGTTAAAGGAGGCTTCCAGATTATGATAAACCCCCTGCCCACAGACCCCCCCTGCCCACAGACCAGGATTGTCCAGAAGAGGCCCTTCTCCCCATCAACATGGGGGCAATGTACTTTAGGGTGGAGGGGGCCAGAGCCCCCCTGCCCCAAAGCACCACCCCATGTTGAGGGCATGTGGCCTGGTATGGTTCAGGAGGGGAGGCGCTCCCCCCTTTCTTGACCTGCCAGGCTGCATGCTTGAATAAGGGACTGGTATGGATTTTGGGGGGGACCCCCACACAGTTTTTGAAAAAAATGTTGGCATGCGTTTTCCCTTAAAATCTATACCCAAAGGGCCTGGTATGGATTGGGTAGGGGGGGCCCCCCCCCACACTGTTTCTTTTTACATTTCTGTATTGCCGGCAAAAGTATTGTATTGCAGGCAATTTAAATGTAATTTTCTTTCTTTATAAATGTCAGTTTTGCTGCAGCAGGTTTTATACATGGTACAGATGTGCCACTTTACAGACAGACTAATTGCCCCAGACACTATATTTAAAGTCATTTTTTATTTTTATTGTTTCACTTTAAGCATCATTAAAATCACTGCTCCTCTAAAAAAGAATCTTTTTTAAATAAATCCTTTTGCATTCATACATGTCCCCCAGGGCAGTACCCGTGCCCTCCTACCCTTTTTATGGCCAATAACTTGCATATAAGTCTTCAAAATGGGGACTTTTGATTTTTCAAATTTGGGTCCCATAGACTTTAATAGAGTTTGGGGTTCAGATCCAAATTTTTGCGATATTCGAGAGTTCTGGTGCGAACCTGAACAGGGGGCGTTCAGCCCATCTCTACCTACAGTTAGACACGTGCACACTGAAAAATAGATTAATTTAGTTACTCCCAAAATTTGTTTTTATTTAATTTGTTTAGTTAAAAAATGCATTCGTCTGAAAATCCGAAATAATTAAGGTTGAATCTGTCATTGAAGGCTGGTGTCTGTCGAATGTTCTAAGAAGATTCAAAGGAGCAGCTAAACTGTACAATGCTGCAATTGTACATTTCTGGTCTAACGTTGCGCCTACAAGCTATAGCAGAATTTGAATGTGGTATAACACTAGTAATAATTATATTTATTAATTATTATTACTAGTCAATCAACATTAGAATTCTTCTATAGCCTATGGGCGGAGCATTTGACCATAAATGTCCGCTCGCGGCGACTGCTTCGTCGAATCATCATGTTGAATTCTCTCTATCTCGAATAATCTTGGCCCAATCAACCTTTTTGCTATTGTCTCTATAATGTTGAATCCTTTCTCTCTGTGTCAAATCTTTTCTCTCTGTGTAGAATAATCTTGGACTAATAGAGCTAAGGTTAGGAACATTCGACTACAGGTACGATGGACACAGATCGCTATTGTCAGCATCATGTCAAATCTCCTATCTTTTATCGAACTGTTGTCGCAATGAAAATGAAAATAAAGCATTTGTTTATCTTTTGGTTTTCAGATTCTGCACAATCGTTATCGTTTGTTAAAATCATAACGAAAATGCATTCGGATGAAAACGTTGCCTACTTACAATTAGCCTGGAGCTAGATCACTGTTAGGTCACACATGCAGTACTTAGTATGCTGTGTTACAGCCAACTTGCATTGTGGTATTTTGTACCTAGGTGCCTTGGTGTTGTGTTTATTTACCTGGCATACTCTGTTACCTTAAACCATTTCTTTGCTTGTGACATACCATTTCTGTGCATTTAATAATTTATTAATTCTTTTGTGTCATTTGCCCTTGCTACTTTCCTCCAGTCTTCACAATAACGCTGTTTATCAGATAAATTCAATTTGTCTTTGTAAATCAGCATAACCTGTCAGACATTCTAAAAGAGAATATGTCAAAAAGCAAACCATTAGTGTGAGTAAGTTTGAAAACTTCTTTGCCACATACTAGTTCTGAGGCAGTGAAGCAAAAGTTCACTGAATGTTGGCCTCAGAACTAGAATGTGATATGTCAGAAGACTGCTTCAATCAAAAGCTGCTCTGTATTCTTTGACAGAGTCTCTTTAAATCCATTCTAATGCATTTAACTACATGGAAATGATTTGTAAATCTTTTCAAACAGCCACAATGGCAGTATAAATGACACAAATGTATATCCTAATAGTGGCCTAGAATTTGACATAAGTAGACACACCCTTTGTAATGACCTCATCATGTAGCTAGATGACATTCTTCAGACTTCAATAACATCTGGAATGAGGCGATGGCTTTGACATTTACTTAACTCTTTGTCAGATAGTTTTGAGCAATTTAAAGTGTTTATGTACAGTAGTAAATTGTGTTATATACCCTAATTCCCTATAGATACACTGAACTGCAAAACTACAGCACCATGTAAGGAAATCTAAAATGTATTCTTTAAAACATATGAAAATATATTTTATTTAAGCAATTAATACAATAAGAAAATAGGGGCCAGTTCACACTGGTCCAACATATGCTCCAACATCCAGAGCACAAGTAGTATGGCATTTCAAAATCAATGGTTCCCTATGAGAGCTGTTTTAATTGGTCCGAATTGTGTCGGTCCGAATTTAAAAATGCTTGATGCACCAGGTCCGACCTGGGCCCAATTTTAGCCCATTCATTTGAATGGAAGTCGGGATTATCATCTTAACTGATCCAAGTTATGGCATGAGACTTGTGCTCGGAGGATCTAGAGGGGGAACTCCATGAGAAAAAAAAAAATGCAGTGGAGTCCCCCCTCCAGATCCATACTAGGCCCTTCAGTCTGGTATGGTTCCTAAGGGGAACCCCCATGTGCAAAAAAAAAATGGAGTAGGCCCCCCTTAAAATCCACACCAGACCCTTATCTGAGCATGCAGCCTGGCAGGTCAGGAAAGGGGGGGATGAGTGAGCACCCCCCTCCTGGACCATACCAGCCCATATGCCCTCAACATGGGGGGTGAGTGCTTTGGGGCAGGGGGGCACTACTCCCCCCCACCCCAGAGCACCTTGTCCCAACGCTGATGGGGACAAGGGCCAGTTGTGGGGTCTGCTGGCAGGGGGCTTATTGGAATCTGGAATCTTTAACAAGGGGCCGCCCATGTGAATAAGTATGGGTTGTAGTGTTACAAAATACAAGAGACAGTTTTGGAAAAGTTCTTTATTAAAAATGAAGAATATCCCCTTATCATAGCGCTGTGTCTTCTTCCTCTGGTCTTTCCCCCTCTGCTTCTTCTCCCTTTACTTCTCTGGGTTCTTCCCTCTGCTTCTTTTCCCGGTTCTTCTCCCTCCTCTTCTTACCCATCCACTTCTTCTCTTCATGGGGGGGGCGGGGTTTCCTTGTGAAATCCCCCAGATGGCCACTCCCCACGGCTATTAAAGAAATGCAGACACTGGCCCTGACATAACCGTGGTAGCGAGCGTCAGAGGAAGACTGGGTCGGTGGAGGAAGAAGTCATCAGCAGAGGGAGAAGAACCAGGAGAAGAATCAGAGGGAGAAGAAGTGGAGGGAGAAGATGGGAGGAAAACGACACAGAGCCAGGACCGGGGACAATTTTAATAAAGACTCTTTCTAAAACTGTCTCTTTTTTTGTAACACTACACTTTTTTGGTTGAATGGGTAGGGGTACTCATTCATATGGGGGGGGGACTAGATCTGGGGGCCCCCTGCTGGCAGACCCCAAAAACCACCACTCAGGGTTGTTGGGAAGAGCACCCCCCGGCCCCAGAGCACCCACCCCCATGTCGAGCGCATGTGGTCTGGCATGCTCCTGGAGGGAAGGGCACTCACTCACCTCCCCCTTTCCTGACATGCCTGGCTGCATGTGTGGTTTTTTGTGTTTTTTATTTTTTTTTATTTGGCGTGAGGGTTTCCTTTAAAATGAAAACCAGACCAAATAAGGGCCTGGTATGATCTTGGGGGGCCCACGCCACCTTTTTCTTTATTTTGGCAAGATCAAGATCCATACCAGATCTCATTTATTGAAGTCACATAGAAGTCGGACATAAATTCACAGGGCAAAGTTGGATCAGAAGTCATGCAATTTCTGTGTCAGAACAGTGTGGACATAGCCTCAAAGGAATGCACAGAGCAGCCCTGATCCTCCCCTCTTTGGGTCCCCCGCCAGAGCTCCTGGCTCCTCCTCTTCCACACCATTGAGCCTGGCCAAATCTCCAACAAATTTGCATAAATGCAGCCCAAAACTTGCAGGGAACCTCCACCATGCTTCTCTGTTGCCTGCAGATTCTCATCATTGTACCGATCTCCAGCCCTTCAGAGAACTAACTGCCTCCTGCTGCAGCAAAATATTTAAAATGTTGACTCATCAGTTCAGAGCACCTGATGCCCATTTTCTGCACCCCAGTTCCTATGTTTTCCTCCATAGCTGAGTTGCTTAATCTTCTTTCCACATCGGAGGCATGGCTTTTTTCAGCTGCAATTTTTCCATGAAGACTATTATTATGGTCAGATGTCTCTGAAGAGTAGATGGGTGTACCTGGGTCCCACTGTTTTTTATCAGTTCTGTGCTGATGGAACTGCTGCACCTCTTCCGATCTTGAAAGGAAGCATGCATGATGTGTCTTTCATCTGCTGCATTAAGTTTCCACTGTATCTATGACTCTCAACATTGCCTGTTTCTTTAACAGCACATCTTATAACCCCAGTGTACTTTAAAATATTTGCCTGGGAGAGACCTTGCTGATGCAGTATAACTTCTGTGTGTCTTGATACTGTGCTCATTCTTTCCATGGTGTATGACCTGTGAAATGAAACTGTCTTCCACAACCTCGCCTTAGTAGCAGAGTTTGTTTGTTCCTCCATTTCCATCCATTTTTAAGCCTCCTACATAGTTGTTGCTGTTTCGGTTATTGACTGTGCTTCAAGAGTGAAAGGTGGCTCCCTGTCGCTCATGCTAGCCATCAAGTTTCCCCGTGTTTATTCTCTACCACACACAACAGTAATCATACAAACACAATCCTCACATCACCACAGGAAAAGATTGGATGTCTCCTCCCAAGATCCTTCCCATTCCCAGCCTCAGGAGAGTCTGGGCTGCCCCGTCTTTACCAAACATGTTAGTGTGCAGATGTTGTTTAAGGGAAGTGGCCAAGGAGGATGAGGCTAATGCCTGAGAAGTGAAACTTTATATTAAAGAATTTGTGGCAGATGGCAACCATGACTTTACAAAACAGATGTGTCAGAACGTAGGAGTTGGAGGAAACACTCTTCAGATGAAGACTTGTCTTCTCTACCACCAAGATCCTGCTTGGACTTCAGTCATTATTCTGATACAAACTCCTCCAGAGGTCACTCTTAAAAAATTTCTCAGGTCACTCAGCTTGTAAAGGAAGCCATTACATTGCAAGAGGATATCTCTTCTCCTGAGAAACCTTACCTAAACATAAAAAAGAGCTTCCAGAATTTTCCCACCATTTTTGAGATTTGTGAAAATGGTTAAAGTTGAATGGCTAAGGCTTGACAAAAAGCAGAGTATGCCCATTAGAGCACATAAACTGTACCCAATTCAATTTGCAGGGCTAAGGGACACTCAAGCCTTGCATGCTACATGACCTTCCCCATAGAGGACTTATTCAAAGATGCCATGGACAGGAAGATCGATAGAGAGCCTAAGAAAGTTTTTACACCAATTGCAGGGGTAGGGGAGGGGTGCATGTAGGCTGGTATTAGCTTTAACCTCCAAAGCAAGGTGAGGTTGTCAAAGTGGGATTGAGTTGTCAGAGGGAATTAGAGAAGAATACAGGTACACTGGCTCTCTAGCTTTTGAAGATAGTAATGGATTTTGTCACAGAAGCAACAGTGGATGGCAGCTTATTTAAAGGCTCAGTTACAGCCCAAAATCTTAATGCTGATAGCACTGGTGGCAGATAATTTATCTAAGTAGGATCTGTGTTTAATCTTATTCACAGAAAACATACTTTTTGGGCAGACAGAAGAAGTCATGCACAGGGTTTTAGCCCAAACAGAAGACCTACATCTCAGGTCAAGGAAGCAAGATTGTACAGGCCTGGCATGGAACACTTCAGACAGGTTTGGAAAAGACCTGCAAGTCTAAAGCTGGGTACACATGGACAGAGTGTACCTGGATTAAGCCTACACATAGTTCAAAATCAACCAACATGAGTTCCTGAAGGTTTGCCCATCCAAGTTCCCTTGAAGGGGGCTAATTTAGATCATTTTGGGGAAGTCTGACAGAGATGATCACATACTAGTGGATTTTGACAGAATGACATTCACAGAGGTTACTGACTAGAGTTGTCAAAAAGGTTTTTTATGGAGACACACCTTCCCTCTTCCAAAAACACATTTTACTGATTGAAGACATACAGTATATAAAAGAATTAAAGAAGTCATAATCTATTCTTCAGTTTCCCTTTCAGAAAGGGGTACGGGGATTTACCTCATTGTTTCTGGTCAGAAAAGTCTCAGAATGTTTCTGATAGGTGTTGAAATTCATGAAATACTTCATAAACACTCATCTGTTCAGGATGAAATGTTTGGACACCATAATCCTGATGGTGAAAAAAAAGAGGATGGTTTCAGTGGATCTGGCAGATGCATATCTGACCATTCTGATGCATCAACATTTTCCAAGTATTACAGTCACAACCACTCACTTCCAGTTTCATTGTTTCACCTTTGATGTATGCACAGCACCCACAACTTACAATCTTGAGAACCAAGGGAGTCCAGAATTCTTATTATGTAGACAATATTCTAATCTTGGAAACATCAGAGCAAACAGTGGAAGATGAGATTACATTAACTTATGAAACCCTAGGCTGACTAGGAACCCTTCAGTAGTTGTAGATTTTTTTTTACCAGTTCCAGTCAATCAATCCTGACAATTTATCCCTGGGCATTCCTCTCTATCACCTTTAAGGCTGGGTTCACACTGAAGCGAATCGGGAACGCCGCAAATCCGCGGCTGGTTTCGCATCGCATGCCTTCCACTGGCAGTTCACACTGCCCTATGCGAACTGGTGGGAGTTTCAGTGAAACGTTAATGACACCCCCAGATCAGTTCGCATATCGCAGTGCGATCTGCAAACTCGGACAGGAATCGGATCGCATAGTGTGAACACCCATGCGATCCGATTCTGCTGCGGACCAAAAAAAGGGTCCTGTGCGAGTTTAGAGCAGGTGCGATGCGAATTCAGCCATACTATCTGTATGGCTGAACCCGCATCGCACAGAGATCGGATGTGATTTGCACTGCAGTGCGGTGCGAATCACATCTGGGTCTCCTAGCCGCAGCAGTGTGAACCCAGCCTTATGGTAATAATGGAAGCCAGTGGGCTAGGCTAGGGGGAGCACATAGTTTGGGACATCAAGCACAATATCGACTAATTCCAATTAGATGGAGTTCATTGTGGCCCTGAATGCTTTTCAGGATCTGTTATGAGGCCATAGAACAAAAAAAAATCAGACAACAAGACTATGGTGGCTTATGTACAGATTTTCCTATGGGCAGAATAGCGCTTAACCTCTCTAATTGTTTCTTGCCTCCTGGGTTCTCTGAATGTGTTGACAGACATTTTGATCAAGGCGTTTTTATTTTCAATAAAAAGTCCCTTACGCAGAAGTATTTACAGAAGATATTAAATATATTGGAAATGCTGGACATATGCTCAGAGCCGAATGGCGTAAACCTCTCTGTTGCCCTCACAACGGGTGGCGTCTTCGGAAGCTCCCACCCCCGGTGTGATGTCACGCGAGATTACGCTTCGTCTAGGCGCACTGTCTCCTGGGATGAATTACACGAGATCCCAGGAGACAGTGCAGAGAACAACAGAAATTATGCCGATACCAGCACCAACCTCGCCCACAGCCGCAGGGAAAGAACAGTAGGACCACAAACCCCAGCAAATATCGAAAGGTAGGAGGAAAAAAAATAAAAATAAATGACCATTGAGCACTCTTTAAAGGATGTTAAAAGCAATGACATTAACATAGAAAAGTGTGCGGAACCGCTTAAAGGTGTCAGTTGTTAATTCTCAACTTCCTTTCTGCTTTTCCCAATTTCAAGATCCATTAGTATTGGGAAAGGTATCTTGACAAATCTTTGAAGTTTTATTTGGTGTATGTCTTTCCACAAACTCCCCTTAGGCTGCTTTCACACTGGGGCGGTATTCAGGCGTTACAGCGCTAAAAATAGCGCCTGTGTAGCGCCTGAAAAAAACCGGCCCCTTTCACTCCAGTGTGAAAGCCGGAGGGCTTTCACACTGGGGCGGTGCGCTGGCAGGACAGTGAAAAAAGTCCTGCTAGCCGCATCTTTGGAGCGGTGAAGGAGCGGTGTATTCACCGCTCCTAAACCGCTCCTACCCATTGAAATCAATGGGACAGTGCGGCAATACCGCCGGCAAAGCGCCGCTGCAGCGGCGCTTTGCGGGCGGGTTTAACCCTTTTTCGGCCGCTAGCGGGGGTTAAAACCACCCCGCTAGTGCCCGCAGACCGCCGCTAAAACGACGGTAAAGCGCCGCTATGAAAAAAAAAAATGAATATTGTGATTTCTCCACTAAAGAGGAAGGAACGAACAAAGTTCATCAAAAGTCCATAAGAAATCTTGTGATTCCACTCAAAAAAATTGCACACAAGTGCCCTTTACCAAGAAGTGAGTGCGCTTACCAGATGGAAGGTTAATCAAAGCCTTGTATGCAAATCCTCAGTATCCTCCTCCTTACAGCTTGTGTTCATAGATCAGCTAACCACAGTGAAAGGCAGAGTTCACATAAATATATATCTCATTCAGCGATCCCAAAAAATGCTATCAGTGGCTCCAAAAAGAAGAGGAAACCCACATAGTATAACACCGTTTGGTAAATTGATTTTAAAACATAAATATTGCACTTACATGGGCATCCATTCAGATACAGCATGAAAAATAAAACATAGAAAGCTGGCCGGCATTCGGGAGCCCATCCTCCCCTCCTACAACGTGATGGCGCCACTGCGTGCCTTCCCAGAAAACAGTGGTTTCCTTTGTTGTGGAGGATGCAGTTGGAACCCTTGATTCCCTTCTTATGCTGCTTGGACCTTCTTGTCCAATACAATGCTCCAAACAATCATCCAAGTGTCAAGAGACTGAACCTAATGGGATGCATCCAATTTGCATAACATGTGAGTGTGCTGGCTTTCAATGGAGCCAGTTCACACATGTCCGGGTGACTGTAGTACGGTTTTAAAAAGGGTCCTGTGCATTTTTGGGTCTGGTTCAAGTGGAAATTCAGGGAAAAATTCACACCTGAATCACACTTGAACCAGTGAACAGAAACGCACAGGACACCGGACTGCAAACCACCTGCATATATGTGAACCCAGCCTTATTGTTTAAATCATCATATAAAATTATTAAGCCAGTATCATTCTTCCTGCTAAATGCTACTGCTTCTTTTCACATAAATTGGAAATATTTTGACTGGAGTTGGGCGAAAGGTTTAGCAAAAGTTCGGCTTGAGCATCTCCCGTTCGCCCGTTCATCCGTTCAGCGAACACCGGAATTTGCAGGGTGTTCGGCAGGTGTTCGCCCCTCTGAGCGCCCTGCAATACACTGCACAGTGCATTCTAAGCCCGGATTGGGCAAAGCTTTGCTCAATCAGGGTGCAGTGAATAACTGATTGTTAAGGAGCGGAGCCAGGAAGCCGGCTATGGGGTAATTAAAAAACGATGACTTGTCAGCTGTCAATGGGCTTCCCTGATGACAGTTGAATAAAAAAAACATTGCCGGCAATAAAAAAAGTGGGGGGGGGAATTGAATACCCCCTCCCAAGCCTGGTATGGATTTTAACGTAAAAAACAAACAAACAATAGTGTGGGGTCCCCTCAAAATCCATACCATAACTTTATCCGAGCATGCAGCATGGCACGCCAGAAAAGCGGGGGACTAGTGAGCACCCCTCCCCCATTGCACCATACCAGGCCACATGCCCTCAACATGGGGAGATGGATGCTTTGGGGCAGGGGGGGGGGGGCAGAACCCAAAGCACCCACCCCACATTAAAATCTCTGCTCCTTTAAAACAAATTGTTTAAAAAAAAGTTTTTTGCATTGATACATGTGCCCCAGGGCAATACCCAAACCCCCATACTCTTTTTATGACCAATTACTTGCATATAAGCTTTTAAAATGGGAACTTTTGATTTCTTATGTTTCGGCTCCCATATACTTGGAAAATTTGCGAGTTAGAGTTTGCAGTTCAGGGTAGAACTTTTCCCCTGTTTGGGAGTTCTGCTGCAAACTGAACAGGGTAGGTGTTTGGCCCATTTCTATTTCTGACGTTTACACTGAACAAAACCGAGGAAGAGTGGAAAAGCCTGGACTTAATCCTGTCCTTATTAGCTTATTTTGAGCAATCCACAGAATTCTGGAATAATAAAGAATGAGATAAATAATGAGCACGATCACTCATAGAATTGTGTCACATTCCACTCCAAAATAATTCCTCTGGGGATCCTGTCAAACTTGAAAATCCAAGAACACCCCCCCCCCCCCCCAGCAAGGTTACTCTCTATTTAGATTATCATATTATGATAATATATTAAATATCTTGCTATTTTATATTTTCTTTTTGTCCTAATATTCGAGAGATGATCTCTAGTGTGATTGCATATATATCATGTTGTTCTTGCCATGTATTGTTTACAACAAGCCGGAGGTGAAATACACCACATACCTGGTATGACAAATTACCAATTTCTTGATTCTAACTGAAGATACATTAGTGTAATGACCTGACTGTGTGAAAATCTTCTAAAAATGCACAGTTTGAATATTGAGAATGACCACATTTGTACATACATTCTGTGTTCAGCCATGTATCCCTATATTTTTTGAAAGAATTAAGCTAAGGGATAACACTTTTCCAATCATGGATGGTGTTGTAGCTACAAATTTAACCATTGAGGATAACACCTCCCTTAAGCCCATATCTTTAGGCAATATTAGCAAATATCTACAAACAATACATTTGATCTTATTAAACTCTTTTACATTTTGTTACAGAATGGTGGACCTTGAATCTCTCTCTTTATACTTCTTCATACTTAATCTTCAAATTGTTGATTTATGCTTTTTCTTATAATTGGCTGATCATTACTATGCTCCAAGAATCTCCAGTGCTTCAGAGCATGGAAGCACTTCATCTTCCTAACCTGAAAGGTAGTTGGATGTCTTAAAACCCAATGGTTAAAGCATTCAGCATGAAGTGAATCAAATGCAGATCAGAAGGATAAGTGCAGGTTAAATGCACCTGTCATTTAATTCTGAATGATCTCATAAGTGTCTCAAACTGATGTCAGAGGCAAGGTGCATTTGCCCATGGAGATACACCCAAAGCATGTTGACTCAGGCCCTTAGAAGCCCCATGCTGCTGAGGTCCAGCAAGCTGAAATCATAATCTTTATGGAATAGTATTCTAAAGGCTGTATGATTTGTTAAACATCCATTGGTTGGGCCAATCACTTAAGGGGTTTCTATGTAAGGAGGGAATTTACCCTAGCATCTTTCCTCCTGTTGGAAATCTTTGTTTGCTTATGGGAAAACTACAAGACAATGAAATAAAACAATGAAAAACGTAAAAGTTTGTTTGATCAATATGCCTGAATCCATTCACCATATTATTCATGCAAAATAGAATGAGCGACATGATGTTATGATTTATATACATTTGTTAACCTGTTAAAAACAGTTTTTTCATGTAGAAATTTAGAATATATGGGATTAACAATGTAACAGTTTGTGCAGACAGAAAACCAAGAACTTGCTGCCCTATAACCTCTATACACACAGTTTATGGCACAAGCCAAGCAAAACACAGTTTCCTCTTATTCTTCCTGCAGCTGTTAACATGGCTAAAGACATTATTCCACTTGTCAGTTTGGCCATAACAAGACACCCAAATATAAAAAATGAATGGCTGTGCATTACTGACACATGCAAATGCTTATCATTATATAGTAACACTACACTAATAACATACACCGTGCTTTCACAGGAACCACCTTTAGGGAGTTAAAAAACTGCTGCCAAGCTTCATCCAAACAAATAGCAAAGAATGGGTACACCTATTAAATTAATACTCTTTAAAATGTGAATAACCCTGAAGTACAAGGACATAAAATGTTGCAATCCTGTTGTGTAATTATGGGTGTTGTATGTAATTAAAGGCTGTGTCTTCATTTCCCTGGAAGAGCAATTTGTTCAACCATTTTGCAATGCCAGTCAGTGTTCAGAAGCAATGTCTTTAATATGTACTTTAACGTGTAAATATTTGTTTTAAGTTCTATACATCCTACAGACACACTGAAACTTCCACAATTTTCTATTTGAATGTCATAATTGGAGAGTTTTGTATATAATTATATCCTATAGAAACATCTAAATTTGAGCATTTAGTAAAAGGGGTGGCACCAAAACACACATTGGTTTACTACTTACTGTACATGCTTATTGTTATCCAGTGATGGAATTTTTTAATATCTGGTGACTGACAAAGCTTGTTCTGTAGCTTATTCTGCTAATATAAAGGCTAATGAACTTAAGTACATATTACAAATTGTCTGCGGCCTTTAAAGTACTTGTAAAGTATCCACAATGATCTCCCATGATAGGTTCTCTTATGGGGCAATAGTAATAGCAGTGTGTTTTTTTTCCTCAATATAATCTCTGAATACCATTTCCCAGCAGTGCTTCTGCGCAGTCACATGGTTTTCTCGGGTCCTCCTCCCAAGCAGAGAGCATCAAGTGGGAGGGGCTCAGATTACTCTGCTGGTTTAGTTTCAGTTTCAGGAGGGGAGGGGAGGGGCTTCACACAGACCATGGAAATGACAGGAAGGGAGGGGCAGAGAGACGCTGCAGAGAACAGGATGATGGAAAGTCAGTTTAGTGACAGGGACACGGAAATAGGCAGATCAAATGCAGGAAGCACCAATCAATCAATATAAGGATCAAATGATTGATTGAACGTAGAATCGATTGTCTACAGGAAGGATCAGTCGGTCAATAGCAGAAAGAATTGGTTGATCGATCGCAGGAGGGATCACAGTAAGGAAGGATCAGTTGATAGATTGATGGTGTGGTTTGGTCGAAGGAAGAATCAGCCAGTCAATTGCAGGAAAGATTGTTCAGTTGATTGCAGGAAGGATCGATCGGTTGATTGCAGGAAGGCTCGGTCGGTTGATTGCAGGAAGGAAAGGCCGGTTGATTGCAGGAAGGATCGGTCGGTCGATTGTTCATCCCTTGTGAAAGCAAGTTAATCAAAAAAAAAGTTAGAGACTGTAAAAAAAGTTTTGAATATAATAATAAAAATAATAATACAAAAATTGTAAAGCGCCCCTCCTCATCTTGTAAACGTGTAAATGCAAATGTGTACTGAAATCGCGAATGCAAATGTAAACGGTGATCGCACAACACATGTTAGGTATCACAGTGAACCTCACTTCTAGCACCAGACCTCCTGTGTAACTGTAGACTGGTAACCTGTAAAGGCTTTTAAAGTGTCTCTAAGGCCCGATTCACACCTATTCATTATTAGTGCTTTTTGCATTTTGCAGATTTGCTCTACATAACGTGTTCCATAGGAAACCACGTTATATGGACTATAGTGCAAATCTGCAAAATGCAAAAAGCACTAAAAATGCATAGGTGTGAATCAGGCCTAATAGAGATTTTTAGGTACTGTAGTTTGGCGCTGTTCTATGGGCGTATGCAATTTTAAAGCGTGTTTGGTGTCTATTTACCCAGCATAACATCATCTTTTATATATACAAAAATTGTGTATTATATAGTTTTACGGCACTGTGTCGCTTTAACTGACAATTGTGTGGTCGTGCGACATTGTACCCAAGCAAAATTGATGGCCTTTTTTCCCCACAAATAGATTTTTCTTTTGGTGGTATTTGATCTCCTCTGCAGTTTTTATTTTTTGCGCTATAAACCAAAAAAAAGCATCAATTTTGAAGAAACTACATTTTTTTTACTTCTTGCTATAATAAATATCCCCATTTTTTTTAAACAGATTTTTTCCTCAGTTTAGGCCGATATGTATTCTTCTACAAATTTCTAGTAAAAAAAATCTCAATAAGCGTATATTGATTGGTTTGCTCAAAAGTTATAGCATCTACAAAATAGGGGATAGATTTATGGCATTTTTATTATTATTTTTTTTTACTAGTAATGGCGGTGATCAGTGATTTTTATCATGACTGCGACATTGCGGGAGACAGATTGGACACTTTTGACACTTTTTTGGGACCAGTGACATTTATACAACTAAGAATAGCCACTGAATACGGTATAAATTTCATTGGCAGGGAAGGGGGTTAACTGTGTTCCCTAGGTGTGTTCTAACTGTGGGGGGGGGATGGGATCAGGGATGAGATTAATATTTGACTCATTACCCCTCTTTTCCTGCAGCCTGCCAGGTTGCATGCTCGGATAAGGGTCTGGTGTGGATTTTGAGGGGGATATCCATGCCATTTTATTTTAAATTTTGGCACAGGGTTCCCCTTAATATCCATATCAGACCTGAAGGGTCTGGTATAGAATTTAGGGGTCCCCCATGCATTTTTTTTATTTTGGTTCGGGGTTCCCCTGTGGGGAAATCCCCATTCCGTTTTTATCATCAATGAACTTTTATGTGTATTGTCGGACTGACAATTCATTATAGCCGCAAATAGTTTTAAATTACTTTTTTCCTTTAGAAATGTCATTTTGCTGTCAGACTGTTCTAAACACGAGAAACATGTGCCCCTTTACAGGCATACTATATACACCCCCCAGATACGAAATTTAAAGGAATATTACACTTTCATTGTTTCACTTTAAGCATTATTAAAATCACTGCTCCTGAAAAAACGTTAGTTTTTAAAACTTTTTTTTGCATTGATGCATGTCCCCTGGGGCAGGACCCAGGTCCCCAAACACTTTTTATGACAATACCTTGCATATAAGCCTTTAAAATTAGCACTTTTGATTATTCATGTTCGTGTCCCATACACTTTAACTGTGTTCGCGTGTTCAAACACATGTTTTGCCTGTTCGCATGTTCTGGTGCGAACCGAATGGGGGGGGGGGTTCGGCTCATCCCTGGATGGGACTGACTAGTGGAAAAGACCGATTGGTGATCCTACTTAGGAGCACACAATCTCCCCTGAGACAACCGGGATTTGTGTGTTTACAGAACACAGATCCTGGTTCTTGCTCTGTCATGTCCCGCTAAAAATCATTGATTACTGCCATTACTAGTAAAAAATAAATAAATAATAAAAATGGCATAAATCTTTACTTTGTAGATGCTATAACTTTTGCACAAACCAATCAATATACGCTTATTAGGGTTTTTTCTTAACAAAATATATAGCAGAATACATAATTGGCCTGAATTTATGAAGAAATTCGATTTTTTTTTACATTTTATTGGGTAAGTTTTATAGCAGAAAGTAAAAAATATAGTTTTTTTAATCAAAATTGTTGGTCTTTTTTTGTTCATAGGTGATCAAATACCACCAAAAGATAGCTCTATTTGTGTGAAAAAAAGACATAAATTGTGTTGCACGACCGCGCACTTGTCAGTTAAAGTGACACAGTACCATATCGCAAAAAATGGCCTGGTCAGGAAGGGGGTAATTCCTTCTGGGGCTGCTGTAGTTAATATGACAGGCTCATGTTTTATTTTAATTTTTTTAGGGTTACAACCTTTTTATTTTGGGAGCAATGTTTTGAATACAGTTTGAACCTTACTTAGGGTGAAAGATAATTTTGTTCTACATTTTTATATACTGAAACCTTTGAGGTATATTTATAATTCAGTGAATGTGAACTTCACCATCAATTCACTGATAAAATGTTTACAGTATTTTACTGCATTCACCCAACAGGTTCACCTGCCCATTTGTCAGTTTAACTCTTTTGCTGCCAGGTCCATACATCATACTGACCTGGCGGGGGGGGGGGGGGGGTTCACACACAATCCAGTGGCTCCAGCCACCAGGATTGTGTGTAAAACTGACCGGCAGACTCCTGATTACCTCCATACACCCTCTGTGCCTGCGCCTCCCCGCGTACCTTCACCCCCCACCAATCAGTAGGCATGTTTTTATTCCACTTGTTAAAACCAGGGATGAGTGAATCTGCCTTAGTTCAGCTCACAAACTTGTGAACATTAGGGCCAAACCAATTGAAGTCTATGAGAAGCAAATCTTGGTATTAAATAGTAGCCCTTTGTCAGAAAAATATGTGATTAATTGTAAAACAAAAGGTCTGAGAAGTTGAGCACTGTATTGGGGGCCATGTACCAATGCCAAAATCAAGACGATAAAAAAAAGTTTTATCTCTCCCTAATAGTCCATATAGCTGCTGGAGCACCTATAGGTTTTGTGTTCCTTCAAATTATTTACTAGACATAGAAAAAAGGAAGAGGAAATCTGCGCTACAGTGTATACTTAACGAAAATGTGTGATGCAGCAATTCTAATATATACCCAAAGTGAAATATACATATAAAAACAAAGAAAAAGAAGAGAACTGCGCAATCCCTAATACTTCTATTAGGATGTAAACCACTCTACCTTAAAGAAGTGTATCTTGTGATCTATTATTCTAACACACCAAACTAATGACTAAATAAACCATAAGGCATTACTTATAACTAAATACAGTAAACATATATATTGCCCCTCATAGGTTATGAACCAAAAGGAAAAAATGTACAATTCTAAGTCAGCGATTCAAAAACAAGAAACATATAAAGTAGAATCAAACAGTACTGAAAATGTATGTGATAACATAAAGTCCATTAAAAGTCCAACTGGAGAAACACCCTGTGTAGAAGGGATCTATTCAATCGTAAAACTTTTCAATCAACGTGAAGTAAAACCAGGTGCACCTCCACCAGACAAGTAATAAAAGCCCCTTACCAGACGTCCCGGTAGGGAGCGCTTAATCACAAAATGGGTCTGAAGATGGATCAAACTTGAGCCCTCCAAATGGAACACTTTTACGTAGGGCAGGTTAGGAGATATGCCAGTCATAAACCATCCAGCAGGGGAAAACGCTGTTTGAAGCGGGACTCAGATGTGTAGCATTGTAGGATCAAGGAAGGTTCACCATAGGGAGGAAAAGATGCTCCAAATAGTGTAAAATCATTTATTAAAACAAAAATATAAAACAAGAGATGCACTTACAAACATGAAAGAACATCGGGCATATCATCAAACTGGGCAAGCGTCGGCCGATCGCGAACACCAATCGATATCCCTTCTGGTACCAGTTCACATGAGACGTGACACGCTGACTTGCCTCATGTGAACTGGTACCAGAAGGGATATCGATTGGTGTTCGCGATCGGCCGACGCTTGCCCAGTTTGATGATATGCCCGATGTTCTTTCATGTTTGTAAGTGCATCTCTTGTTTTATATTTTTGTTTTAATAAATGATTTTACACTATTTGGAGCATCTTTTCCTCCCTATGGTGAACCTTCCTTGATCCTACAATGCTACACATCTGAGTCCCGCTTCAAACAGCGTTTTCCCCTGCTGGATGGTTTATGACTGGCATATCTCCTAACCTGCCCTACGTAAAAGTGTTCCATTTGGAGGGCTCAAGTTTGATCCATCTTCAGACCCATTTTGTGATTAAGCGCTCCCTACCGGGACGTCTGGTAAGGGGCTATTATTACTTGTCTGGTGGAGGTGCACCTGGTTTTACTTCACGTTGATTGAAAAGTTTTACGATTGAATAGATCCCTTCTACACAGGGTGTTTCTCCAGTTGGACTTTTAATGGACTTTATGTTATCACATACATTTTCAGTACTGTTTGATTCTACTTTATATGTTTCTTGTTTTTGAATCGCTGACTTAGAATTGTACATTTTTTCCTTTTGGTTCATAACCTATGAGGGGCAATATATATGTTTACTGTATTTAGTTATAAGTAATGCCTTATGGTTTATTTAGTCATTAGTTTGGTGTGTTAGAATAATAGATCACAAGATACACTTCTTTAAGGTAGAGTGGTTTACATCCTAATAGAAGTATTAGGGATTGCGCAGTTCTCTTCTTTTTCTTTATTTACTAGACATGTGCATTCCCTTTTCGTCCGAATGCATTTTCGTCTGAATTTCCGGTATTTTCGTTATCGTTTTAACAAACGATAATGAACGTGCAGAATCCAAAAACCGAAAGATCCGGCATAAACAAATGCTTTATTTTCATTTTCGTTGTGACAACAGATCGATATAGATAGGAGATTTGACATGAAGCTGATAATAGCAATCTGTGTCCATGGAACCTGTGGTCGAATGTGCCTAACCTCAGCTCTGTTAGTCCAAGATTATTCTACATAGAGAGAAAAGATTCAACATTATAGAGACAATAGCAAAAAAGGTCGAATGGGCCTAACCTAACTCTATTAGTCCAAGATTATTCGACATAGAGAGAAAAGATTTGACATGAAGATTCGACGAAGCAGTCGCTGCGAGTGGACATTTATGGTCAAATGCGCTGCCCATAGGCTATAGAAGAATTCTAATGTTGGTTGACTAGTAATAATAATTAATAAATACAATTATTATTAGTGTCATACAACATTAGAATTTTACTATAGCTTGTAGATGGAACATTCAACCAGTAATGTACGATTGCAGCGTTGTACAGTTTCGCTGCTCTGTCGAATCTTCTTAGAACATTCGACAGAAACCATAAGCCTTCAATGACAGATTCGACCTTAATTATTTCAGATTTTCGGATGAATGCATTTTTAACGAAACAAAATAAATAAAAACGAATTTCGGGAGTAACTAAATAAATTTATTTTTCAGACGAAAATTTAATTCCGAAACGAAATATTTCAGTGTGCACATGTTTATTATTTACTTTTGTGACTTATGAGTGTTCACTATTTCTGGCAGTTAACCTACAAACTTTTTGCTCGAAGTTTTGTGATTAGCAAACTATGTGAAACCCAAAAATTCCCCACAAACCCAAGGTAGTGTAGATCCTGAACGCCATACCTAGTTGAGACCTGCTATCCACAGTGCTTACCTAAAAATAAACATTGTATATGGAGTTTACGAAGACTGGAGCAGCTTTGCATGTCAACTAATCCGATTCTATCTTTAATATTCAAAGCTTAACTGAACAAACTGAAGTTTGAAGCTAAGTGTTTAATATGCACAGCTACTCTAAATTCTATCTGCTCTAGTTTTAGTAAATCAATCTGTGTAGCCTTAATAAAAAACTAAGAAAAAAAACTGTAGAGTTGTTTATAGCAATTACAATGTTTGTAAGTTTTCAAAGAAAGAAGTCCCAGGGAACTTTGAAAAATCTCAGATATTGTACCTCTTGACCCTTATACAAGGACCAGTGACAAATGTATAAACCTGACAACTTGAAGGCTTTTGGAATCAGTATGAGTGGCACAGCCTGGGCTTATCAGTCCAAATCATTTCCTCTTTGGCTGACTGAGAGTAATGACAACGGCCCTCTCTCCATCAGAATGTGGAAGAAAACACAATATGGAAGCCTTCTTCTCTCTAAGGCTAGACATACACTTGGGTTGAACAATAGGAATTAAACTGATTCTCCCATTCATAATAAACAGTGTTAATAGAGGAATCTCCAGTGCAAGATTGTGTACTCAAGCAGCCCCAACACCTGCAGCTGCCTAAATACTTGAACAATGTTATAAAATAAGCCAAGGATATGCGTTAAAAACAGGGGTTTAGTCTGCACACATTTGCAAATACATGCGTAAGCTACAGGCCTTACCAAGGCACCCTGGTATCTGTAGTCCTATCACTGGCTTATGAGTGACTCTGCAATGGAAGCACATACATTCTGATGGATAGATGATGGACTGAAGGGAGCCACCCCTTCTTAAAGGTACAGGGGCACACAAACACCCAGCAGGTAGCACAATGGCTGCAAAGGTGTCAGTGTGTTGCCTGACCAATATAACAGTGATACAAAAAAGGAAGCCGCCACTGCCCCCACCTACAACTGGCCATTGCAGTTCTGTGTGGCACTTTCACTATGATATGGATATATAGCATATTCTGTGAGGAAGTTCTGTGCTTAAAGTCAAGGCCGATCCTGGACGGGGTGCACGGGGTGCAGTGCACCCAGGCGCCACAGAGGTGGGGGCACTGAAGCACCAGAGTCCTTGTCCATAGGCGGCTTTCACTGCCAGTCACCGTGGCCGCATCCCCCTCCCTCCTCCTGTCAGAGGAGGAGAGCGAAAACAGCCGGAGATCAGAGCGGCTGTGTCTCTGTGTGCAGAGAGACCAGCCATGGCCGCACACTGACGTTTAGGAGGGGGGGCGGTCTGTGCCCGAGGCAGATGTGTTATAGTTCTCCTCCTTCTCCTCCTGTGTGTAACTCCTGCCTGCTGCCCAATCCTGACACACTCTGATCTCCACCCTGGCGGCGCGGCTGCACACTGTCCTCTCCTCTTCAGCTGCCACCCAGGTGTTTTTTAATTAGCTTAATGGGGGGGGGGGGGGGTTTGACCTGGGGGGTCTATACTAATGGAGGGGGACTTTCTCCTGGGGGGGTCTATACAAATGGAGGGGAGTTTGTCCTGGGGGTCTATATTATTGGAGGGGGGTTTATCCTGGGGTCTATACTAATGGAGGGAGGGTTTGTCCTGGGGGGTCTATACTAATGGTGGGGGGTTGTAGGGGGTCTATACTAATGGAGGGGGGAGGGTTTGTCCTGGGGGGGTCTATACTGATGGGGGGTCTGTACTGAGGGAGGGGTTTTATACTTAGTGGGGGGTGTGCTCTGATGGAGGGGGGTCTATACTTAGCGGAGGGGGTCTTTACTGAATATAGTTGGTGGAGGGGGTGGAGGAGGGTGATATCATGTTTTACCGCACCGGGTGACACCAACCCAAGTGACGCCACTGCAGCCACGTGCTCTTATTTCCCCTCTACCCCTCCCTCTCCTCACGAGCGCTGCTGTACTAGTGAGCGGCGCACTAGTACCTCCTTCATATCGGCCAGAGAAGAAAAAAGGAGCAAAGAAGAGGATTGTGGGACATGTAGTGCCGAGGAATGGCAGTCCCACTGTAACACGGAAACAGCAGCCCACACACCATGCTTAGCTGAATGGGAGAGAGAGAGACACAGGAGCCCGGGAAAGCTTTCAGGGAAGTACACCCAGGACTCCAGAGGGACAGGACAGTTCTGAGGGAACACCATCAGAGAGAGAACCCCCGCTGTCCTGCACCGCCAGAGGGAAAGCCACATAGCCTAGCACCATTCCTGGAGGAGAAAGGAATGGAGTCATTGCCAGAATACAGATCTGGGCTCTACCCAGCGGAGTCGACTTGGGCAATTCAGAGTGAGTAGACTCCTGATCAGAGGAACCGTTGTTGCTGTATCGCTGGGTCAGGTGAGAAGGCCGATCTGCCATTATCTACTAACGTCCATAGGAACTGCAGTCCCTGACCATCTCTTGTAACATGTCTGTAGTCTCTGACCTTCTCCTGTATTATGTCTGCAGTCTCTGACCATCTCCTGTACTATGTCTGCAGTCTCTGAACGTCTCCTGTAGTATGTTTGCAGTCTCTGACCATCTCCTATATTATATCTCCAGTCTCTGACCATCTCCTGTACTATGTCTGCAGTCTCTGACCATCTCCTATATTATATCTCCAGTCTCTGACCATCTCCTGTACTATGTCTGCAGTCTCTGACCATCTCCTGTATTATATCTTCAGTCTCTGACAGTCTTCTGTAGTATGTCTGCAGTCTCTGACCATCTCTTGTATTATATCTTCAGTCTCTGACCATCTCCTGTACTATGCCTGCAGTCTCTGACCATCTCTTGTAACATGTCTGCAGTCTCTGACCATCTCTTGTAGTATGTCTGCAGTCTCTGACCATCTTTTGTATTATGTCTGCAGTCTCTGACCATCTCCTGTAATGTGTCTGCAGTCTCTGACCATCTCCTGTAGTATGTCTGCAGTTTCTGACCATCTCCTATAGTATGTCTGCAATCTCTGACCATCTCTTGTATTATGTCTGCAGTCTCTGACCATCTCCTGTAGTATGTCTGTAGTATCTGACCATCTCTTGTAGTATGTCTGCAGTTTCTGACCATCTCCTGTAATATGTCTGCAGTCTCTGAACATCTCCTGTACTATGCCTATAGTCTCTGACCATCTCTTGTAACATGTTTGCAGTTTCTGACCATCTCTTGTAACATATTTGCAGTCTCTGACCATCTCTTGTAACATGTCTGCAGTCTCTGACCATCTCCTGTAGTATGTCTGCAGTCTCTGACCATCTCTCGTAGTATGTCTGCAGTCTCTGACCATCTCCTGTAACATGTCTGCAGTCTCTGACCATCTCCTGTAGTATGTCTGCAGTCTCTGACCATCTCTTGTAGTATGTCTGCAGTCTCTGATCATCTCTTGGCTTATTTCTGCAGTCTCTGACCATCTCTTGTAGTATGTCTGCAGTCTCTGATCATCTCTTGGATTATTTATGCAGTCTCTAACCATCTCCTGTAGTATGTCTGCAGTCTCTGATCATCTCTTGGATTGTTTCTGCAGTCTCTGACCATCTCCTGTAGTATGTCTGCAGTCTCTGACCATCTCCTGTACTATTATTACACTCTCTGACCGTCTTTTGTATCATGTCTACAGTCTCTGACCATCTCCTGTACTATGTCTGGGGGCTCTTTCTAACAGACAGCCCTCTGTGTGTGCATCAGAGAGACTCCCCTCCAGGTCTCATTACTGTATGCTTTTCCTGTATTTTCTTTATTGTTAAAAGATCATGGGAGTATCCTAGGGTAAGGAAGACTTCTTAGGGGAGCATCTCTGTGTTTGATTTGTTGCCATAGTAACATTTGAAAAGGGGAGGAGTTGGTAAGATGACCACACCCACGTGGGGGGGCCAGAAATATTTCTGCACCCAGGCGTCCGTGACCCTAGGATCAGCCCTGCTTAAAGTTCTTGTTTGGAATAAATAAGTATTTTGCATGAATTACCCTCTAAGGAAAAATGGGTATAATGTGTGGTATATGAGCATTGAGGGCATTCTCCTGTAAACTTAGTGTTACTAAACCCACAACAGTAAAATTTGTGTGTATATGCAGTAAAGCATGCTTGTTACACTCACTGTGGAATCTAAGGGGTTAATCCTCTGCATCCAGAGTCCCTAAACCATCTCCGGATGGCACAGAGGCTAGGGGACAAGCTGCACATGCTCAGTTTGGTGTGTATTGCTAGAGAGATTTTTTTATTGGGAGAGTGCATGTGATCCAGAGAGAGGATCAGGGGTCCTGCAGCCTACTAGCACAATCATGGGAGAATTAAATCTCCTACTACAAGCTTTAACCAGACACTGATAGAAGTCACAAGACTGTGTTAACTGCTGATGAAAAAAGGTATTTAGCAGTTTATATTTCCTAAAAGTTTTTCCATGTTCTGTGTACTGTGGGAGACCAGATATAGTAAATACAGGATCCTTGGTTTAGTAACACTTTAACCACTTGCTGACCGCTGCATGCCGATATCCGTCGGCACAATGGCAGTGGTGGGCAAATGGGCGTACATGTATGTCCCCTTTAAGAGCTGGGGACAGCAGACACGTGCGCACTGCGTACAGCATGACCGTGCCAGCGAGATCGGTGGACTTGATGTTCGCCTGCCTCCTGGTGATCATGTCACAGAGCCTCAGAATGGAAAAAGTGTAAACATGGCACTTCTCCATTCTGGCTTGTGTCATGACAGAGATCACTGCTTCCTGTCATCGGGAGTGGTGATCACTGTCATGTGACTTGAAGCCCATCCCCCCAGTTAGAATCACTCCCTAGGACACACTTAACCCCTTCATCGCCCCCTAGTGGTTAACCCCTTCACTGCCAGTGTCATTTACGCAGTAATCAATGCATTTTTATAGCACCAATCGCTGTATATATGACAATGGTCCCAAAATAGTGTCAAAATTGTCCGATGTGCCCACCATAATGTTGTAGTCACAGATCGCCGCCATTACTAATAAAACAATTAAAAATAAAAATGCCATAATACTATCCCCTATTTTGTAGATGCTGTAACTTTTGCGCAAACCAATCAATATATGCTTATTGCAATTTTTTTAACAAAAATATGTAGAAGAATACATATCAGCCTAAACTGAGGAAAACATTTTTTTTAGATATTTATGGGGGATATTTATTATAGCAAAAAGTAAAAAATAATGTGTTTTTTTTCAAAATTTTCGCTCTCTTTTATAGTTTATAGCGCAAAAAATAAAAACCACAGAAGTGACCAAATACCATCAATTTTGTTTGGGTGCAATGACGAACGATCGTGCAATTGTCAGTTAAAGCGACGCAGTGCCAAATCACAAAAAGTACTCTGGCCAGGAAGGGGTTAAAATCTCACGGGGCTGAAGCGGTTAAACACACTGATTTCTTTATCAGTGTCCCAGTACATGAATAACTACGATCACTCGTGTGAGTTTTCTGGTGTCTAACATATGTTACTCTGTCATTGTCATATACACTAAATTTTCAAGCTTCTAAGTTGAACTCATGTAGCTATATCCCACCTTAAGAGGGTCTCCATCTATCAGTCTTCCATCACATCCAATAACAAAGCATCCTTAAAAGAACATTCAGAAGTGACAGTAAATAAAATTGATTCTGGAACTATCCTGTTTATTATTGATATAGCGTAATTACACTTTCAAAGTATAGCACAGTATTTTAGGAATTTTCAACCCTTTGTGAAGTGCTCAGTGGTTGAAAAGAAGTCAAAATAACTTTAAACATGAACAGCACAGTGACTAGTGGTTAGCACTTCTGCATGGCAGCACTAGGGTCATAGGTTTTAATCCCAACCACAGCACTACCTGCACAGAGTTTGTATGTTCTCCCTGTGCCTGCGTGGGTTTCCTCTGGGTAGTCTGGTTTCCTCCCACACTCGTGTATGTTAATTGGCTCCTGTCTAAATTGACCCTAGTATGTGTATGTATGAATGTGAATTAGGGACCTTATATTGTAAGCTCCTTGAAGGCAGGGGCCGACACATACGTAAAGCACTGCATAAATTGACAGTGTTATATAAGTACCTGAAGTAAATAAAAAAAAAAGTTGTGCCATACCTTGACATCTTTCCAATTATCTTATAATATCTATTAATTGATATAACCCTAGCATAAACTGAGCTCCGAAGGCTTTTTATTATTGCACTATTATTTCAGGGAGCCTTACACTAATCTTATTTACAGCTAATGATAATTGATTATAAATCCACCATCCTCACAAGGGACATGTATCCCTCAAATTTTGTTAATTTCTAAAGTCACAAAAAAATATGAATACACTTAAATGCATTGTTTCTTTTCTTTATTGTCTCTTCCTACCAAGGAAATAGAAATAGCATATGTTTCTTTGTGTTTTTTTTGTTTTTTGCTATCAGCTTATGCTGTTAGCAGTCAGCATACAGTAGCTACCTTGTGCTAGTCATACACAGCTCAAGACGTGCCCAGTTCCTGCAAAATTAGCCACAAACTTGAGCACTGGGTGGCCCTGGCACCACCTAGCATGACAAAAGTTGATTAAAAAATTGACAGAGTCAGATGGAAAATTGTGCAGTCACTGGGCATTGAGACAATATAATAGCTGGCAGGAGATATTCATACACTATTTTAACTTCCACATGTGTATGGCTAGCCAAATAATATCATCTAATGGCACGTACAGATGATCGTGCTATCCGGCGGACTTAGTCGGCTGGACAATCTGCCGTGTGTGGGCTCCGGCGGACTTTTTCTTCCTAAAAGTCCGGCGGACTTAGAAAGAAGCCTTAACTCAAAACTGTCTGCCAGACTCGGCAGTCCGGCGGACAATTTACCGTCTGTGTGCTAGCCCGTCGGACTTTTGAAATGAACGGACTTGCCCACACACGGAGTAAAGTCCATTCATTTTGAATGTGACTCCAGGTAAACGGGACTAAAGGAAAAGGTAAAGGAAGTCAATATCGCCACCTCCATCTGCGAGATTGACACCTCGCGAGCCCCGTCGCCTGATATGGATTTTAAGGGGAACGCCCTATGCCGAAGAAACGGCGTGGGGGTCCCCCCAAAGTCCACACCAGATCCTTTTCCGAGCACGCAGCCTGGCCCATCAGGAAAGGGGGTGGGGACGAGCGAGGGAACCCCCTCTTGAACCGTACCAGGCTGCACGCCCTCAACACGGGGGGTGGGTGCTTTGGGGAAGGGCCCCCAAAACACCTTGTCCCCATGTTGATGAGGACAAGGGCCTCTTCCCAACAACCCTGGCCATTGGTTGTCGGGGTCTGTGGGGGGTTTATTGGAATCTGGGCACCCCCTTTAATAAGGGGGCCCTCATATTCCAGCCCCCCACCTTATGTGAATGAGTATGGGGTACCCCTACCCATTCACCTGGGGGAAAAAAGTAAATAAAAAAAACACAACACAGGTTTTTTTCTAAAGTAGTTTATTAGTCAGCTCCTGGGGTCTTCTTCTGACATTGGAGGTCTTCTCGCCAGGCTCCTTCGCTATCTTCTGCTCTTTTACCGCTATTTTACTAGTGGAGGAGCCCGGCTTTCTCCTTCGTAATCGCTGCCATCCGGTGGTCTTCTTCCGACTTTGGGGGTCTTCTTCCAACTTCGGGTGTCTTGTCTTGCTCTTCGGTTCTTCTGCTGGGCCTCCACTATCTTCTTCCAACTCTTTAACTAGTGTTTGCCCAGTCTTGATGCTGACACTGCTATCTTCTTCCCTTCTTCCCTTCTTCCCTTCTTCTCTTCTTCTCTTCTTCTCTTCTTCTTCTCTTCTTCTGATGTTGACACAACTCTCTCTCCGTCCGTTATGGTAGGGATGCGTTGCGCAGCGACTTATATAGGCATAAGGGACGGGGTCACTGGGTGATGTCACATGATGTCACAGTCCCGGGGGATGCAGCGGCCCCCCCTCCCCAAAGCACCCCCCATGTTGAGGGCACGCGGCCTGGTACGGCACAGGAGGGGGTGCTCGCTCGTCCCCACCCCCTTTCCTGACCGGCCAGGCTGCGTGCTCAGATAAGGGTCTGGTATGGACTTTGGGGGGACCCCCACGCTGTTTTTTCAGCGTAGGGGTTCCCCTTTAAATCCATACCAGGCGACAGGGCTAGCAAGGTGTCAATCTTGCTGATGGAGGCGGCGTCATTGACTTCCTTTGCTAGTCCCGGCTACCTGGAGTCACGTTCAAAATGAACAGACTTTACTCCGTGTGTGGGCAAGTCCGTTCATTTGAAAAGTCCGGCGGACCTCCGCCTAGTCCGCTGGAGAAGTCCGGTCATGTGTGGGCGTGTGTGGGCAAGTCCACTCATTCAGAAAGTCTGGCGGACCTCCGCTGCTAAGTCCGGCGGATTGTCCGATCATGTGTACGTGGCATTAGAGAAGCACACAGGTGTACTTTAACATGCCAAAATAAACCTAATTATTACATATTCGTTTTGGATGAAAATAGCCAGACATAAACATTAGATGGTAGTACATTTCTGACTTTTTCACAGGTAACTTATGTATAATATTCGTACCATACACGCATAAAATGCTTTTATGCTTTCAGAAGCTTCTTTTATCTTTGCACATCCACAGAGAACAGTAGGATGTTGACCCTAATATGTTTGGTGAAGGACATCAAGCTTTTTATGTTTAAGTTCAGAGGACATGGTAAATGCTCTTATTGCACAAAAATGCAGCATTGAATTGTCTCAAGGTATTAAATGTGTCATTTCCACACATTGAGAATAATCTGTTTCACTCTTCAGGTAACCTAGGCAAATGCATTTTTATGATACTTTGATTTATTTAAACAGTGGATCCTCCTGTCAACTTTTACAGAGCAAACTGCTGACAGGTTTTAGCATCTGCTTGAATTACAAGGCTGAGGTAGTACTGTAACTTTCACCTCTCCTAAATCCACATATAATCTCATAACAACTGTATCATCTTTGCTGAAAGCTTCGGTTTGGCTTTCTAGGATTTGCCAATGGCTTTGTCATAATGTTATTCACTTTCGTGTATATATACGCTTAAATGTCTTCCCATGACTGCAACATGGCCAAACTGATTAAATCACGGACCCCTCTATCTTACAATATGGTAATTTTCCACAACTTTAGGAATTTAAAGGCTAAGTTCACCTTTCACATGAGCTGGCCCATGTAGACAAGGGGTCCCAGTAGTTTAAAAAACGTTGCTGCTTGCAAAGATATTATTTAATGAAAATGCTATAACTGTAGGCCTTTCTATCACGCATGAAGCCTGGCCAAAATACTCCTAACTTGCAGGAGCGAGCATGCTTCTTCATTCAAAAGGTGCACATGCACAGCACACTCTCTCCTGTTGCACCCCACCAGAATTCTACACTGCTGTAGGGTATTTCTATCTCATATTTTGAGCTACAACAAAATGGCTTCATCAAGGACAACTAAAGAGATTATCACTGTACTTGTCCTCAAAAAAGAAGGCTCAGCAGCCATTTTGCTGTGGCCCATGTCCTGGAAATGAGAAAGGACATAGAAGTGTAAACATTGGAAGTATTTTGGCCAGTCTTTATTGGTCATAGAGATGGCCTAAAGGTATGGCATTTGTGTTAAACATTATTTTTACAAATGGCACAGGGTAATTTTAAATGACAGGAGCACCTTGTCAGCATGAGCCAGTTTATATAAAAGGTGAACTTAGCTTTTAACTCATTTGCAAACTCAGGACACTCTAGGCCAGTGATATGCAATTAGCAGACCTCCAGCTGTTGCAAAACTACAAGTTCCATGAGGCATTGCAAGACTCTGACAGCCACAAACATGACAGCCAGCGGCAGAGGCATGATGGGACTTGGAGTTTTGCAACAGTTGGAGGTCCGCTAATTGCATATCCCTGCTCTAGGTCATGTTAGTTTCATCCAAACTTTTATTTGCAGGTTTGTTCAACCAGGATAATCACATATTACTTTTAGGCTCAAGAATGGAGTTCTCTAAACAACTGGTTGTACAGTGCTATGCTATCTCATTGGAGAGTAGTGTTTCTCAACTCTGCTAACTTGTAGCTGCCATCGGTACATGTTTTGTGGTCACTTCACAGATTTATTGGGGTTTACCTTCTGTAATTTTTATATGCTATCACTAATTAACTAATTAACTGACCTATGTTTCTGTCTAAAACACTGGAACAAATACAGCCATTGATCAACAGTGCTAAATATTCACATTGAACAACTTAATGGACTTTTCGATCAGTGAAGCTGGCTAGCAATCATATTTTAGGTGATCAGTAGCTTCTGGTGCTGTAATTTTGGCATGGTTGTGTTTTGGCACAAGTCATGTAGTCTTTCAGTGTATAGGATCCAGGTTTAAAACAAGGCAAATTTGATGCAAAGGAGTTAAATTGTATGTCCAGCCAAAACTATTTTTTTTTAATAGTGTAACTAAATGCACACATTTTTGGGGGATTTGTATAGAATGGAGAGGAATTAGAACACATTTCAGTATTTATTGTTGTCTGTTCCCCCTTTAGGCACAGTAGGTACAACGTCTCTATTTGTCCTGTTTACACTTTGACTTTTGATAGAGTGGAGAAAGATTATAACCCTTGTAAAGTTTTTCTGCTATCCAGAACTTTGGTAGAGTGACTCTTATTTTCTGTCCTAATGACAACATTTTACCAAACAGAAAGGGATTGAAACATTCCAGCAACACAGAGAAAAATAAAATAAGTGCTTTTCTCTAGTGACGTATAGAAAGGCTGGAGCTCCTGTCAGATTTTTATTACTGTTTATACCTCGCTGAAATTTTTGTCTTGTAGTCAGGTGAAGCCAGTGGCAAATTGTGAGCTGTAAGCTCCCCAGGGCAAGGCAAGTAATTTGTGCCCCCTAACCCGTGGACTTTTAGTACCCCCACCCTGATCACACCCCCAGATATCCCCCCCCCCCCCAGTAGAGCTCTTTCCCAATCCAGAATAATAGGGGTTAAATGTAAGATATCAATGAGCCTAAAGAGGCAGGTGTATAGGCTAACTGGCAAGTGAGCCAGGCACCTCAGGTAAGGTCAGGTAGCAAAGTAGCAAACTAATGAAATTGTTTGGAAAGTTAAAGTATACATCGAATAACAATAAAATAACCATAAATGTTACAATAAGATGACAATGAAAGTTACAATAAACCTGGAGGTAAAAAGCTAGTCACAGCAAAGCTAAGACTGGCTGACACTAGGCTACCTTATCCTAAACTGGCTTTGAGAACTGATCAGCTGGAAGACAATGGATAGAACATAGGAGCCTAGTGTACTCAGAGGGGTTTCTTAAGATAGATGTAAAAGCAATAAACAAGCACTTACAGATGTGGAGCTAAGCTAGGCATGTCTCCATAATGGAAATTCCAGGGCTGATGTGGGTGGATGAGGTGGCTGTATGAACAAAGGATGCAGAGCCGCTTGGACACTGTGACCACTGATTCTGTAGAGCTGGTGGGATCGGGATCAGTGATGACTGTAACCCGCCATCAGAGAGAGACTTCCCTGCCTGGATGCACCACCATAAGCCTTGATAAAACTAGGAGCACATTTTGGAAACATAATCTACTTCATCAGCTTGTAGCATTTTCCAGTCTCCATCCTGTGTTCAACCTCAGCTCACCAGCTGCCTAGCCCACACTACACCACTGGGTGAAGCCATTGTAAACTGGACTGGAAGTAAGGGTAAATCTGTCTAACAGAGCTCGGATAGCAATAAAAAGCCTACAGGAGTTCTAATCCTTACCAACTCTATCTAAAACAAATAAATAATTTTTAGGCTGACATCAATTTCAAGGTTACGTATTAGAGTTATTGTTCAGTTTAAATTTTGGAAAGGTAATTACTTCTTAAATTTTAGGTAGGATGTTACATTATTTTTGTAGTTTTTAGGAGAATGAAAACTCTTTTTCTTTTTATTTCTGCCTGTGTCCTGTGAGATTCACCTTTTCTATGTCTTGTTGACAACTGTCACAAGGGAAAAAAGCAATAGGAAATACTATATTTCACTGCTGTCACCAGGACAGGAATACAGGACACATGTTCTGATGATAACTATCAATGAGGCCATTTCTCTCTGCACTCTCCCCCTGTTGTGACTCCAGCAAAGAAAATGAAGAGAGCTATTTAGGCAGAAAAAAATATAAAATTTAAATAGAAAAGTCTTGACCTAAATAATACTTTGAACGTTTAGTTTAGGGATAGGATAGATATTAAGTGGTGGGGTTGGGTTAGTAAATTCAATATATTTTGGTGCAAAAACAGCCAGTGACCTCAAAGAGAATAAATACAAAGTAACCAGTTCATCAGTTCACATGGAGTATGATGTGAATAAAACAGTAGGCTTGTCCTTAGAGCAGCTTCTCAGCAGATAGAAGGAATATCTGTAATATGGCAAAATGGTCACTCACATGTTGTGGAATTTAAAAACACACTTTATATAAAACAAGGTTGTCACCTTTGAAGCCCAGCCAAGCAGTAGTGATCTGAGGCAGGAGAGCAGAACTGTCAACAACAGAAAGCTTCAGAAGCAACACAAGTTTACCTGACAGTGTGGGAATTGTTGACTATGACCTCAGATGTCGGGGGTGTGGCTACACATTTCTAGGCTGTAACGTCTCTTTATCAAGCCTGCCTACCTACCTACAGCTAGTACTCCCATTTTTAAATGCAGTGGCTAGCAGAAATCGGCGCTTCTGGGGTTTGACAAACAATGAGAAACAGTAGGGCACAATGATCACTAGGAGCAGATGCATTAGTAAACAAAAGAGGGAGAGAGAAAGGAGGTTCTGCAGCCCATTGTAAACACAGCTGCGAAAGTTGATGTAAACACTGCAGTGACAAGGAATAGGGCTAATTCATATTGTACAAATGCAATATAAATAAATATATAGAAGTAACAAATGTAAATTAAAATGGATATAAACAGAATAAAGTAAAATAAATTAAAGTCATGGGGTAATTCCCATAAAATTGATAGTGATTAACCACTTCAGCCCCAAAAGAATTTACCCCCTTTCTGACCAGAGCACTTTTTGCGATACTGTACTTGCGTCAATTTAACTGACAATTGTGCAGTCGTACGATGTTGCACCCAAGCAAAATTTACATCCTTTTTTTCCCCACAAATAGAGCTTTCTTTTGGCGTTTATTTTTTTATTTTTTGCACTATAAACAAAAAAATAGCGTCAATATTGGAAAAAAGCAATTTTTTTACTTTTTGCTATAATAAATATCCCCCAAAAAATATATTTAAAAAAAAAATTCTTTCTTAGTTTAGGCCGATATGTATTCTACATATTTTTGGTAAAAAAAAATCACAAGCGTATATTGATTGGTTTGCACAAAAGTAGCGTCTACAAAATAGGGGATAGATTTATGACATTTTTCATTATTAACTGTATTTTTATTAGTAATGGCAGCGATCTGTGATTTTTATCATGACTGTGACATTATGGGGGACACATCGGACACTTTTGACACCATTTTGGGACCATTTTCATTTATTCAGCGATCAGTGCTATAAAAATTCACTGATTACTGTGTAAATGACACTGGCAGGGAAGGGGTTAAACACTAGGGGGCGTTATGTATGGCCTAGGGAGGTGTCCTAACTGTGGGAGGATGGGCTTCCACTAACATGACAGTGATCACTGCTCCTGATGACAGGGAGCAGTAGAGCAGTAGATCCCTGTCATGTCACTAGGCAGAACGGGGAAATGCCTTGTTTACATGTCCCCGGTGGACATCAAGTCCGCAGGACCTGCGGGCATGGTCACTAAGCACGCGGCTGGCGTGCGCCCACAATGCTGCATCTTAAAGGGGAAGTACCTATACGACCATTTGCCCAGCCGTGCAATTTTGCCGACATATATCATCGTGTGCTTGTTGAGTAGAGGTTAATAACACAAGTAAAAGTAAAACACGGAGCAAGGATCGAATGTAATCTTACATAATATAATAAAATTGATATTAGAAATATATAAATTCATATTCAATTTGTGAGTAAATATATATATAAAGAAGGGAAGATCAATTTGTGAATACAGTAAAGAACTCTTATGCCTTCATCTAAAATATAAACCCCTAATAAAGGCTACAATCAATTGATCTGTTGATCATACAAATACATTATATGGATAGAGACATGCAGTTGTGGATGGGGCCACCATGCTCATGTATGCACTCATCAATGCCCAGGATCAGGCAGGGTCACGTGAATGTCAACGTTAAGGTGGTACCCCAACTTAAAGATGAGCTGTACACAGTGTGTAACTATGAAGGTATAGAATTTCTCTGTAAAACACTATGTTCCATATCACAAAACATCTTAGCTTGTTGTATGTTGCATTTAGGAGGGGCATTGCTGAACCCATGCCTTCTTCACCAGTCCACATAACTCTGCCACTTCACTTCCAGTGACAACGAGGGATCCCACCATGCACCTAGCCTGGGCCTCTTGCATCCACTCAACCAACTCCTTCCCCTCCCCTGTACAATGGGGCTAGGTTTTGGAGACCTCTGTACCCCACGTTCTATCCTAATTACTTGGGGGGAAACCGACCACTAGGGAGGGAGGCAGAACACCAACATCCTCGCTACCAGAGGAGCTATTACCTACGCCAGATATCACAATTTATCGACTTGTAAACATTCCTGTGTATAAAGCTTGTCTAGCAGTAGGTGGCCACATTCTACTGGACTCATTCTCTAACTGCTTCAGCCCTAGAAGATTTTACCCTCTTCCTGACCAGAGCGATTTTTGCGATTCGGCACTGCGTTGCTTTAACTGACAGTTGTGCGGTCATGCGATGTTGCCCAAACAAAATTGACATCCCTTTTTTTGCCACAAATAGAGCTTTCTTTTGGTGGTATTTGATCAGCTCTGCGGTTTTTATTTTTTGCGCTATAAACAAAAAAAGAGTGACAATTTTGGAAAAAAAAAGCATTATTTTTTACTTTTTGCTATAATAAATATCCCCCCAAAATATAGAAAAAAACGAATTATTTCCTCAGTTTAGGTCAATATGTATTAGTTACATAGTTACATAGTAGGTGAGTTTGAAAAAAGACACAAATCCATCAAGTCCAACCTATGTGTGTGATTATATGTCAGTATTACCTCTTATATCCCTGTATGTTGTGGTTGTTTATCAAATAGTTTCTTGAAACTATCGATGCTCCCCACTGAGACCACCACCTGTGGAAGGGAATTCCACATCCTTGGCGCTCTTACAGTAAAGAACCCTCTACGCAGTTTAAGGTTAAATCTCTTTTCTTCTAATTTTAATGAGTGGCCAAAAGTCTCTTGTTAAACTCCCTTCCACAAAAAAGTTTTATCCCTTTTGTGGGGTCACCATTATGGTATTTGTATATTGAAATCATATACCCTCTCAAGCATCTCTTCTCCAGAGAGAATAAGTTCAGCGCTCGCAATCTTTTCTCATAACTAATATCCTACAACCACTTTTTACTACAGGCAAGCCTATAATTAGGTTTACCTGTAGCTACACTGGATATCTCCAATATGCCCTGTATTTGCATGTGCCGACACATGCGCACTTAAGCAAACTGAAGCAACGGCACATACGGGAGTGACATCATCATGGCTCTGACCAATCACAGCACGATACCTGGGAGCAATGTCGGCCGCCAGAGCGGTGAACGAGGACCGCTGCGGGGGCTTCGATCTCAAGTAAATAATTCATAATGAGCTAGTATGCTATGCAAACTAGCTCATTATGCCTTTGTCTTGCAGGTTTTTTTGTTATTGTTTTGTTTTAGTTTTTTAGGGTTTACAACCACTTTAATCTGCTAATACATTTAACACTATCCCCCATCAAACTAACAGTGCTGCTGTCTGCTTGTCTGCTGTGCCTCCTGTGCTCTTTTTTTCAGAGTTGTGTCTCACTAACATGGGAGGTGTGTTGCTGGCCAAATCCCCAGGTAAAAAAGGAGGAAAAAAGCCAAAGAAAGGAAAACTGATGCAGCCATCACAGCTGATGATGATTGGTAAGCTTCAATATAATACATTTTTAGTTTAGGGATAAATAATACTTTAAAGTTAAAGATGTTTTGTAGCTTGTGCAAGCCGCTTCTTAAGTTTTAACTGAATTGAATATAACTGAAAAGTAACTTGGACAAGCTACACATCTTCAACATTACAAACAGATCCAGTTGAATGCGACTAATTATTAGCAGAAATACCGTAAACTGGATAGATGAGAACTTTCACAGACACGTTGTGTGTAAAGAGTTGTAGTAGTAGAACGTAGACTGTTAGGGTCGCTTTAGAGTACAGATTACTTTTGACCTTTTTGATTCTTTTTTTATTACGTTTTTCTCAGCCCTGCTACCAACACCAGTATCTAATGTAATCTGTTTTAGGAATCTTCTAAGGCTGTAAAAGTGAATGGAAAAACCCTAGAAGGCTCCTGAAAACATGTCATAGCACATGTTTAGTAATATTTTTTATTATGTTGGCACATTCACTTATGCGTGAGTAAGTTAAACACCTACCATACCATACTCTGTAACTAAACACTATCTATTTGTGACCTGGATACACACTGAGGCCTATTACAGTATATGTCTATTTATTTTTATCACAGGCACTTGAAGAGATGTCTGAGCTTCACAGAGAGTACATAAGTAAACAAATTATCCTTATCTTTGTTTGGGAAATGGAAATGGGATAACACTTCAGCAAGATATTTGGTTTGGAGACTATAGCTTCTACATACTTCTTGCACCCTTTTCATAAGGTTTCAAAATAATGATCTAGAAAACTAAAATCCTGCAACAAAAACCTCTGATAATAATTATAAAAATGTAAGAAAGGAAAGCGGGTGATCAATCTGTTTTTAATAGTTGTTTCAAGCATTTTTTTTATTTTTTTTGCAAAAAATTTTTGGGAAAAAATAAAAAAAAAGATTATTCTAATTTTCTCAGTGGGAGAAATAATTATTTGATCCCCTGCAGATTTTGTAAGTTTGCCCACCTACAAAGAATAAAGGGTCTATAATTGTTATCATAGGTGTATTTTAAACGATAGAGACAGAATATCAAATAAAAATCCAGAAAAATTACGATACAAATTTTATAAATTGAGTTGCAGTTCAGTGATTAAAATAAATATTTGATCCCCTACCAATCAATAATAATTCTGGCTCCCACAGACGGTTCCAGTATTTGTTCATGTGGTACACAAAGTAGTCCTGTCAATTAAAGAAGGTGCTCCTAAATCATTATGTGTATAAAAGACCTGTCCACAGAATCTCTTTCTTCCATTCAAACCTAACCATCATGAGCAAGACCAAAGAGCTGTCAAAGGATGTCAAGGACAAGATTGTAGACCTACACAAGGCTTGGTGAGAAGGAGACAACTGTTGGAGCGATTATTTGCAAATGTAAGTAATACAAAATAACTATCAATCATACTCGGTCTGGAGCGCCATGCAAGATTTCAACTCATAGGGTAAGGATGATCATGATAAAATTTAGGGGTTAGCCAAGAATAAGGATGAGCTTCGACTCGAACATTGCCTGTTTGCCTGTTTCTGATAACAGTGAACAATTTGGGGTGTTCACGGCAAATTCGAAAAGCCGCGGAACACCCTGTACAAGTCTATGGGAGAAATCTAAAGTGCTAATTTTAAAGGCTATAATGCAAGTTACTGTCCTAAAAAGTGTTTGGGACCTGGGTCCTGCCCCAGGGGACATGGATCAATGCAAAAAAAAGTTTTAAAAATGGCCATCTTTTCGGGAGCAGTGATTTTAATAATGATTAAAGTGAAACTATAAAAGTGTAATATTCCTTTAAATTTAGTACCTGGGGATGTCTATAATATGCCTATGAAGGGGCGCATGTTTCCTGTGCTTAGAACTGTCCCTGCACAAAGTGTCATTTCTGCAGAAAAAAAAGTCATTTAAAATCATTTGCGGCTATAATGAATTGTCGGCTCCCGTAATACAAGGGACACTCATTGAAAGTCATTGATGAAAAAAAAAAAAAAGCGTGGGGTTCCCCCAAATTCAATTACCAGGCTCTTCAGGTCTGGTATGGATATTAAGGGGAACCCCGCATCAAATTTAAAAAAAAATGATGTGGGCCCCCCTAAAAATCCACCCCCCTCCTGAACCGTACCAGGCCACATGCCCTCAACATTGGGAGGATGCTTTGGGGTCCCCCCCAAAGCACCATGTCCCCATGTTGATGGGGACAAGGGCCTCATCCCCACAACCCTGGCCAGTGGTTGTGGGGGTCTGTGGGCAGGGGGCTTATCAGAATCTGGAAGCCCCCTTTAACAAGGGGACACTCAGATCCCGCCCCCCCTGTTTGAAATGGTAAGGGGGTACAAAAGTACCCCTACCATTTCACAAAGAAAGTATAAAAAATAGTTAAATAAGACAAACACACTTTTGAAAAATTCCTTTATTAAAAAAATAAAAATAATAAAGATTCCAGCGGTGGTAATCCACTCTTGCTATCCAGCGATGGATGATCATCTCTCTGGGGTCCAGCGATGGCTGATCTGATCCAGCAATGGGTGATTTCTCAGTCCAGCGCAGTCCATCCATGCATCCTCTGTCTCCACTGTCAGAGACACTGCAGGGATCCAGCGGCCTGACGTTTCTTATATGAGGAGGGCGAGGCCACCCGTCACTTGACCCCGCCCCCCTCTGACGCTAGTGGGGGAAGCCGAGCTTCCCCAATGACGTATGGGTGACCCCACCTCCCTCTGATTTAATGCAGGTTTCCGTTACATCAGAGGGGGGCGTGGTCACCCATACCTCATTGGGGAAGCCCAGCTTCTCTCACTAGCATCAGAGGGGGGCGGGGTCAGGTGACAGGTGGCCCCGCCCTCCTCATATAAGAAACGTCAGGCTGCCTGGATCCCTGCAGTGTCTCAGACAGTGGAGACAGAGGATGCATGGATGGACTGTGCTGGACTGAGAGATCACCTGCGCTGGATCACATCTTTGCTTGCCAACAAGGGTTTCTCCACCATGTACTAAGTCATGTTTTGTTTGGGGATCAAATGCTTATTTTACTCACTGGACTGCAACTCAATTTATAACATTAGTATTAGTATCATACCTCCCGACCTTTTGAGATGAGAATGAGGGTCACTTTTTAGCAAAAGTATGTAGGCATAGGACTCGCCCCCTTAATGCAAAATTATATTTAAAAAAATGATTAGTTAAACCCAGTGGCGGCCTGTCCATAGCCCCCCCCCCCCCCCCCAAGTAAAATAAATAAATAAAACATTGTAAAAAAAGCCCTTTAAAAAAAATTTTTTTTAAAATTCCTTTAACTGCACTGTGTTCGGGCGCCATGTCAATGCAATCACAATATTGCAGACAAGGCGCTTCATTTGCATGATTTTTACCTGCTCAGTGGCGCATTCCATCGAGCCAAACAACTAGCGCCTTTAGTATCAGGCGGTTGCTTTGTTGTTCTAGTTAAGAGGTTACTTCAGTTTTTCCTGTGCAAGAGGGAAACCAGAAGTAACATCTGAAGCTCTATGGAACGCATGGCAGCGTTTAATGGGCACACTGGCAGCATATGATGGGCACACTGGCTGCATTTGATGGGCACAGTGGCAGTATTTGGCACAGTAGCTACATTTGATGGCACAGTGGCTGCGTTTGATGGCACAGTGGCAGCGTTTGATGGCACAGTGGCTGTGTTTGGCAAAGTGACAGAATTTGATGGCACAGTGGCTGCGTTTAATAGGCACAGTGGCTGCGTTTGATGGCACAGTGGCAGTGTTTGATGGCACGGTGGCTGCGTTTGGCACAGTGGCAGTGTTTGATGGCACAGTGGCAGCGTTTGATAGGCACAGTGGCGGCATTTGATGGCACAGTAGCTGCAATTGATGTTTTTTTTTTATGTTTTCAGTTTGTTTGTGTGCCCCCAAAAATTTTGAGCACCAGCCACCACTACTATTCATTTATACTGTTTTTTGAAATTGACAAATGCAACAATTTAGAAATTGGATAAAAGGTTTAGCCCTTTGAAAGATAAAAAGTGCATTTTATATATAACTATATAGATCAGACAAAAATGAGGGGCAAATGAGGAGGAAAGAGGGACAAAGGAACTTTGTTCCAAGTCAGGGACAGGGTAATACTGATTCTATCAATGGTGGAGCTGGTTGGAAAAGGCGGGCATAGTCAGGCTCTTTTGATGATAGCTTGTGATGACCTCCTAGCTGTATCAACCCCTGCTGCACTATAAAATTGTAGCAGTGGGAGTTGCGGGGGGGGGGGGGGGCAGGGAGGCAGGACAGATAATGATAATAATGTATTATAACTAACAGAAGAAGAATCAGCACAAGGGACACATGTTACTGACCATGAGCTATGTCCCTTGTGCTAATTTTTTTTTTTTTGATTTTAGCTGAACTTAGGCTTTAAACATACATGACTGATAATGTCACATGACTTTCTTTTAGCGGACTGCAGCTTATATGCTGGATAGAAATGCACAACTGCCCTGGACGTGTTGGAATTGTACTGCTTTTAGAATCAGCCCTACGGTGATTCAGAACCAGGGCTAAAAGCATTTAGGTATGTTAATAACCGTGCAAAGAACTCTTTCCCAGTTGGTTTGTTTAACATGAATAATTGAATAATGATTGCTTTATAAAGCTGATCTTCTAGTCTGACACCGCTTCTTTAATTTGTCGTCATATGATTTATATGATCATCAATTTGAAATACCTCCCATCTAGCTAGCACCTTATTTTATTCTGTAAAACTGATTTATCTGAGAGGAGTGGGCAGTCTTAATTACTCAGATGAAACAAAACTATAAAATAATCTAAAATGTTTCCTTGAAAAAAGGCATAAAGTGATGCTATTAGTGATGAATTGCAAACTGAGTACAAATAGTAGGTTTTCACTCTCTCTAAGGCCGCGTACACACGGGCGGATTGTCTGCCCAACTAAGTTCGTCAGACAATCCGACAGACAGTCCGTTCAACTTTTGAATGAATGGATTTGCCCACACACGGCACTTTTTGAGCGAACTAATACGGCGGACTAAGTTCGCCATACAATCCGCCCTACTTTTGAAATGAACGGACTCGCCCACACACGCGGAGGAAAGTCCGCTCATTTCGAGCGCGTCTCCAGGTAGGCGGGGCCCGCGAAGGAGACGAAAAAAATCGCGTGGGGGTCCCCCCCAAGTCCACAACAGACCCTTGTCCGAGCACGCTACCCGGCCGGCCAGGAAAGGGGGGCGAGCGAGCGCCCCCCCCCCCACCCTGAGCCGTACCAGGCCGCGTGCCCTCAACATGGGGGGTGCCTTGGGGAAGGGGGGGCCGCGAGGCCCCCCACCCCAAAGCACCTTGTCCCCATGTTGATGAGGACAAGGGCCTCTTCCCGACAACCCTGGCCGTTGGTTGTCGGGGTCTGCTGGCGGGGGGCTTATCGGAATCCGGGAGCCCCCTTTAATAAGGGGGCCCCCGGATACCGGCCCCCCACCCTATGTGAATGAGTATGGGGTACAATATACCCCTACCCATTCACCTGTAAAATAAAAGTACCAAAAAAAAACACAACACACGAGATAAAATATTTTATTGCACAGCTCCGGGGGTCTTCCGTCTTCGGGGGTCTTCTCGCCGGACTCCTCTGCTATCTTCTTGTAGCTCTTTTGCTAGCGGAGGAGTCCGGCTTTCTTCCTCCCCGCCGCCGGCCTCTTCTCCCGACTTCGGGGGTCTTGTCCCCCTCTTCGGTTCTTCTGCCGGGCCACCGCGCCTTCTTATAGCTCTTTTACAGGCGGTGGCCCGGTCTTCTGTCGCCGCTGTCGCCGCCGCCTTCCGTTCTTCTTCTTCTTCTTCTTCTCCAGGAGATGTTGCCTCGACGATCTCTCCGGCCGGAATGCCAGAGCCGCGCTGCGTGGCCACTTATATAGTGACAATGGGGCGGTGTCACATGGTATATGTCACATGGGTTGGTCACATGGGTTGATGTCACATGGGGACTATGACATCGTAAGGGGGTGGGGTCACCATGTGACACCAACCCATGTGACATATACCATGTGACACCGCCCCATTGTCACTATATAAGTGGCCGCGCAGCGCGTCCCTGGCATTCCGGCCGGAGAGATCGTCGAGGCAACATCTCCTGGAGAAGAAGAAGAAGAAGAAGAAGAACGGAAGGCGGCGACAGCGGCGACAGAAGACCGGGCCACCGCCTGTAAAAGAGCCATAAGAAGGCGCGGTGGCCCGGCAGAAGAACCGAAGAGGGGGACAAGACCCCCGAAGTCGGGAGAAGAGGCCGGCGGCGGGGAGGAAGAAAGCCGGACTCCTCCGCTAGCAAAAGAGCTACAAGAAGATAGCGGAGGAGTCCGGCGAGAAGACCCCCGAAGACGGAAGACCCCCGGAGCTGTGCAATAAAATATTTTATCTCGTGTGTTGTGTTTTTTTTTGGTACTTTTATTTTACAGGTGAATGGGTAGGGGTACATTGTACCCCATACTCATTCACATAGGGTGGGGGGCTGGTATCCGGGGGCCCCCTTATTAAAGGTGGCTCCCGGATTCCGATAAGCCCCCCGCCCGCAGACCCCGACAACCAACGGCCAGGGTTGTCGGGAAGAGGCCCTTGTCCTCATCAACATGGGGACAAGGCGCTTTGGGGTGGGGGGGCCACGCGGCCCCCCCTTCCCCAAGGCACCCCCCATGTTGAGGGCACGCGGCCTGGTACGGCTCAGGGTGGGGGGGCGCTCGCTCGCCCCCCTTTCCTGGCCGGCCGGGTAGCGTGCTCGGACAAGGGTCTGTTGTGGACTTGGGGGGACCCCCACGCCGTTTTTTTTCAGCGTTGGGGTTCCCCTTTAAGTCCATACCAGGCGGCGGGGTCTCCGTCGCGGGCCCCGCCTACCTGGATAGCCGCTCGAAATGAGCGGAATTTTCTCTGGGCGGGAAAAGTCCGCTCATTTCGAAAGTACGGCGGACTGGCACACACACGGGCGGATTGTCCGCTGAAACCAAGTTTGGACGGACAATCTTACGGAAATTCCGTAAGACTTAGTCCGCCAGACTGTCTGCTGAAAAAGTCCGCTGAAGCCCACACACGAGCGGACTGTCCACTGAAATGTGTTTCGGCGGACTAAGTTGGGCAGACAGTCCGCCCGTGTGTACGCGGCCTAAGATAGACTTCCATAAATCCAAAGGGACGCCTTACAGTGAGACAATAATTTGGTAATATAATATAATTCTATTAGGATAAACATTTTGAAATATTTCAATTAGTCTGGGACCTTCTGTGTATTAGAATTTTTTTTTTTATCTTTCTTTCCATATATTCTGAATTCTGTGCTATATACATCCCTTACATTTTAATGACTGCAAATGTACCTATTCATTATATTGTAAAGTAACACTGTGAATACAGTTGTGCTCATACGTTTACATGCCCTGGCATAATTTATGATTTCTTGGCCATTTTTCAGAGAATATGAATGATAACACAAAAACTTTTCTTTCACTCATGATTAGTATTTGGCTGAAGCCATTTATTATCAATCAACTGTGTTTACTCTTTTTAAATCATAATCACAACATAAACTAACCAAATGAGCAAAAATTGACATACCCTGGCGTTTTGGCCTCATAACATGCGCACAACTTGACACAAATGGGTTTGAATGGCTATTAAAGGTAACCCTCTTCACCTGTGATCTGTTTGCTTGTAATTAGTGTGTGCATATAAAAGGTTAATGAGTTTCTGGACTGCTGACAGACCCTTGCATGTTTCATTCAGTGCACTGACGTTTCTGGATTCATGGGGAAAGCAAAGGATCTGTGGGGAAAGGTAGTTGAACTGTATAAAACAGGAAAGAGATATAAAAAGATATCCAAGGAATAGAGAATGCCAATCAGCAGTGTTCAAACTCTAATCAACAAGTGGCAATTGAGGGGTTCTGTTGAAACCAAACCACGGTCAGGTAGACCAACTAAAATTTCAGCCACAGCTGCCAGAAAAATTGTCCAGGATGCAAAGAAAAACCCAAAAGTTTCTTCAGGTGAAATGCAGGACTCTGAAAACATGTGGTGTGGCTGTTTCAAGATGCACAATAAGGAGGCACTTGAAGAAAGATGCGCTGCATGGTTGAGTCGCCAGAAGAAAGCCATTACTACACAAATGCCACAAAGTATCCCACTTACAATAACCCAAACAGCAGAGACAAGCCCAAACCTCCTGGCACAAAGTCATATGGAGTAATGAGACTAAAATTAACAGTCAACAAGGCCTATGATGAAAGGCACACCAGTCATTGGCTACAGCAGAATAAAGTGAAGGTTCTGGAGGGGCCATCTCAGGCTCCTGACCTCAATATCATATATATATATATATATTACTGTACAATATGTATATATATATATATATATATATATATATATATATATATATATATAAAACTTAATGTTACATTTCTCAGAAAAATATAATATTTGGCAAAAACATACAGATGGGAAATCATAAGTGTCCTTAACATACACTTGTGACTTTAAACTTTACTCGAGAAGCCTTGATGAAAACCAAAGAGGATGGGATAGTAAATACAAGTTATATCTAACGACATTGGGTTTATATCTCAAGCTTAAAGATATTGTATTTTTTTTTTCCAGCATTAACTTATTTTCATGTAACCTAAGGCAAATTGTACATTGGTTGACAAGCTGATGCTTTAGTGGCTGGTGCACTTGACCTGCTGGTGCAGACTTTGGGGTTGATTTACTAAAGGCAAATCCACTTTCCACTACAAGTGCTTTTGGAAGTGCAGTCACTTTAGATCTGAAACGAGGGGGAGCTCTGCTAATTTCATCATGTAATCATGTACAAGCAAAAATGCTGTTTTTTATTTTCCTTGCATGTTCCCCTCAGATTTACAGTGACTGCACTTCCAAGTGAACTTGTAGTGCAAAGTGGATTTGCTTTTAGTAAATAAACCCTAGTGTCTTCTAGTGAAAAAAGTACAGGATCTACAAATGACAGGCTAACTGCACACAAAATATCTGATATGTACGGGGTCTTTACCCGTAGATTGGGCCTATTTCCCTCACCGTAGCATAATAATCAGGAACTGCTCTCTGATTGGAGTATGCTTTTGACCCAATCAGACAAAAGGATTTCTGTTCATAAAAGGTCAGAATGATTCTACAAAAGAAAGAAAGCAGACTCACCTTTTTGTGGAAAATAAGATGACTATCTGAAATTGGCATACAAACTGTGTTAAAACTTCATGACAGAAAAGTTATTTGAGGACAGGATGTCCTGTTACATGTAATTCACAATGTTTTTTTTTTTTAAACATTGAAAAAGACTAGACTGAGAAGTCTTGTATGGGTCATGACTACAGGTTTACATGCGCCAAATACACAAAACAGTAACTGTATACAATGCAGGTAAATATATAATTAAAATCATTGGGTTTGATTAACTAAAGGCAAATGAGAATTTGATGTGCAAGAAAAAAATGCTATTATTTATCTTCCTTAACCATGATTGGGTATTCATTGAAAAGTGACATTTTACCTAGTTACTAAGCTTTGAGGCAATGTGCAACTTCCTTGCAGAGTATACAGCCTATTTGCCTTTAGTATATCAAACCCATTTAGTATCCTATAGAGCAATACATCATTTTTAGTGATAAATCGTATGATTTTAAGTTAAGATGAATCAGTAAACCTCATGTTCTTTAATTCTTGTAAATTGTTCTTGAAAAATCATACCTATTTAGGGAAGAGATAATGTGCAGAGATACCACTCTTCATGAGGTTTGACATGGGGACCACAATGGTACTCAGGACAAAAGAGGAATTAACATCAAGTGATCTTATGTTTTTGAATGGTTTGTTTTTTTCTGGCAAACAACACTGCATTCTTGTGGGCTCCTCTTCAGCTGTAAGAAAACATCTGATGCCAATCCATGTTGGTAAATACGAGCAAGCACTTTCAGAGCTAAAATGGACTGGGGTTATAAATTCAACCACTGTACTTAAACAATGAGTAAACAATCTAGTGATCCCTGAGAAGAACAGGAATCTTCTTCTCTTTTGTATCCCAGCAATCCTAACAAAGCAACCAAACAACAGCATTCCCATATCCCATGTTTTAGGATGTTAAATTAAGAATTAAACAAAAATTATTGTGCAAAACAGTTATAGGTCTGTCTATATCAAGGGTGACCAATTCATTTTCCTGGAGGACCACATGAGAAACTGGGACTGTTGTGGAGGGCCAAACTTAACTCTTCTCAATATTAACTTTGGACCTGAGAAAGGTCCGTTAGTACGTAAACATATAGAAAATAAGCACCTGGCACTAGGAATAATAAGTATATAGGCACAACTGCTCATGAAATAGATCTCTTTCAGATGAGTGGTCAGGGGAGGTAAAATGGGGGGCTGAGCTCAGTTTTACCCCCAACTGTAAAATAATAGCTGAATGGGGCTGTTCACATGCTGTGATCACAATTCTTTTCTCCACAAGTGCTACATTTTTAATTCGAGGCATAGCTTGTCAAACTTGCACATTGTGTTCAGTTGCTTTGTACAATACATATGATTCAAGTGCAGTAGTGTGGAATTAGAGGGTTAAATAAGGCAGTGCAGAGGCAATCTAACACTTCCTCAGTGCCTGTCAAATGCCCTCTGAAAAACACTGTGACTGGAAGGAGAGAGCCTGAGATTTAGAGGGATTTTTGCAGAACCTGACCTGAAGGAAAAAAATGATCAACAGCTCCTTGAGTTTTCAGTGTGCAGGCACTGACACAGGAAGATCTTGGCTGGGTAGAAGAGTGGCAAGAGAGCATCATTGCATCTCCTAGGCAATGCTCACTCACCAGAACAGAGCCTCCCTGCTGTACTAATCGGCTTCTCAGGCTCTCTCTTTCCAGTTCTTTTAGATCTTCACATGGAAACAGCAATAGTATATCATTATGAGTGGGTAATAACAGGAACATCTACATCTGGTTTTCCAACCTACATCTGGTTTTTCATTGCTGAACATAATCATAATGTGAAGGCCTTTTAGGCCATATGAAAACTTTCTTTGTAAATGGTTACACCAGGTTGAGGATCCGGTGAAGCCATTTCTTTAGCAATCAAGGCTGTGCTGTGTATATTTAGTGTTCAAGGTGTGAGGAGTGAACACAGGAGTGTAACATATGAACATGGACTTCTATGTATGATGTATGTCCCATTCATTGAGACATATTTGCTAATAGAAAGTGTCTTACAAAAATACAGCCTCTGCTTATTCTGTTTCAAAATGGTGGTAGAGCTGCGATTGCCTTAACCTCCCTGGCGGTTTGATTCATTCTGGTTTTAGGTGCTGAAAGCGGTACAATTATTTTACATGGAAATTTGGCGTTTTATATTGTAGTCCTGTAATTCTTAGGAATAACTCTCTTAAATCTGTTCAAACCAGAGTCTAGCAGACATACCGGGTATGATAAAGTTTATAATATAATAAATAATAATAAAAATTATTCAATAATGTAATCAAATCCTAAAACACAGAAAAAGTGACACTTTCTGGTTGCTATGGACAATCTCCAAATTCCAGGCAGAAAAAACTGTATTTATAATATAAAAGTGCATGCAGGGCACTGCACAGACCACTAGGGACAAAGGGGGTGTGCATTTTTTTATACAGTACTGTAATCTGTAAGATTACAGTGCTGTGTGTGTTTTGTGTACTTTTACTTTTTTGAATTTGGCACCGATCTCCACTCCCGTGCGCCGTAACGTCGCAGGGAACGGAGCTCGGTGGCATTCGGCACTGTGTGAATCAAGCGGAGGACAGCTCGATCACACAGCGCGGAGGACATCGCTGGATCCAGGGGACAAGGTAAGTAACTTATCCGTGTCCTCCCTGCATCCAGCGATGCGATCCCGAGTCTGGCTCGGGGTTACCGCTTGTGTTAGTAAAATCCCAACCCGAGCCAGACGCGGGATTACCGCTAGGGAGGTTAATATGTGTGCATCATGGACAGGTCATGAGAAGCCAGTGAGCACAGTTCTGATGACCATATTAGCATTACAGACAACCTGTATGTTTAGGGAGTGGTACCCCGTCCCATTGTGGTAAATGTGTTGTTTATGAGAGAGGACATAAAAAGTCACATGGGTCATGGGTGGTATGGCATGACTACACAGTGTGGGGAACTGCAGAAAAGGTCTCAATTCCCCAAAGAGAAGCATAATAAGATCCTTAGGCTCCTTTCAGACATGCTGTCCGATCACGTCCACTTGTCCGTTTTTCAGGTGGACCTGATAGGACACTCCATTCACCTCTATGGAGCGGAGGATGTCAGTGTTGACATGTGATCCAATCTGGTCCACCAAATCTAGATGGATGGAGAGCCTATTTTCCATCCGTCTCACAGATCGGATCAGATGAAATTGGATGAAAATGGACAGGCGGATATCCGTTTTCATCCGATCTCCCAATAGAGGAGAGCGGGGCTCTGACAGGTCCATCTCAGCACAGTGAGCAGAGATGGACCTGTCATCTGTCTGCTTAAAAAGTCTTAAAATTGTGTGTACTTGTGATATTGTGAAAATATACTGTACCCAAAAATCTCCATAGGCGATGCTTTAAAAGGTTATACAGCTCAAAATTTTAGACTTAACTGTGAGCTCTGGTGCCAGAATTAGTGCTCTTTCTGATGTTCACTGTGATACCTCACATGAGTAGTTTAATTGCGGTTTACATAGACATGAGCAACATGTGCCATGTTTGCTTTCTTGGGTATGTTCAGGACAGCAGAGGTTAGATTCATTTTTTTCAATACATTTAATTAAATGTTTTTTCTTTTTTCTTTTTCTTTTTTTTTTTTACTTTATTGCTGTCACAAGAGGTTAACAAATCCCCGTGTGACAGCATTAGACAGGTGACTCTTTATGAAGAATTTGAAGGTCTAATAGACCCTAATGTCTCCCCTGGCTTCTGCAGCATGCAGAGATCTATACAGCTATACAGCCATCAGATCACGTTCACTTTACAGCCTGGAGTCGGCTGAGAAAATTAAACACAAGCTGATGACTGTTACTGCAGCCACCAGCTTAACCCTTCACTCTCGGATGCCTGAACTGGTTAAACTGCAGGCAAATTACATTCATTCTTTATTTAAAAAAAAAAACAACAGCACACAAACCCCTCCAAAGCATCTAAAGGTACGTTGAAGGCTAAGTAATGCACAGTAACAGTAAATGTTAAAAATAATTACTTTATTTAAACATTCTTTAAAAAAAAAAGTAATTATTTTTACCATTTATTGTTACTGTGCATTGCTTAGGTAGCCTTTAACCTCCTTGGCGGTATTCCCGAGTTTGGCTCAGGGGGAATTTTCATTACCAGAAGCAGTAACCCTGAGCCACACTCGGGATTGCATCGCAGGATCCAGGCAAAGTTACTTACCTTGTTCCCAGGATCCTGCAATGTCCTCCAGCAGTATCCACAGGCTGTGTACTCCGCCCGATTCTTCACTGTGTCGGGCACCATTCCCTGCGAGCATCGCAACGCACAGAGATGGAGCCCGGTGCCAAATTCCAAAAGTAAAAAAAAACTAAACACATAGAGTACACTGTGATCTTTCAGATTACATTACTGTATCAAATAATTTCACATCCCTTTTGTCCCTAATGCTTTGTCCAGTGCCCTGCATGCAGTTTTATATTATAAATGCTGTTCTTTCTGCCTGGAAACTTAAGATTGTCCATAGCAACCAAAAACCACCCCTTTATGTCAAAAGCGGTTTTAGACCAGCTAGAAAACAGCGACAATAAATTTGAATCAGTTGCAGAATTGGGCAATAGTGATTCGTGGGGAAGTTTGTCATCAAATACTGAAAGTAGCGACAATTCTGCAACTGAGCAAATTTCAGTGTTTTTGGTTTGATTACATTAATGAATAACTGTTATTATTATTATATTATTATTTGTTATACCTTTTTATAGTTATTTATTATATTATAATTTATGATTTTGTGGTTCAAACTTTATCATATCTGGGATGTCTACTAGATTCTTGATTGGACAGATTTAAGTGAGTTATTCCTAAGAATTACAGGCCTTCAATATAAAGCGCCAAATTCGATGCTTAGAGGGTATTTGTTGTTCTAGACTATGGGATGATGGCTACATGGTGACACCAGACCCTACTAGTTCCCAAAATACATAGCAGACACTTTGGGATGTCTGTGTGCCCTTTTTTTTTTTAAACAAGGAAGCCAGCAATGACAGATGTCAAAGTAAATTGCTTGTAATTTTAAAACTTTTTCCGTTGTAAATGTCAGTGCTGTTGCAGCACTTTCTGTATATCTCCATTCGCAGGCAGGATTAGGACACCCTCTAGACATGTCAAGTAATTGAACATTTGCAATGTTTCACATTAGACACTGGCCGAAATAAATTTTTTGAAAACTTTTATTTACACTGGTACATGTTCACTGGGGCAGTGCTCAGCGTTCTATTTTTTGACACCTGCTTGCATATTAGGCCAGATAATGGGCATTTTTTAATTGGAAAATCGGCTCCAATTGATTTGAATGGTAATTGGGTTTGGCATCTGAACTTGAACTTTAAAGTTTGACAAACCCCAGCCAAACCAAACCCAGGGTATTTTAGCTCACTACTATCCTGTACCTGTGCATTCAAAAAGTGTGTGATGGCCAAAGAAAATGGGCTTGATTTACTAAAAGCAACTATACTGTTCACTTTTCAAGGGAATTTTGCACCAGAGTTTAGTGAATGAGGTAAAGACTTTCATCATCCAATCATGTGCAAATAAAAGTGCTCCCTTTTTTCCCCTTGCACATGACATGGGCATTTTTTGCAAAGTGAAACTTTACCATGCTCCCTAAGTGATCAGACTACATGCCTTTAGTAAATCAACCCAATAATAACAAGGATTAATATACATATGCAATAAAACCTTGGATAGCGAGCATAATTTGTTCCAGAATCATGCTTTTAATCCAGAGCACTTGTATATCAAAGCAAATATCCCCATAAGAAATAATAGAAACTCAAATGATTCATTTCACAGCCATTTATATTCATAGGTCCTTCAGTTCATGGTCCATATAAAAACATTATAGTAATGTAACCAGGTTGTGTAACAATAAAATGTCCGTTCACAAATGGCAGCCTCCAGAGGGGGATTAGAAGCAAAATCCAGCAGGAGCTACAGGGTATAAAAGAGAAGAGAGGCGCCTCTAAGTTTAGCTCTCAAACCAAGTTACTCTCAAACCAAGGTTTTACTGTACCCAAAATAGGTGCGCATCCACACACACACACAGAAACAAACAACAGAGATGTGTAAATGAAAATGTGTCCAATGGTTCAATAATTATAGTTCACACACCAATATTTTTCAAATGGAGTGTCCATAAATTGAATGTCTAAGATAAGGAAATCTTCAAACATCCACCAATAATACACCTTGGAATGAATAAGTAACCACCTTGTGCCCTCCACTGAAACACTTAAGTGTCTCTTACCAGACGGTATTGATCCCTTATAAAAACAAAGGAATCAAAACAGCGTGTTATAAACAAGCCACTCTTGGAACTTGGCAGTGTTCAGCAGCTAACTACCCACTGTCAGGTCCAATCCTTTCCAAGAAATCAGCACTCCAGAACAGCCATCCTCACACATTTAAAAAGTAATGAAGAACATTATTATAAAAAGGACAGGTACTTACAAAGGTATGTTAAAAACAGCACAATCGGGAGAATGTCACGCCTCCACACGCTCAAGTGTAATGACATCACTAATCAAGCTCCTTCAAATGCATTTTGCTGTCAATCAGCATAGTCAGGGGAACAGATCAACAAGGATTAATAGAAAGAATCTCCCAAGTTGAAGAGATGGATAAGCCCATCATTTTTTTTTCCTGTGTTTTTTTCAAAGCTTTTTTTGTTTTGTTTTCTGAAAACATTAAGTGTGAAATATGTTCTTTTGCAATGATACATAGTATATCTGTGACCCCATTGACAACGTCAGGTATGACGAAACGCGTCTGGGAAGGCATGCAGTGACACCACCACGTTGTAGGAGAGGAGGACGGGCTCCTGTTTTCCGGCTGGCTTTTTATGTTACTTTTATATGCTGTATACTTTCGACTTACATGTAAGTGCGCTACTTTTTATTTTTAATAAATTGTCTCAACGTTATTACGCTATGTTGGTTCCTTTCTTTCCTGTGGACCACTGAGTTCCTTTTTGGGACCACGGAATAGATTACCTTTTGGGGAGTGCTGTTATGATGCGGAGAGCTGACCCATTATAAGGAGGATTACTTTGGTGTGACCTACCATCTATTTATAACGCTCCAATCTATATACCCTCTGGTAAGCGCACTCAGTATACGGTGACGGGCACTTCGTGCGCATTCAGAGTGTGTTGAATCACTGTGGTGTCTCCATTTAAGAACATAATTGTTAATCATATGGACTTACACATGAACTTTCTATGAATGGATTTTTTGCATTGTCATTTTTTATGCACTTTTTTTATTCTTATGCACTTGAGGTGTTTTTGATTGCATCAATCATTTATATATTAATTATTTATATTTTTATTATTTTACCTCTTTTACATAATTGTTTAGAGGGCTGGCGCAGCTTTTCTGTATTTCTGTATATCTGTGACATGTTATTCAAACTATATAACATGAAGAACTTACTGAAGGATTTCTGAGACTTTATGTAAAGTCTTAAATTATTGTAAGTTCTCTCAGCTGAAGACAAGCAAATCTTGGAATACAGTTCAAGTAACACTGTACTTTTAAATGCAGTTCTCAAACAAGAGAAATATGCATTTCTGCCACTGAGGGCACTGCTGAGGGAAATGCTCCTGTTTTGTTTGCTTGTGGGCTCCATCTTGTCCCTTCTACAGTTGGGTGATTGTTGAGATACAGTAGATGATAGTGGAAAAAAAACCTGAAAGACAATAGCATAATGTGCTAGTATGCATTGCAAACTAGCACATTATGAAATACTTACCTTAGAATGAAGCCCTGTAGCGTGTGCCCGGTCACCGCCAATGGAGATGACATGTTCCCTCAGTGTGTTTTTCACTAGCAGCATCTACATGTAAGGAAGTGTTACAAATCACCACCTCCCAAAAATACACAATACCGTCAGTTATAGAGAAAATGACACCGGCTCTGGACACCGGTTCTGGATCAGCAAAGTCAATAACTGAAAATTTACTGAATAAGCTGTACTTTTATTTCAAGCATAATAATAATACTTTCCATTTTTAAAACTTAAACTGATTTTTTTTTTCAATTTCTCCACAATTTAAATTTTCTGGGAAAAAAACAGGGGAAAAAGTTTTTTCCCATGGCTTCAAAATTTCCATAAATGTTACACCTCTTGTGACACAGATAGCAATATAAACTTGACAGAGGTTTCAACTCTTTTACATTCTATCCACAAATAAAAAAGTTTTGCCTTTACATATAATTTATGTTAAACTTCTTAAACAATCATAATTTTGGATAGTGCTGGGTTCTTAAAGCAGTTGTATACCCTTTTTTACATTTTTAGTTACTGGTAAGCCTATAATAAGGCTTACCTGTAAGTAAAATGAATATCTCCTAAACCTACACAGTTTAGGAGATAATCACCCTGCATGCAGCAACTGACGTCAATGGTGCATGCGGAGTGAAGGTCCGGTGAAGGTATGGCACATCATGCCAGACCTTGCCAGAACTGAGGATGCGTGGGAGTGACCTCATCGTGGCTCCGGCCACTCAAAGCGTTGGAGGCACGAACCCCGGAATAAACGCAGAAAGGAAAATGTCAGCTCCCTCGGTGTTGACCAGAATGCGATGCAGGGACCTCGCTCTAAGGTATTTTTTTTTCTTTTGTTTGCGAAAATACAACCACTTTAATAATATTAATAGAAATGCTAGGATTTACCCTCATTTACTTTCAAAGTGACAATGGTTTTACCAGACAGGAAGCAAGTCTTCACCTATTTTACTCTGTGTTATTGTTGGTTTGAGTCTCTGCAGGCTAGGCAAATCTACACCCATCTATTTAAGAGAATCATAATGTATATACAGATTAAAAGAAAAGGTAAAAATGTTGGACCAGTATATGAAAACAGTGGATTTGAAAAATGAGAGACCAGTACATACCGATTGATTTACAAAAAGGCAAATACGGCAGTTATTTATTTTGCAAGTTAATTTTCTGAGTGAATATGATGAAGTTTTACCAAAAATATCTAATAATATGCAATATAAAAAAATAGCATTTTTGCTTGCATATGATTGGCTGAAGTAAGTCAGCAGAGCTTCACCTCATTTACTATGTTTTGGGGCAATCTCCTGCACAAAGCGCAACTTCCCTTGAAAAGTGAACTGTTCAATTGCCTTTAATATTTTGCCCTTTGTAAATCAACCCCACGGTGTGCTATACTACATAGAAAATATTATTGTTTAAAAGTGTAAAGAACCATTCCCTCCAAAAAAAAAACCCTAATGAAGAGATGGCAAAAGAAAACATTAGTTGAAAGAATAAAATGCACCAACATATTTGCAAAAAACTGTCCAAGTTACTTATAGCAATTACTTAGTTCCTATAGGACAGTTTTTTAATACAGACTTAAAAAAACGTAGAGTGAGCAGATCAGTTCCTCTGGCTAACACAGTTCATTCTTCTAACATGTATTTTGATAAAAAGTCTCTGCATTTTTAAATCTTCTAGAATACCTATTTATGGTGAACTTAAAAAAACTCATAATACTGAAAAATGTATCTTTTAATAAAAAAAAATAACTACATCTTAGATTGATAACCACTTGGGCTCTTAATGCGATTTCAAGACCACTGTTCATTGCACTTGAAGAATACTTAGAATTCCTTGGGTAGAAAAAAATATATAAGGGAGGTAAACTTTAAAAATAAAAATAAATCATCAAGATTGCAGGACAAATACGGAACAAACAACAAAGACACCTCATTCCTCATTTCCCCAGAGAAGAGTTTCTGAAATGGTTAAAGGATAATTCCAATACAAGGGAGAGCCAGGAGTTGAAAGGAGTTTTTAGTGTAAAGTTGATGAAATCATAGCTTAGTATCTGTGTTTGTGTGAGGCAGGAATTATCTCATTCCTTTCACGTGTGTTTGTCTATGATCCTCCACTCAAGTATGTGATTGGATTTGAGCTCAACAAAAACCTTAAATTACACACCTATTATGCTTCAGCTAAGCTGAGCATCACAGTGCAGGGGAAAGCTCCTGGCTGCTCTTTTTGGCTGAGTTTGATCCAGTTTCCCCCTATCACCCACAGGCTGATGAATGAGTAATAGGATTAGAGATTAGAGAGCCTTGTCAAAAATGGTGTACTTGTCAGATTTGGTGCGTTCACAAAAGGTCCACAGTGATGGATAGGTGCTCTATAATACAGTGACATATGTTGAACTTGGCAAAAGATGCTGTTTTAGCAGCAAGTTTCCATGCTCTGCTTCAATGAAAAAGCATCACCCTTTGACTTGACTTTTTGTGATATCTGTTGCCGGTATTCTGTCTCTTGCTAAGGTTCATCACTAATACATTTCCCAGACACAGATAAAAAGGTATGAAATATGGAGGGTGAGCCTGACAACGTGGGAGGCTGATTGCAACAAATATACGTTGTTTACTAAGACTAGAATACAATAATGCAAGCACAGAAACATGTAGATGTCCAGCAGGTATACAGTATGAATAACAGGGAGTAGCAGGAAAATAAAACAGGTTTCTAGCAAATGCTTTCCAAAATTCTAATAAATGAATGCAGTAATGCAAAAATGTGCAAAAATTAGTTAGCAAGGGTTTCCAGGTTGCTGCCAATCATTCCTACTAGTATATATATATATACGTTATAAGCCATGTCTCGCTCTGGTCACTGGGCCCTGGCACCCCATTGTCACTAATATTTGTCTTGGCTGGGAGAAGCATTTCGGGAGATTAGATCAACATGTAAAAATATATAGGTGGCACAAATTGTGAGCTTGGTGCAGAGTTTTTCACTTTAAGGTCACTACAAAGGACAATTAGGCACTCTTTACGCCTGCAGTAAAGGAGATTGACCCTGCACATATCAAAAGACTTCCTTACAGTAAGGCTGGCCATACACAGTTTCAATCTCGGCCGAATCAGCAGAAACCAGCCAAGATTCGAACAGTTAATGGGCAGGCTGAAGGTTCTAACTTCTCCCTAAACAACTAAAATTGACTTTTTATTTATTGTCCGATTGGAAAGATTTTGTTCTTTAGCCCCTTCCTGCCCAGCTTAATGTAAAATGACAGCCGAGCAGGAGACCTGTTATTATGCGAGGACGTCAGATATAGCAATGGTCATCAACCCTGTCCTCAGGACCCACTAACAGGCCAGGTTTTCAAGATAACTGAAATACATCACAGGTGATATCATTTGCTGCTCAGTGATTGCAGTATTCTAGTCTGCATCTCCCCAAGGTAATACATAAAACCTGGTCTGTTAGTGGGCCCTAAGGACGGGGTTGATGACCACTGATATATAGTACTCCTAGGAACATTTGATGTGCTCTATAGGTGAGGTTATATCTCTATATCTATATAGATCTGTCCCCAGTAAACACAGTGGGTGGCCACTGCGGGTACTATGTGATCGCTCTGACCAATCACAACAGATCACAATTGTGCAATGACAATTGCACAAAATGAATAGCGTTGATTCATGCCATTGTGTATTATTGTGTTTGATCACTGTTTGATTGGTCACTGTGATCACATGGTATAGACAGGGCCAATCACAGCCCATCTGTACCATGTGATTAGTTGTGGTCAATCCCAAAGTTGGGGGGCAACTGTCCTCCATAAAATGATGCGGGATTGGCTAGATTCTCTACCCACAAGTCAACAGAAGATCTTCCACACAGAGATTATGTTTCAACCAATGTCTGAAGAGTTGTGTTCAGTTTGGTTTTCCAATCGTGTGCTAGTACACATTCTGTTTTTTTGTTTAATTTTCTTCACAAGAAGGCACATGTTCACCCTCTTTACTAACATTCACTTTGCAAAATGGCCTTTAACTTTTCTAGGTGAACAGCCTCCACTATGATAGCATATTAACACCATTGGCTCCACACTTCAAAACAGGAATTTGTGCCTGACTTCTTTTTCTTTATCTTTTACATGAAGCCAGATGTCCCCCTACCGTGTATCTGTAAGCAAAGATGTGAACTTGAATAGGAGAAATAGAATGGGGTTGATTTACTAAAACTGGAGAGTGCAAAATCGGGTGCAACTCCCCATAGAAACCAATCAGCTTCCAGTTTTTCTTTTTGTCAAAGCTTAATTGAACAAGCTGAAGTTAAAAGCTGCTTGGCTACTATGCACAGCTGCACCAGATTTTGCACGCTCCAGTTTTAGTAAATCAACCCCCAATGTGAGAGATGGAAAAAAGAGCAATCGATTGAAGCCCAAATTTCTTTACATGTGTTACTTCCTTAATGTGAAGATTCTGACTGCAGATTGGAAACATTTTACTTCCATTTGTGCCTCTGGGTCAGGTAGTAAAGGGAAATGCCCCAGTATGAATACAAACAGCAAAAAATAAAAATAAAACTTTAAAAAAAAAACAGAACAAAATAAAATAAAAAAATACAGTAAGCAAACAATGCTTCCATGGGTTTTAACTGTTTCCTAAACAAAGCTGTAAAACACAAAAAATGGATTTGCATGCATTTACTACAGCTGTATTAATCCCTGTAATGTCAAAGTGCAATATTGTAGGCAAACATACAATAACAATCTCTTGAACATTCTAGGCAGGAATATTTGCAATTGGGTGTTTGTGTACAGTCTTACCTAACCCCCAAAACAAGAACTTTTTATCAGTCCTTAGATGTGGGAGCTGCATTACTTTTCTTTTGTCAACCTTTTTTTGCTTGCTGGTAATTCTGCCAGTAATATCCTAGGGTGGCAGCAGTTTCCCAACATACTAGGGTTGATTTACTAAAGGCAAATATACAGGCATACCTCACATTTAAGTACGCAATGGGGTTTATTTACTAAACCTGGAAAGTGCAAATTCAGGCTCACTGAGCTTCTGTGTTTTATTACCAAAGCTTAATTGAACAAGCTAGGGTTAGAAGCTCATTGGTTTTTATGCAGAAGTGAGCCTTATTTTGCACTTCCCAGCTTTAGTAAATAAACCCCATTGTGTACTTAAAAGTGGGGTATGCCTGTACTGTGCACTTTACAAAGCGTAGTTGCACTCTGCAAGCGCAGTTGTTCCAGAGCTTAGTAAATAAGGTAAAGTTTCACTTTGCAAAGAATACCCGATCATGTGCATGGAAAATAAATAATAAAAAACAGCATTTTTGCTTGCCCATGGTTGGATGATGGAAGTCAGCAGAACTTAATTTACTACAATGTGCAGCAACTGCACATTGCAAAATGCATAATCAATCTTTAATAAATTGTATTGTACTGTATTCCACAGGGAATATTTCCAGGCCAGGTAAACAAAATGAAAAACCTATTTGATTGTTTGATTGTTTGATTGTTTTTATTAGATTATACTCTTCTTTTCCCCGATTAGAAATGGTCCATCAGGGCCACTACTATCTAAAAGATGTTTTTTTGTTCCATGCAAACAAGGAGATAATCAATAATAAAGATTACTTCTTAGCAGTCTGATCAGTACCGCTTATGCTCCCAAGGAAAGGCAGCACTAATATCAGGCAGGTAGGGAAAAGACCAAATGTGCAAATTAAAAAAGCAAAAGACATTGGGTGCACCCTAGAGTATGACTACGTATACATAAGGTGAAGTTAATACAGGTACATATGTTCATTGGAAACATGTCTATCAAGGTTGCCCAGGGAAAAATCAATCTGGTATTTGGTAAGTAGGAGGTACTTCCAGCTGTCCTGGTTAAAGAGCATCAACAAACCACTATTAACCCCCCTAGCGGTAATTCCGAGTCTGGCTTGGGTTAGGAATTTACTGATAGAAACGGTAACCCCGAGCCAGACTCGGGATCACATCGCTGGATGCAGGGGAGGACACAGGGAGAGTTTCTTACCTTGTCCCCTGGATTCAGCGATGTCCTCCGCGCTGTGTGATCGAGCTGTCCTCCACACAATTCACAGTGCCGAATGCCGCCGAGCTCCGTTCCCTGCAACGTTACGGCGCACGGGAGTGGAGAACGGCGGCAAATTCAAAAAAGTATAAAGACGCAAAACACACACAGTACTGTAATCTTACAGATTACAGTGCTGTATTAAAAAATACACAACCCCTTTGTCCATAGTGGTCTGTGCAATGCCCTGCATGCACTTTTATATTATAAATACTGTTTTTTCTGCCTGGAATTTGGAGATTGTCCATAGCAACCAAAAAGTGTCCCTTTTTCAGTGTTTTAGGATTTGATTACATTATTGAATAATTTGTATTATTCTTTATTATATTATAAACTGTATCATACCCGGGATGTCTGCTAGACTCTGGTTTGAAGAGATTTAAGAGCGTTTTTCCTAAGAATTGCAGGACTACAAAATAAAACGCCAGATTTCCATGCAAAATAATTGTACCGCTTTCAGCACCTAATTCCAGACTGAATCATAACGCCAGGGAGGTTAAAGAATTAAATGGATTGTAAAGCTTTATTTATTTTTTATTAAAATAATAGGATGCCATACTTACATGCTCTGTGCAATGGTTTTGCACAGAGCAGCCACTGCCCCTTTCTTCTAGGGTCCCCCTCCAGCGCTCCTGGCTCCTTCTCCTCAGCGAGCAACCCCATAGAAAGTTTCTATGGGGGCACTCATAGGGGTTGGATCACAAGCTGCCGTATCTGAGCATATAGACACAGACAGTGTGCCTTGTCCCCTCCCCACTCCATCATCACAAAATTTGATTGACAGCAGTGGGAGCTAATGACTCTGACTCGCTGCTATCAATCTGCCCTGTGAGGAGGGAGAGAGTGGAGAGTGCCGCTGCCTTTGTGCAATTAAAATTGGGCTCTGGTAAGTAAAACTGGTGCTCTGGGGGATCCTGCAGCACAGAAGATTTTTTTACCTTAATGCATAGAATGCATTAAGGTAAAAAATCTTGAGGCTTTAATACCACTTTAACCAAGAAAGGTTTAATATCTAAGATCAATGGTTACACTCACATGTTGGAATGTTAGACACCATTTGTAAGTGCAAGGGTTCTTGGATGGGTCTTGTAATTTCTAAGATCTCCTGCACTGGGAGAAACAATACCTGGATTACAGCCTGTCTTCTGTTCGCAACAGATTGCCATAACATCATCCAGAGTCCATTTATAAGCACTGTCTAACTTTCCAACATGTAAGTGTAATCTTTGATTTTAACTATATTAAATCTTTCTATTTTTTTCCATAATTTTTATTTATTGAAGTTTTCAGAAGAGAACATAGGTTACAGTGACACAATGAGGTTGATTTACTAAAGAAAAATAGACTGTGCACTTTGCAAAGTGCAGTTGCACTCTGCGAGAGCAGTTGTTCCGGAGCTTAGTAAATGAGGAAAAGCTCTGAATTCCATCATCCAATCATATGCAAGCAAAAATGCAGTTTTTTTTTTCATTTTCCTTGCACGTGATTGGGTGTTCTTTGCAAAGTAAAGCTTTATCTCATTTACTAAGCTCTGGAGCAACTGCACTTGCAGAGTGCAATTGCACTTTATAAAGTGCACAGTCTATTTGCCTTTAGTAAACCAACCCTAATGATACAAGTGAAAAGATCATAACATAATGATAACACTTCTCAAGAAAGAAAGACACAGAAGTAAGGCAATGAAATCAATGCCTAGAGAGGGTAACATAATACACCATTGTGTCTTTTTGGTGTTCCTTAAAGTGAAATTAAACCTAAAAAATGCAGACAGGTAAGCTTTTTATGAATGAAGAGACCCTGTCATGAATCACTCTCCCTGCCTGTCAGCATTTATGTACACTGAGCCATGCACATGCAGCTTAGTGTTCATTTACAGCACCAATCTGTATCGAGATGATATGGCTCCTGTGCCATCGTGATGTCACCGTGGCCTGACCAATCTAGTGGCTGAAGAGTCGGAACATGGAAAGAAGACAGGGAGAGGAGGAGGGCAGCACCTGCGACTGACAGGAGAGCTGACATATCAGTGCTGGAGGGGATCGCTTACCAGGTAAGTCAGCCATAATGTGCTAATATGCTATATATACTAGCAGATTATTTCTAAATTCCTGAGGCCCAATTAATAAAGAAATGCTGTGGTTGACCCTTTATTAATTAATGCTTTCAATTACCTTCTACAACATTCCTTCTGTAGGGACACACTGACAGCCATTATCTCAAAGCTGCCCAAGTCAAGCACAGATCACACCATTTGATACAATTACAAGCCCATATCCCTGCTGAATCTTGATATCAAACTACTGGAAAAAATTCTAGCTTCTAGTCTTAAACCCATCATTGACCATCTACTCCATAAAGACTAGGTAGGCTTCATTCCATGCCGACCAGCAAGCAATAACATGCAAGGAGTAATTCTATTGCAGCACTTAGCATGTTAGCGACAGATTCGTCTCTACCTGTTATACTTGAACATAAAAAAGACTTCAACACCATTTCCTGGGCTTATTTGAAATACGTTTTGCGGAAATGGGGTTTCAGCCCCAATTTTCTCAAGTGCATAACATCTCTATCCAATCACTCTCAGGCTTATAGTAAGTATTCTGGTTTAAGTTTGGAGTAGTTCCCTATTGCCCCTGGCACCAGACAGGGCTTTCCACTTTCTCCCCTAATTTTCACTCTTGCATAATAGCACTATGGATTCGGGCAAACACAGATATTAAGGGTTTAAAGTTACTGTCATCATAAGCTGTGTCTATTTGCTAATGTCTTATTTACTCCAAAAGAGATTGTTTCTCAATAATGTCTGGCTTAGAGGTTAATCAACATAAATCTATGGTGCTCAATGTGTATAATGTGTCTCTACTAATGGCAGACATGGCCCACCTCCAGGAAACCTTTCTGTTTCAGTGGACTACTTCTTACCTCCCCTATATGGGGGTTAAACTAACCAGCAGCCCTTCCCTTTATCATGCCAATCATCTTCCCATGCTCACCTAGCTCATCTCCCTTATGTCTAGCTGGTAATAGCTGCTAATCTTTTGGTGTATCTTGGCAAGGTCACATTGCAGCTATTAAAATATCCTTGCTGCCCTAGATCCTATATTTCTTTTGGGTGCTCTCTTACTACTTTTGCGCCCTACAGTGCTGAGTACATAAATATATATGAGGTTCTGTCAAACCGAGAGTCCCTTTTATGTAGTAGGCTGAACAGAAGTTTGGGATGTCCACGTATTATCAATCGACCCTGTTGGCCCCTATAACCCTTTACTATGCAACCAATGAAGTCCTACTGTGGGTGGGTCTTGAAGCCATGGATCTTGACCCAGTTCTGATGGTTGCTATCCCCCGTTTGCTTCCATATTAGGTGGATATGTTCGATCTTGCAGAAGTTTACAAAATGGTATCCACCTTGGTTATGTTATGCTTGTCACCTGACCCAGCATTTGCCCTGCTTAATTATTGTGCTCATGATTTAACTAGGGCCCAACTGAAACTCAAGTTTTGACAGCATACAAACAAATGATAGCAAGGGCCCGAAAGACCTCAACAATTTGTATCTTGGAGACTGAGAATAGAATGATACAGGCTATGATACATAAAAATTGAGGTCACAATACTGGACAAAATTCCCAAACATCTCAAAGTCTGGCAACCTTGAGTGGACCATTTGTTCTTGCCAGGCTTTGACTCCTCACATCTAGAACCATAATTTCTTTGGCCCTAGTTTAATGAGATGGTTAAGCCCTGGGCCCGCTGGGAGCTGCCAACCTCTCTTCTCTCCTTCTTCTCTACCTTCCTTTTCTTTCCTCTCTTCTTTTTCACTCTTTTTGCTACAGCCTTAGTAGCTTGTAACTTGGTTTTACAAAATGTGTTTTTTTTACCTCACCCTCCACTTATGGAATGTAACATTGCACTTCTTTATCTATCTTACTATCTGAATATAATTTGTTGAGGGCTTATTGATCCCGCCCATTCAGCTCTGGAATAACTGTATAATGGTCTTTTTAGGCTTTTTTACTTTTGTGGACTATGGCTTTATTTTATACTTATTCCATTGGAAATGTATGGATAACCCATTCTCTTTTGTAACCTTGACCTATCGTGGTTTTGTATGTTTTACTTTCTTTTGTTAATAAAAATATTGAACAAGAAAACAAAATTGCCAGAGGTAGGTTTAATTCTGCTTTAAAGTAGCTAACTAAAGGCATTTTTTTTACATTCTCGATTGAGTAAGGGAGAATTACCGTATAACCCTAGTCAGTTTTTGTTTTTTTCTCGCAATTTGTGCCCCATTGGATTTTCTTTCACTTCTTATCCATTAAGTTTTGCCTATAGTTAATCTTATGTGAGGATCCCTTACTGAATACTGGATTGGTATTTCCCTGGGCAACGTCAATGGACATGTTTTCAATGGACTTTTAAGAGTACATTTATTACCTTTATCTTATGTATAAGTTTATGCACTAGGGTGTTCCATGATTCTTTGGTCTTCCTTTCCCCTGGTTCATGGAAAAAAAAAATAGAAGGAAAGGGGATCCGAAGAAAAGCCTTCAATAAGAGAATCAAACTGTCAAATATTTTATTTCTCCCGTGACATGCATACTAAATGGATTTCAATGACCAGGCCATTTTTGGCGATACAGCATTGCGTTGCTTTAACTGACAATTTCATGCCCATGCGACGCTGTATCCAAACAAAATTTACGTATTTTTTTCCCCACAAATAGAGCTTTCTTTTGGTAGTATATAATCACCTCTGTGGTCTTTATTTGTTGTGCTATAAGCAAAAGTCGAGTGACAATTTTGAAAAAAAAAAACACAATGGGGTTTATTTACTAAAGGCAAATCCACTTTGCACTGTAAGTGCACTTGGAAGTGCAGTTGCTGTAAATCTGAGGGGAACATGCAAGGAAAATAAAAAACATAATTTTTGTTTGTACATGATTGGATAATAAAGTCAGCAGAGCTTCCCCTCATTTCAGATCTTTCCCTCAGATCTAAAGCGACTGCACTTCCAGGTGCACTTGCAATGCGCTTACAGTGCAAAGTGGATTTGCCTTTAGTAAATCAAACCCAGTATCTTTCACTTTTTGCTTTAATAAATATCTCACATTTTTTTTCCAAAATAATTTTTTTCCCTCAGTTTAGGCTGATATGTATTCTTCTTATTTTGGTAAAACAAATCACAATAAACATATATTGATTGGTTTGTGCAAAAGTTATAGCATCTACAAAATAAGGGAAGATTTATGGCATATATTATTTTTTACTAGTGCTGGCGGTGGTCTGCGATTTTTAGCGGGACTGCGATATTGCAGCGGACAAACTTTTGACACATTTTTGGGATCATTGGCAATTATACAACGATCAGTGCTATAAAAATGCACAGGTTACTGTATAAATGTCACTGGCAGGGAAAGGGTTAACACTAGGGGGCGATCAAGGAGTTACTGTATTCCCTAGGCATGTTCTAACTGTAGGGGGGATGGGACTGTCTAGAAGGGGAGAGAGATCGGTGTTCATACATAGTATGAACACACAATCTGTCTCCTCTCCCCTGAGAGAACTGGGATCTGTGTGTTTACACACACAGATCCGATTCTCACTCTGTCATGAGCGATCGCGGGTGCCCAGTGGTCATGGAGCCCGCCGGGAACTCACATCGGCTCCGGGCATACGCGCACACCCCTAGTGACCAAAAGGTGAAGCGACATAAGGTAATGTTGTTTCGCCCAGTCGTGCCATTCTGCCCCAGTTAAACTGCAGCGGCTGGTTGGCAACCAGTTAAAAATAAAGATTATAGCAGACCACCTGCTCTGTGATTTGCTTTATTTTCATCACTGGATACATTGCCAAACTAGCTGTTACCTAGAGGAATGGTCAGAAGAGTTTGCATGGAGACACCTTTAAATGGGTTAACAGGTTGGTGGGGAGGATTTACTAAAAGCAAATAGACTTGCAAGTGCAGTTGCACTCTTTTTTTCATGGTAAAGCTTCCCTTTGTAAAGAATACCCAATCAGGTGCCACTAATATAAAAAAAAAACGTATTTTGCTTGCACATGATTGGATGATGGAAATCAGCAGAATTTTACAACATTTACTAAGCTCTGGGGAAAATTAGTGCAACAGCACTTTACTTTACTAAATCAACCCCATTGCTTTATATTGATTGTTTCTTCATCCATTTAAAACCGAGAGCATGAATAATGACTGTTCTTAAGTAAATTATTTTTCTGTTCTTACTAGGTATGCAAGATCAGCTTTTCCTTATAATGAAAACCAAAAATCTAAGTGAAGGAAAATAAAAACAGATAGCAGAGTTAAAGAAACCAACAAAAAATATGTCCATGGGCATCGCTGATGATAACAATATACTCCACAATCTTTCATCTTATCTCTATTATCTCACATGTGGGCTCCAAAATCCACCACATGGTTACTGCTTGAAGCTTGATCTGTTTGAAATGAGTTCATATTTCTGATGAATGTGACCTGAGATGAACTGACCCTAAAGACATATTGATCTACATAAAAACATTTATCCTAGAATAACAAGAACCTTATTAAACAATAGAAACAAAAGGGATCAAGCTTAATAAATTACTTTAAACAATAAAGATTCAACATCAAAGATACAGTATATCTTAGACTATAAATGACTTTCCTACTTACCTTTTTATCCTAAATGAACTAATATAATAATAATAATAATAATAATAATAATAATAATAATAATAATAATTAGTGAACAAATGATGATAGAGAAGATTTGATTCAACCTGGATAAGAGCTAGCTTTTAAGGAACAAAGAGGGTTATTTACGAAAGGCAAATCCACTTTGCACTACAAGTGCACTTGGAAGTGCAGTTGCTGTAAATCTAAGGGGTAGATCTGAAATGAGGGGAAGCTCTGCTGATTTAATCATCCAATCACGTGCAAGCTAAAATGCTGTTTTTTTATTTTCCTTGCATGTCCCCCTCAGATCTACCATGACTGAACTTCCAAGTGCACTTGTAGTGCAAAGTGGATTTGTCTTTCGTAAATAACCCCCAAAATCTTTCAAGATACAATATTGTATACAACTTTTTACCAAGGAACAACAGGATGCAGAAATTGATTATCTTGCAATTATTTTCCATAATGTAGCAATGCATACACAACAATGAGAGTATTAGTTAACAGCCACTCAGCGTTGAGAGCCCTGTCAAGCCAATGCAAAAGGAAAATCCACATTTAGGCAGTTGCCATTAGAATCAATTGTCTCTGTTGGATGATTTCACTCATCTCCTATTCTTGTGAGAAAAAAATTAAAAATTTCCCATAACATTTTCTAATGGAGAAAATGGCACCATAACAAACAGAGTGCATCTTTCTAGAAGGGGCACCGATAGAAATAAATACCTGGCAGAGGTATTGTTTTGTAAAAATACAGAACTGTTTTGCTCAGTTCCTAAAATGTGCTTTGGTAAATGGATGGCTTTTAAAACCATCCATCATACATTAATCTAATATCTAAAACTGAACTCTAGGGCACAATTATATGATATCTGGGTAGTAAGAGCAACTTGGAAATAATTTAATTTGTTAGCCCTTACATGCTAATGATAGTCATTGAGTAAGTGACTTCCATCTGGGTAGTAATTGAAATTGAAGAAATAAAATAATGCCTGCAGTTAGGATGTAAAGCCCCTTCTGCCCTTGGCCACAAAGTGTTTAGAGTCCCTGCTCAGGAACATAGGAACATTCCCTCCCAATTAGGTACTTTAGAGCTCATGTACTTTACTTTGCACATGGGCTGGATGCTGTCACAATAAGTATTGGCTGTGCTGTACAGCCAGTATACCTTTTGGCAGTGTCCAGTGCTTCAACCAAACTATGTGGAGCAAGAGCTGGAGCAGGAGCCTAAAAAGATTGTCTGTATGGGTCTCTGCAGCATATAACTTGTATTGCTAGCCATAGTGAGGGGTGCCTGAAGATGGGAGGACAGGAAAATGGGAGAACATACCTACACTTATAATAAAGTCCTAAAACATATTATATGTAGAAAATGATTACAAATACGAATAATAAAACAAAACAGAAGCTTCTAGCAAATAAATTACCATTTAAGATTTAGAATCATTGAAATAAAATTAAATGGACTATGAAATTATCCTTTCCCTGTCGTACACATAGCTGGGAAGTCTCTGGACTTTTGCTGGAGCCTCCAGGTAACCAGTTTGCTTACCAGGAGCAGTGAGCTATAGATAAAGAGGAAGAGAGGAGTGGGAGGAGGTATGGGCTGTACTCTCCCTTTGACCACTCAGGTTGTACGTGGGTAGAGGGAGTTGAAAACTTAAATCTGCTGCTGAGGCTGGTTGTCGATTGTCCACTTGTTGCCCATGTATTGTAATAGTTGCTTGCTTGTTGTCTGCATTTTGTAACAATTAACTCGTATTTTATTACCCATATAATGATTGCCCCTTTGTAGTTCAGCTATTCTCAGGATTGCCAGTTTGTTGCCTATGTATTATCCTATTTGTTCACATTGCAATAGGGTTATCCCTTGTTGGTTTGTAATTTTTAGAACATGGTTATAAAACTCCAGTGTTTTGGATCCCCACCCCCTGCCCAGGGCTCATTAATCACTTGCTTACTGGGCACTTAAACCCCCTCCTGTCCAGACCAACTTTCAGTTTTCAGCGCTGATGCCCTTTGAATGACAATTGCGTGGTCATACAACACTGTACCCAAATTATTAATTTTTAGCATTTTTTTCCCAAAATAGAGATTTCTTTTGGTGGTATTTGATCACCTCTGCGGTTTTAATTTTTTTGTTAAAATTTTTTTTTTTTACTATTTTGTTATAAAATTTAGCAAACAAGTAGTTTTTCTCCTTCATTGATGTACGCTGATGAAGCGGCACTGATGGGCACCGATAGGTGGCAGTGATGAGCCCTGATGGGTGGCAGTGATGGGCACTGATGAGTGGCACTCGGTTACACTGATAGGCAGAACTGCTGGGTGGTACTGATTGGCACCACTGGTGGGCATTTATAGGTGCCACTTGTGAGCATTGATAGGTGGCACTCATGGGCATTGATAGGTGGCAAATGTGGGCACTGTGGGCACTGGCAGGGGGTTCTGGTGGGCACAGATGAGGCATAATTGCCTCTTCATCTTTGGGACCAATGTCACTTGCAGATAAGCCGGTGATCAGCTTTATTTTCTCCTCATGCTGTCAGTGTGAGGAGAAAAAAAATGATTACCGAGCTTTTGTTTACATCATGTGATCAGCTGTCTTTGGCTGACAGCTGATCACTTGGTAAGGGGCAGGACTTGGATCTGTGATCACCCGAGTCCCTGCAGGGAGCTCGCAGGAAGCGTGCAAAGGGGAGGCTTCCAGGAAATTCAGGTCCGCGCTGTGGCCGTCATTCGTCTATAGCGTGGACGGCAAGTGGTTAAAAGAGAGGTTTGAGAATCCAACAAAAACAAACAGTTATACTCACCTAGTTAACTGCAGTGTCAATCCTAGCTGCAGCTGTCCACCTCCAGCTCTACACCGAAAACTGTGGTGGGAACAGCCGGATTAAGCTGGCTATACATTATACAATTTTCTTGTACAACTTTCCTTTAGATTTACCAAAACCATATAATATGAGCTCACACCTAAACACTTTCATATTGTATGGAATCAGGCAGGACCTTGTACTACATATTTGAAGGTACATCTACAGGAAATTGAACAACAAAAATTTTAAAATGTGTATCCAGCAGTGGCATGCTAAAAGACAGTATAGTCAGGATTGATCCAGAGCCTGGACCGGCAGAGTGACGTCAGCCACCATCGGGCTTCAGCCCGCTGTCAGTTGGAAACGGGTCACAAGAGTGCAGAACTAAGTGCACTTCTGTGACTCATAGGAGAAGATTAGCCAAAAGAGCTTTGACCATACCTCTCCTTTAAGCTCACCACTATTAACCCCTTTCATTTGCCAAATCATACTGCTTTTACCCCCACATTTCACCACCGCTCCCACCAAGTTTCAGCCTCAAGTTTCTAGGAATGGTCATATGACAGGAAAAGCATATTGTCACTTTAAATACAAATCCCTTCCATTCTTTCCTATCTGTAAACTTCTATGCCCGTGTGTATTTTGGGGCTGACCTCAATTTTTAAATGAACATTTTCTATGTTTTGCAGTGGGCCTAATGTAAACAGTTAAATAAGCAACTCCATTAACAAATTTACTTGTAATCTGTCCTACCAAATCACAGTTATATTTGTGCCAAAAATGAATAAATGCTGAGTTTTCTTTATTATGCACAATTTGAACTGGCAAAGATCTGTATATAATTATATTGTATTTTGTGTCCCAGTTAAGAATTTTTGCAGGATTAGGAACATAAACTAAAGTGTTTGCAAGCACTATTTTATTAGCATCATAACTGAGTAGAAAAGGTTAAATACGGCAGTAGAAATGGATGATTTAAATGTGGATATAGGGATGTCACGCTTGGGGTTTTCAGTGGTTGCTTCCAGCAGTGGGCTTGTGGGTGTTATGGTCACAGTCTGTATCCAATTTGGATGTACACTTGGTGATCTCAGAATATCCCTCCAGCAGCTGCTGAGTGCTCTTACAGTCTCAGCATGGTGCCCTCTCTTAGCATATCCCAGGTATGGATTCTATTATAAGTTATCCAGGATTAGGGGCACCATTGAGGGATGTGTGTGTGCATTTAGCCCACAGGGAACAGCAGACTCAAGCACATAGATATGTATCTGAGCCTTTTGTTTGCATCAATAATAACACAAAATGACTGCACCACATTGATCTAATTTTTCAGGCGCCTGCTTCCCTTTGATAATCCTTGTACTGTGTTCACTGCTCTGTTACCTAAGTTCTGCAGGCAGACAACTGTAAAACTGCCAAAAGCTTTAAATGGTAAAGTCTTCCCTTGCCATGCTCAAGGCTATAAATACTTGATGCCTAAATCTAAACAGTACTTTGTGATAATTAAAGTGTAAAGGTTATATTTTAGAAGGAACATACCAATAAATATAGTTGTGAGAAAAGCAGATTAGGTAAATGATTGCATTTTCAGTATTTTATGGTTTTCATCTCAGCCATCAATGTAAATATAGCAAAACACTTATTCTATATCATCCTATGTGTGTTGAACAAATAAATTACAAAATTAACAATTTCAGACTTATGATTGTTAAGTTAGCAATACAATATTATGTTTTTCTATTTTGTTCAAACCTGAATTGAATGAGATTGGACCGTAATCAAACTTTTCTATGTATACTATGTATGTATGTAAACTTTATATGTATACTTTTACAGGCAATGCTTGCAGTGGAGTCGATTTACTAAAGAAGTAGAACATGTGCAGTTTTTTAAGCTTTCACTTTGCAAGGGAATTTTCACTTAGGCTAGTGAAAAACATAAAATATTCAGTCACATGCTAGAAAAAAAAAAGATTTTTGCATGTACATGATGATAGAGGTCAGCAGAGCTCCAGCTCATTTATTAAGCTAAGGGGAAATTCCCTTGCTATTTTGCTAAGTGAACAGCCTATTTGCCTTTAGTAAAGTTAATATCTAAACTTAAAAACGATTTTAGTTTTTGGGATAGCATTGTGATGAGTTTGATCCCCTGTGAGGTTTTATTCTCATCTGGGTCTCTGTTAGGAAGATTCTTTATCTCTATTTGTTCTATTGATCATTGCCAGTGAAAGTGAGGGTGAATCCATCATTTTGAGTTATCACCAAAACAGAAATAGAGGCAGTATATTTGCAGACACTAGCTATAGCAAAAGCGGTCTTAAAGGTGTTTTCCCTCACCTCCTGTTTTGTCTAAAGGCCAGTACTGTAAGTAAAGGAAAATCTTCCCTAACGGGACAGGGGTTTTAACTATACCCTACTTTATTGTAAACTGGTAAAACTTTAAAATAAAATGTGGTTTTAGTTACTGTTTATTGTAAGGCAGCAATTACTCTCAAAAAAAAAAAAAAAACAGTATGCAAGATCAGGCTGTGTGTTGATGTACTGTGGGTTAAAGGATGGGAAGGCATGGGCTCTTAGATCAATTACATAGAAGGTTATCAAATCGTGTTTATTGTAAATAATTACAACAAAGTTTCCACATATTTACTGAGAAATAATCGGTATAAAAGAATTTGTTCTTGACATGTTGCTGTACTTCTTATGCCGCATACACACAATTGGATTTTCCGGCAGACTTGGTCCGGCGGACCAGAATCTGTCTGACAATTCGATTGTGTGTAGGCTCTAGCGGACTTTTTTCCCCCAAAAGTCCGATGGACCTAGAAATAAAACATGTTTCAAATCTATCTGACGGACTCAAGTCTGACGGACTAAAAATCGGGAAAACCGTTTGCCTATGTGTTATTCCGATGGACCAAATATGACGCAAGGGCAGCTATTGGCTACTGGCTATTGAACTTCCTTGTTTAGTCCCGTTTACGTCATCACGTTCAAAACTAACAGACTTTTGAATGGACTTAGTCCGGTTGTGTGTCGCCAAGTCCGTTTCATTAAGAAAGTCAGTCCTACCGTCGCCGAAAGTTCATCGGGAAGATCGTCGGACCTAGTCCGTCGAAAAGTCCGGGCGTGTGTATGTGGCATTAGGCAGTGGTAAGCCTGTTACATCCCAATATGTTTAAAGACAGCAAGTTTTGAATACGTTATATAATTTCATATATGTAATAGCTATGTAATTTTTAAGGGCAATTACAGCCTAGAACAATTTATAAGAAAAATTATCAATATTTTTATACATATCTGTGGAAATATATAAAGAAAAAGATTAAACTAATGTTCATGGGCTCCATTCATGAAGCGATATCTGTCGCTTTCAAAAAATGCAGTAAAATACTGCATAGCATTTTTAAAAAACATTTTTGCCATTCAACAAAAAAAGCTTCTAAAATACTGCATACAGTATTTTTCCAAAATATGCAGTATTTATCTCATGAAACCATGCTGTATTTTATCTCATGCGATATCCAGTGGGATTTATACAGTGGAGAGGAATTAGAACCCCTAAGCCCTTGTACACACGGTCGGAGATTCAGACGGAATGTGACCGATCGGACCGTTTTGTCGGATATTCCGACTGTGTGTGGTCTCCATCGGACTGTTTCCGCCGGAGCATCCGACGGACCAACTTTTCCAACTTGCCGGTAAAATTTTCAGACAAAATGCTCCGATCGGACATACTCCGATCATGTGTAGAGAATTCCGATCGGACAAAGTGCCACGCATGCTCAGATCAAATTCCTACACCAAAGCTATTGGCTGCTAGCGTGAACGTAGTCCCGTCGTATTGAAATAACGTAATCACGTCGGATTTTCCGACAACTTTGTCCGACCGTGTGTATGCAACAGTTTTGGACAAAATCCGACGGATTTGGTTGTCAGAATCTCCGACCGTGTGTACAAGGGCTTACAGTTTTTATTGCTAATAAAGAGATAAAATAGATAAAACCATAGAAATATGCCAAGTCACTAAGTCAGTGCGGTCCCTGCAACACATGTATTAATACAAAAGAAAAAAGGTGACTAGAATATCAGTCAGGGAAGCTGCTTTCACAGGACACATGTGGTGTATAAAAAACAACTTTTGTAACAAAAGTTAAATTAGGCAAACATAAAATATCTCTATGAATGTCAATTATTGAATGAAAATAGTATAAAAAATCACACACATATATAAATACCCTTCTTCCAACAATAAAAATACAACGTTTTCTTTTACAATTTATTTCAGTAGTTAACATTTATAAAGAGATTTTGTTTTTATTTAACCACTTCAATACCAGCACTACCCCCCCCCCCCCTTCTTGCCAAAGCCAATTTTCAGCTTTCAGCGCTGTCACTTTTTAAATGACAATTGCGCGGTCATGCTACACTGTACCCAAACAACATTTTTTATCATTTAGTTCCTACAAACAGCTTTTTTTTGGCTAAACTAAAAACTAAAAAAAGACTGAACATTTAAAAAAATATATGTTTTTCTTTGCTCCTGTTATAAAATTTTGTAAATAAGTACATTTCCTCCTTCACTGATAGGCACTGATGAGGTTGGACTAATGGGCACTGATAAGGTGACACTGATGAAGTGGTATCGATGAGGTGTCACTCATGGGCACTGATAATGGGCAGTGATAGGCAGCACTGATGGGCAATGATAGGTGGCACTGATGGGCACTGATATGCAGCACTGATGGGCATTGATAGGCGGCACTGAAAGGCTGCACTGATGGACACTTATGGATGGCACTGATAGGCGGCACTGATGGCCACTGGTAGGTGGCACCAATGGACACTTACGGGTGGCACTGATGGACACTGATAGATAGCACTGATAGGCATTACTGATGGCAGTGGCAGGTATAGCTGATGGGCACTGATTGGCATCTGTCTGGGCACTGATTGGCATCTGTCTGAGCACTGACTGTTATCCCTGGTAATCAAGAGTGGCATACCTGGTGGCCATCCATTGTGGGCATTCCTGGTGGTCCTGGTGGCATCCCTGGTGGTCCAGTGTGGGCATTCTTGGGGGGGCTGCGCTGATAATCAAGAGGTTAAAGTATAACTAAAGAAAAGAAAAAACATTTTTAATTTTAGATAGGGTGGAGAGGTATTAGAACACCTATTAGGTTTTTACTGCTGTCTGTGCCCTCATTAGAAAGATGCACCCTCTATTTTTCTTGTTTACAGTTATTGAAAATGAAATGAAAAGAAAATCTAAAATTTTGAGTTGTCCCCAGAAAAGTATTAGAGGGAACATTTTCTAATGGGGACACTAGTTCTAGTGACCTGGGGGACCCCAAGGGATTGCCTTAATTTGTAGGGATTTCCTCTCACTTTCTGTATTAGAAATGGGAAAAGAAGTAAAGGTAAATCCCCCCAATGGGACACAGATGCCATTAAAAACAAAGAAAAATGAAAAAAAGAAATGACAGGGGTTACTCTATCCAAAATAAAGTAGAACGTTTTGCCTTTAATTGCACTTTCAAGCAGCCTTTATCAACCAACACAGAGGAAACCTTAAAATATTTTTCCAGTCTCAGGAAACCCCTAATAAAAATGACTACATGATACATTAGTGTAATGGCCAGTGGGGAGATTGTTCCTTATACTTGTGGTCACTGGGATGGATTACCTCCTTATACTTAGATAGCTAAAAAGATCAATGTTGTCATTGGGAACTTGTCAGTGGGAAGGGATCTCTAAAAATAATTGTGAAATAGTAAAGTTTTCCCACTACATATCACAGATGTTCTAACATGGGATCAACCCATTGTGATATGCAGAGCCGGGACAAGGGGTGGGCAGGAGGGGCAGCTGCCCTGGCCACTGTGGCATCATGTGGGGTGGGAGATTGGGGGAGGGGATTTGTGTTGGAAGGGGGGATTTGGGGGGAGGCAGAGGGTAAGTATTATTCTAAGAGGGGAAATGGGGGGAGGTAGTTACAAGAATGGTAATTTTGAGAGTTTTGTGTTGGGAGGGGGAATGAGAGAAGATTTGTGCTAGGAAGGGGGGATTTGAGGGGAATTTGTGGAGGGAGGGAGGGATTTGAAGTGGGGAGAGAAGATGTGTATCAGGAGGGGAAAATTTAGGACTAGAGGTTTTGTGATAGGAGGGGTGCATTTTTTGTTGGAGGGGGGCATTTGAGCCGGGGGAGTTTGGGGGCAAAGATTTTTGCTGGGAGGGGGATTTCAGCAGGGGTGGATTTGTACTGGGGGGAGGGGGGTTTATGCTTAGGGGGTAAGCATGCAGATTAGTGCTCAGTGCTTTTGTGGGGAGAATTTTGTTGACACATAATGCTCATACATCTTGGGGGTGGGGGGCAGAGTTTGGAATGTTCACCCTGGCTCTAGATGACCTTGTCCCGGCACTGGTGATATGCATGTACATTGTATTATTTTCGAGTGATTGGGAGTTTTTTTGTCCAACAAATGATGTATATGCTAGTATATTCACAAAAAAATCTCAAAAAATCTGTGAAAATGACATAAGAAAATAAGTACATTTTACTACATGTAATATGGTGAATTTACTAAATGTAATGGGGTTGATTTACTAAAAGCACATAGACTGAGCACTTTGCAATTGAAGTTGCTCAAGAGCTTAGTTAATGGGGGGGGGGGGGGGGGGTGGGGACTCAGTTGACTTTCATCATCCAATCATGTGCAAGCAAAAATGCTGTTTTTTTCCTAGCATGTGACTGGCTATTATTTGCATAATTGAAGCTTTACATCATGTACTAAGCTCTGGAGCAATTTGCAAATTGCATAGTCTATTTGCCTTAACTACTTCCGGACCGCCCTTAACACATATACTGGTTCGGTGCCCATGATGGCCACTCGCGATCATTCAGGGGAATGACAGAACGGTGAAACGATGTAAACAAGGCAGACCATTGGTCTGTCACAGAGGAAGAAAGAGATTTGTGATCCCTACTAATCAGGAACACTGATCTCTCCCTTCATCTAGTGTCAGCATCCCTCACACAGTTAGAAAGCAAACATAGGGAAAACATTTAATCCTTTGATTGCCCCTGATGGTAACCCATTCCCTGCCAGTGCCATTTATACAGTGTCAGTGCATTTTTCTTAGCACTGATCACTATATTGGTGTCACTGATCCCCAAAAAGTATCACTTAGTTTCCAATTTGTACACCCCGCAATGTTGCAGTCCCACTAAAAATGGCTGATTGCTGCCATTACTAGTAAAAAATAAAAGATAAAATAAAAAGTCCTTAAATCTATGCCATAGTTTGTAGACATGATAACTTTTGTGCAAACCAATCAATATATGCTAGTTGGGAATTTTTTACCAAGAATATGTGGCAGAATACAAATTGGCCTAAATTGATGAAGAAACTAGACGTTTTACATATTTTTAGGCTCGGTTCACACAGGGGCGACTTGTCCAGGCGACTTCGCCGCCTGACAAGTCGCCCCCGTTCTGTACTACAGAACCGTTCTAATAGGAGCGACTCGAGTCGCTCCGACTTAGAAAAAAGGTTCCGGTACTACTTTTGCGGCGACTTCGGGCGACTTGCATTGACTTCTATACAGAAGTCGTTTTGCAAATCGCCGCTGAGGTCGCGGCAGGTCGCGGCAGGTCGCTGCGCTGCAAGTCGGGCCGCGTCCTGTGTGAACCGAGCCTTAATGGATATGTTTTATAGCAGAAAGTAAAAAAAAATATTTAAAAATAAATAAACAAATAAAAATATATAATATATATAATATATAATAAAAAAATAGGCCTGGTCATTGAAAGATGTCTCTTCTATTACATTTCTGGGGACAACCCAAAATGTGGGATTTTCTTTTACTTTCACTTTCAATGATAATGGTGAACAGGACAAATAGAGAGGGTGAATCTCCCTAATGGGGAACAGACAAAAATAAAAACTTGAGGTGTTCTAATCCACCTCCACTCTATCCAAAACAAAAAGGTTTTCCTTTAGTCATACTTTAACCACTTGACCACTGGGCACTTAAACACCCTTAATAACCAGACCAATTTTCAGCTTTCGGTGCTCTCACATTTTGAATGACAATTACTCAGTCATGCAACACTGGACCTATATGACATTTTTGTCCCTTTTTCACACAAATTGAGCTTTCTTTTGGTGGTATTTAATCACCTCTGGGTTTTTTTATTTTTTGTGCTATAAAAGAAAAAATACAGAAAATTCTGTAAAAAATAGAATTTTTCTTTGTTTCTGTTATAAAATTTAGCAGATTAGTAATTTTTTCTTCATGAATTTTGGCCAAAATTTATACTACTACATATCTTTGGTAAAAATAAGTACAAATTGGTGGATATTATTTGGTCTTTGTGAAAGTTATAGAGTCCACAAGCTATGGTGTCAATATCTGAAAACTGATCACACCTGAAGTACTGGCGGCCTATTTCAATTCTTGAGACCCTAACATGCCAGAAAAGTACAAATACCCCCCAAATGACCCCTTTCTAGAAAGAAGACATTCCAAGGTATTTAGTAAGAGGCATGATGAGTTTTTTGAAGTTGTCATTTTTTCCCACAATTCTTTGCAAAATCAAGATTTTTTTTACTTTTTTTTTTTTCTCACAAAATTGTCATATTATCAGTTTATTTCTCACACACAACATATGCATACCACAAATTACACCCCAAAACACATTCTGCTATTACTCCCGAGTATGGCGATACCACATGTGTGAGACTTTTACACAGTGTGGCCACATACAGAGGCTCAACATGCAGGGAGCACCATCAGGCGTTCTGGAGCACCCAGGACAATTCTGACATTTCTCTCCTACATGTAAAAATCATAATTTATTTGCTAGAAAATTACATAGAATCGCAAAACATTATATACTTTTTTTTTAGCAAACACCCTGGAGAATACAATGGTGGTCGTTGCAACTTTTTATCTCGCACGGTATTTGCGCAGCAATTTTTCGAATGCTTTTTTTGAAAAAAAAAACAGTTTTGTGCTTAAAAAAAAAAAAAACACAGTAAAGTTAGCCCAATTTTTGCATAATGTGAAAGATGAAGTTATGCTGAGTAAATAGATACCTAACATGTCACTCTTCAAAATTGCACACGCTCGTGGAATGGCGCCAAACGTCGCTACTTCAAAATCCCCATATTCGACGATTCTTTTTTTTTTTTTACTGGTTACAGGTTTTGAGTTATAGAGGAGGTCTAGGGCTAGAATTATTGCTCTCGTTCTAACGTTCGCAGCGATAACTCACATGTGTGGTTTGAACACCGTTTTCATATGTGGGCGGGACTTACATATGCGTTCGCTTCTGCATGCGAGCACATGGGGACAGGGGCGCTTTAAAAAAATAAAATAAAAATTGTTCATTTTACTTTATTTATTTTAGTTTGACATTTTTTTCCCAAAAAATAAATTTTTTGATCACTTTTATTCCTATTACAAGGAATGTAAACATCCCTTGTAATAGGAATATGGCATGACAGGTCCTCTTTACAGTGAGATATGGGGTCAATAAGACCCCGCATGTCGCCTCTAAGCTGGGAAGTCTGAAAAAAAAAAGATTCTGGCTTTGATCGTATTGGCGAGTCGGTAGAAGCACCGGAGGGCGGCAGGAGGGGGGGTATGTCTATGGCTGGGTATTGCAGGGTATCACCGACTATGGCTGGGTATGGCTGGGTATCTCCGAGTATGGCTGGGTATCTCCGAGTATGGCTGGGTATCTCAGAGTAGGGCGTTGCAGAGTATTGCGTTGCAGAGCATTGCAGGGTATTGGCGGGTGTTGCAGAGCATTGCAGAGTGTTGCAGGGGATTGGCGGGTGTTGCAGAGCATTGTAGAGTGTTGCAGGGTATTGGCAGGTGTTGCAGGGTATTGGCGTGTGTTGCAGAGCATTGCAGGGTATTGGCTGGTGTTGCAGGGTATTGCAGAGTGTTGCAGGGTATTGCAGAGTGTTGCAGGGTATTGCAGAGTGTTGCAGGGTAATGGCAGAGTATTGCAGAGTATTGCAGAGTATTGCAGGGTAATGGCAGGGAATTGAGGGGTTAAATTTCGGTGAGCAGCGATGTGGGCACTGCAGATGCAGCCCACAGCGCTGCTGACACCGATCTCTTCCCCCTCCACTGTACTGATCAGTACAGAGAGGGGGAGGGAGGAACCGGCGTCATAACATGACGCCGGTTTGTTTACAAGTGATCCCTCCGTCATTTGACGGAGCGATCACGTGGTAATCGGCCGCGATGAGCGACCGTTTACCGTGATCCGTGATCCGAGAGCAGAATTCTGGGAGGCCGTTAATTAACGGCCTCTCAGAGTTAAACAACCGCCCTGAAGCCGTTAATCGGCAATGGGCGGTTGTTAAGTGGTTAAATAAATCAACCCCAATGATTTTCATATTTCCATATTTAGGTTTCTCTGCATTATTGTTGGGAGAACTGATCCAAAAAAGAGGTTACTCAAAATTGGCAATTATATCTTTAGATTCCTGAAATACCGCATGCCCAGACCACTACTTAATTACTGCATGCACTTAATTATTTATTTACTTCTGTGAATTGTGTTTAACCACTTGCTTACTGGGCACTTAAAGAACCTTCCTGTCCAGACCAATTTTCAGCTTTCGGTGCTCTCACACTTTGAATGACAATTACTCAGTCATGCAACACTGTACCCAAATGAATTTTTTGTCCTTTTTTTCCCACAAATAGAGCTTTCTTTTGGTGGTATTTGATCACCTCTGGGGTTTTTATTTTTTGCGCTATAAATGAAAAAAGACCGAAAATTTTGGAAAAAAACGCATATTTCTTTGTTTCTGTGACAGAATTATGCAAATTATTAATTTTTCTTCATAAATTTTGGCCACAATTTATACTGCTACATATCTTTGGTAAAAATAACCCAAATTAGTGGATATTATTTGGTCTTTGTGAAAGTTAGAGAGTCTACAAGCTGTGGTGCGAATCGCACAAAATTGATCACATCTGATGTACTGGTGGACTATCTCGCTTCTTGTGACCGGAACAAGTCAGGAAAGTACAAATACCCCCCAAATGACCCCTTATTGGAAAGTAGACATTCCAAGGTATTTAGTAAGAGGCATAGTGAGCTTTTTGATGTTGTCATTTTTTTTCCCACAATTCTTTGCAAAATTAAGATTTTTCATTTTTTTTTCTCCACAAAATTGTCATTGTAATAGGTTATTTCTCTCACATGGCATGTGTATACCACAAATGACACTCCCCAAAAAATTCTGCTACTCCTCCTGAGTATTACAATACCACATGTGTGGGACTTTTTCACAGCCTGGCCACATAGAGAGGCCCAACATGCTGGTAGCGCCATCATGTGTTGGCAATGATGGCAATGATGACACGTGGCACTGATGACAGATGGCACTAATATGTGGCACTGATGACAGATGGCACTAATATGTGGCACTGATGACACGTGGCACTAATACGTGGCACTGAAGACACGTGGCACTAATACATGCCACCGATGACAGATGGCACTAATACCTGGCACTAATACGTGCCACCGATGACAGATGGCACTAATACATGGCACCGATGACGCGTGACACCGATGACAGATGGCACTGATACGTGGTATTGATGACACGTGACACTGACACCAGATGGCACGTGACACTGACAGGTGGCACTGATGACAAATGGCACTGATATGTGGCACTGATGACAGATGGCACTAATATGTGGCACTGATGACAGATGGCACTTATACGTGGCACTGATGACAGATGGCACTGGGGACAAATGGCACTGACAACAGGTGGCACTGACAACAGGTGGCACTGACAGCAGGTTGCACTGGGGGCAGGTGGCACTGGGGGCAGGTAGCACTGGGGGCAGGTAGCACTGGGGGCAGGTAGCACTGGGGTGGATGGCACTGGGGCGAATGGCACTGGGGCAGGATGGCACTGCTGGGGGAGGATGGATGGCACTGCTGGGGGAGGATGGCACTTTTTTTTTACTTTTTTTTATCAAAAGGCAAAGCAGAACGGCTGCCGCTGCAGCCATTCATCTCTCCCCTCTCACACTCTGTCTGTGTGAGGAGGGAGAGCGGCGCTGAGAGATGATCTCATATGTTTACATATGAGATCATCTCCCATTGGACACGCCGATCGCGCTGTAAACGGCCGCTGTGATTGGCCGTTTACAGCGATCTGTGTTTGCCTGTCCCCAGGGGACACGGCGAACACACAACTTCCGCGATGCGCATCCACGGCGGCGCGCATTGTGGAAGTAAACATTAGGACGTCCATGGTTGGCCTCCCGGACGAACGTGCCTGCTCTACGGCCGTCATTCGGCTATAGGGCAGGCGCGAGGTGGTTAATGCCATTTCATGATGTATTTACTCATTGTTTTCAGTGTTTTGCCATAAAGACAGCTTTAGAATCACATGCGATATTTAGGGAAAATGTGTCCAGACAACCTACATACCACATGCAATCTGCTTTAGTGAGTGGAGCCCACCGCCACTTATTCTTATATTTATTAGGTACAAATAATAATAATATAACGGGTTGCAGCACATTAAGCTTAAACTTGTAGCCAGTAGTACAGCAACTTCTGGCATCCCTGCCTTTTTTTTTTATTATTCTTTATTTAGACCAAATTAAGACAATGCCAGTACAGCCATGTACTATAGCTAGTACAGATACAATAGAGTATCTCAATGATCGGAAGCTATATAGTATAGTGAGGAAAAGATGTGGAGGAGAATGGTCAGTAACATGTTGGAGGGTACAGATATGGGACAAGGTGAAGAATAGAACAGCATAAAAAGAATGATGGACCGGGAGAGCATTTTATATTAATTTTCATATATTTTATTTTTATATGTTCACTAATGACCCTTTGTGTGTGAAGAGGCGTATACAACCGTTTGGGGCCTGTGAGAATGTAGTGTGTGAATCATGTTCCAATTTAGTTGTGCAACTAGGATCTTGGTTACGATTGCCCGAATTCAGAGTCAAATATAATAGGCATAGGACATGTTTGCCTGGTGTGGCATCTAGGTAGAATGATTTGAAAGTGAGCACCTGAAAGCTATGGGAAGTGGTTGGCAGCTATATTAGAAAGGATCCCAGCTACATGCATCTATCAAAAGTAAGGTTTGGACCGATATGCAAAGCTAAAGTAAGAATCAGTCATGAGTTTGTTTTGGGAAGTGAAATGATACAATCTGAAATGGTCTTTTGCAAGTAGAGTCCTAAATTGAGAGTCTGTTGTGCTATGAAAGTGGTGAACCCAAGATGAGCAGCAAAAGGCTAGGGCTTGCCAGTTAGAGTATGTGATCTTATCTGCAGGATAAGTGGGGAGAGGGTTTCAACCCATGGTAAACCTTTGGGAGGGAATGAAAAAAAGGAATGTTCCAAATCTATCCCAAGTTTCCTATCCTTCTGGGAGTACTAATAATCTGGACAGATGTACAAAAGTGTGGTATTTTACAGGGTCTGGAAACCCAATACCTCCCTTATTTTATGGAAGCTTTAGCTAAGATCCTATTAATCTGGTCCTCTTCCCTCCCTACAGAAAATGGGATCTCAGGTATTTCAAATACCTTGAATTTAATCAAGAGGGTTTGTAGTAAGTATAGCAGGTGGGGAGGAATATACATTTTTAGTACACTGTTGCCTCCAAAGTAAATACTTCTTTAGCTGTAACTGTATGGCCTACTTAGTCCGTCGAAACACATTTCAGCGGACAGTCCGCTCGTGTGTGGGCTTCAGTGGACTTTTTCAGCGTGCAGTCTGGCGTACTAAGTATTTCGGAATTTCCGTAATTCTGTCCGTCATACTTTGGTTTCAGCGGACAATCCGCTCGTGAGTAGGCTAGTTAGACGGACTAAGAATGGCGCATGCTCAGAAAGGATTTACACGGCGAAAGGTTGCATTGCTGTGTATTGGACTTCCTATTTCTAGTCCCGTCGTACGTGCTGTACACGTCATCGCGCAAGCTTTCGACGGACTGTTTGTGCATCCGTGTGTGGTCAAGTCCGTTCATTCGAAAGTAGGACGGACTGTCCGTCGGATTGTATGACGGACTAAGTAGGCCATACAATCCGCCCATGTGTACGCGGCCTTTGTTCCACTTGCTTAAGTCAGCCTTAATAGTTTTGGTTTGAAAACAGAAATTTTGTTAAAAAATGTGTTTTAAGTTGATTGGTATATTAACCCCCCTGGCGGTATTCCCAAGTCTGGCTCGGGGGGGAGATTTTGTACCAAAAGCGGTAACCCCGAGCCAGACTCGGGACCACATCGCTGAATGCAGGGAGAGGTTTACTTACCTTGTCCCCTGGATCCAGCGATGTCTCCGCACTGTACGAGCGAGCTGTGTCTCGTTCGATCTATCACGGAGCCGAGCTCCGTTCCCTGCGAGCGTTGCGACTCACGGGGAGGGAGAACGGCACCAAATTCAAAAAGTGAAACACACACATTACATACAGTATAATGTAATCTTACAGATCACATTGCTGTATGTAATAATTTCACATCCCCTTTGTCCCTAGTGTTCTTCCAGTGCCCTGCATGCAGTTTTATATTATAAATACTGTTATTTATGCCTGGAAACTGGAGATTGTTCATAGCAACCAAAACTGTCCCTTTACATGAAAAATGGTTTTAGACCAGCTAGAAAACAGTGCTAATAAATTAAACTCACTCGCAGAATTGAGCGATATTGATTTGTGGGGAGATCCGTCATCAAATATTGAAAAGTTATGACAGTGACAATTCTGCAACTGAGCAAATTTCTGTGTTTTTGATTTGATTACATTATTGAATAATTTTTATTATTTTTATAGTATTATTTGGTATAATTATTTATAGTTATTTATTATATTATAATTAATGATTTCATTTTTCAAACGTTATCATACCCGAGATGTCTGCTAGACTCTGGTTTGGACAGATTTAAGTGAATTATTCCTAAGAATTACAGGACTACAATATAAAATGCCAAATTTCCACGCAAAATTGTATTACGTCACTGGGGAACCCCATGGCTTCCCTCATCAGCGTCAGAGGGGGTGGGGTCAGGTGACGGGTGGCCCCGCCCTCCTAATATAAGAAACGTCAGCGCTGGGATCCCCGCAGTGTCTCCGAAGTGGAGACAGAAGACGGATGCATGTATGGACAGCTCTGGACTGAAAATCACCCGTCTCTGGATCAGATCAGCCATCGCTGGACCCCGGAGAGATGATCATCCATCACTGGATAGCAAGAGTGGATTACCACCGCTGGAATTTATTATTTTTTTTTAATAAAGGAATTTTTCAAAAGTGTGCTTGTCTTATTTAACCATTTTTACACTTTCTTTGTGAAATGGTAGGGGTACTTTTGTACCCCCTTACCATTTCAAACGGGGGGTGGGATCTGGAGGTCCCCTTGTTAAAGGGGGCTTCCAGATTCTGATAAGCCCCCCACCCGCAGACCCCCACAACCACCGGCGAGGGTTGTGGGGATGAGTCCCTTTTTCCCATCAACATGGGGACATGGTGCTTTGAGGGGTCACAGACCCCCAAAGCATCCTCCCAATGTTGAGGGCATGTGGCCTGGTACGGTTCATGAGGGGGGGCGCACTCTCGTCCCCCCCTCTTTTCCTGCGGCCTGCCAGGTTGCGTGCTCGGATAAAGGGTCTGGTATGGATTTTTAGGGGGACCCACGTCAATTTTTTTTTATCAATGAATGAATTGTCGGCTAATACAGAGAACACTCATTGAATGTTCTCTGTATTACGGGAGCCGACAATGGAAAGTGATTTTAAAATACTTTTTTTCCTTGCGAACTTACACTTTGTGCAGGGACAGTTCTAAGCACGGGAAACATGCGCCCCTTCACAGGCATACTATAGACACCCCCCATGTACGAAATTTAAAGGAATATTACACTTTTATTGTTTCACTTTAATCATTATTAAAATCACTGCTCCTGAAAAAACTTCAGTTTTTAAAACTTTTTTTTGCATTGATCCATGTCCCCTGGGGCAGGATCCAGGTCCCCAAACACTTTTTAGGACAGTAACTTGCATATTAACCTTTAAAATTAGCACTTTAGATTGTGAACGTTCGAGTCCTATAGACTTTAATAGGGTTCTAAAGTTCACACAAAGTTTAGGTCTGTTCACAGGTTCTGGTGCGAACTGAACAAGGGGGTGTTCGGCTCATCCTTACCTCTGACTTGCAGATGTTAATCTTCAATTCAACAGGGTTTCATTTCAGTTTCTCTAACAAGACAGGGAAACAAGGCCAAGGATAAATCCAAGGGAAAAACCAAGCTTAACTTAACATCAGCCCGCAGACAACCAAATAACCTGCGTTAAAAGCAGGGGTTTAGTCTGCACACATTTGCAAACGCATGTATAAGCCACAGAGCCTCAGGCACCCTGGTATCTGTGGTACCTAACACTAATTTATAAGTGTCCCCACAGTGGAGGCACATGCAACCTGATGGATAGGTGAGAGCAGGTGGACTGAAGGGGAGCCACCCCTTCTTAAAGGTACAGGGGCACACTGAACACCCAGCATTTAGCACAATGGCTGTAAAGGTGTTAGTACGTTGCCTGACCAAAAAACAGGACAGTGATACAACAAAGATGCCATTTGCTCCCATCTATAGCTGGCTATCACTGTAAGAAGCATTGGAAGGCTAACGACAGGTACAAACAAGGCCAAGGATGAATCCAAGCTCGCTCGATCGATCCTCCCCTTTCCTGACCTGCAGGGTTGCATGCTCAGATAAGGGTCTTCTGGTATGGATCTTGGGGGAACCCCACACCATTAATTTTTACATTTTGGTGTGGGGTTGCCCTTAAAATCCATACTAGACCCAAAGGTCCTGGTATGGAATAGGGGAACCCACACGCCATTAAAAAAAAAGTGTTTTGCCGGCAATTTAAATGTAATTTCAATAATTTTTTTTCTTTAGAAATGTCAGTTTTTCTACAGGCAGGCAGCAGCAAGCAGACTAAGGAGGCCCCTCAGGCATTATATTTAAATGAATTTTTATTGTTGTTCTTTAAACATCATTAAAATCACAGTTTCTGTAAAAACAATATTTAAAAAAAAATGTTTTGCATTGATACATGTCCTCCAGGGCAGTACCTGGACCCTCCTTACCCTTTTTTATGGTCAATTACTTGCATATAAGCCTTCAAAATGGGGACTTTTGATTTTTTAAGTTTGGGTCCCATAGAGTTTTATAGGGTTCGTCGTTCGGGTCAGAACTTTTTCTCTGTTCGGGAGTTCTGGTGAAAACTGGGGTGTTCGGCCCTTCTCTAATTAGTAAATATATTTTCTTTTTGACTAGAAATACATCCATTAATCATTCCATCTCATGCCCCTTCATGAGACATTTTCTGAACAATGTATTCCTGGTCACACTCTTCTCTTCCCTTAGTTGAGTGGTGTCACATGTCAAGTGCCTCATTTATACACAATATTAGGTTCCCAGTCTTTTCTTTACCACCCTCTTCATGGTCTAGCTTATTAATTCTATTACCAAATTCTAATTTCAAAAAGAAATCTGTCTTTGAGCCATTTCTTTGCATTGTTCCTTGTGACATCACCAGCAATTTTCTTATTCTGAACTGTACTTATCAGTTATCTTGCGAATTGGGAAATATTCTGCTCCTATTTTTGGTACTAAACTAAAATCAGTTTTAATCAGTGATCCCAAGTTTTTACCCCTGTTATGGAATAAGAGTTGTGAATGCAACATGTTGGTCACTTCCAGTCACATTACAGTACTGTGATTATCACTTTCCGAGGCAACCAGGGCCATCCTATCTTGTTCTTCTACTCTTCCAGGATCATAATGCAGCCACCATCACATTCAACAGTGTAATGCCCTGTACACACGGTCAGAAATTCCGACAGAAAAGGTCCGATTGGATTATATTGTCGGAAAATCCGATCGTGTGTGGGCTCTATCTGACTTTTTCTGTCGGAAATTCAGACGGAAAAAATTTGAGAGCAGGATCTAAAATTTTCAGACAAAAAAATCTGATTGGACTTTTCTGATTGTTTGTAGAGAATTCTGGACAAAGTGCCCCGCATGCTCAGATCAAATTATGAGACCAAAGCTATTGGCTACTAGCCTTTACGTAGTTACCACGTTCCGAACAATCGGATTTTCCGACAACTTTGTCAGACTGTGTGTATGTGTGTATTTCGGACAAAATCTGTCGGAAAAAATCTGATGGATTTTGTGGTCGTAATGTCCGACCGTGTGTACAAGGCATTATTGTCCAGGTAGTCAGGGTGAGGATGAGCACTCACTTTTTTCTCTCTTCTTGCCATCTGCAGGTATATTCTCACTGCATGGGACTTGTGCATATTTTGTTAGTATTTATCCCAACCATACTTATACCAAATGGAATGATATACTGTACAACAACGTTTTTTAATGTGCAGTTATACTCCAAAGAACTACTTGCACGTGATAATTTTAACACAAAAGCTAGGAAAACTTCAACAAAGGCCAAAAGTAACAATTCCAGTCAGACACTAAAATAATTAACAAATGTTAGCTATAATAAAATGTCACTTTGCCAGTCTTATCCCTTAATATAGGATGCACATTTGTTGTTTAAAATTTAGCTTAACTGTTTTTCAGGCCTCAAAAGTTTTTGTAGGTAAGTTTCTTGAAACTACTTGGATAAATGTGTGTGATCTTTGTGACTGATGACCTACCAAATAGAAAGTATGCTGAATTAAAATAGAGCACCTAGTTGGCAAATAATTTATCGAAGGCCAGTTTGCAGACCCAAGAAATTATAGAGTTCTATAAGGTGTAATAAATGTTGCTATTTCTACTTCTGGCTAGCACTGTGGAGGTGGAGGAATTACTATACATTAGGGATTGGAGAGATAATTGTACTTCTAACTAGAGATGAGTTATCCATACTAGACTCAAATGGTCTGGTTTGCATTTTGGGCAGACTCTATGCAATATTTTTTCATTTTAGCTGTTGGGTGTGCAGCAAAATTGACATTCACACAGAAAAAAAAATCAGTTTAAGTTAATGACAAAGGACATTCATTGCCAGGTTTTTTTTTAAAACACAGACCTTTCCAAATGTCCCCCAAAATACATAGAAGACCCCATGCCTGATGTGTGATTTTTCTTTTAAACAAGAAAAGGCAAAAGCTGTCAAAGTTAGTTGCTGGCAATTTTATAAATGTTTTTCTTTCGTAAATGTCAGTGCTAAAAAAAAATCACTGCTCATGGCCAAATGGAATTATTATTATTTATTTTTTTGCATTGATACTCATTCCCTGCGGCAGGGGTCTCAAACTGGTGGCCCTCCAGCTGTTGCAAAACTGCCCCATCATGCTTCTGCCTGTGGAAGTCATGCTTGTAACTGTCAGACTTGCAATGCCTCATGGGACTTGTAGTTTTGCAACAGCTGGTGGGCCGCCAGTTTGAGACCCCTTCCCTAGGGAAAAGTCCACCCCCATACTATTGTTTTACACTCCCTTGCATATCAGCCCAGAAAATGTGCATTTTCCATTTTAAATTTGACAGATTCCGCTCCCATTGATTTCAATGGGGTTTGGGTTCAGCATCCAAACTTCTTTGAAGTTCATCAAACCCCCCACTGATCTAAATTCAGCTAATCACTTCTACTAAATGCTTACTTAAGGAGATCTATAAAAAGATGGGTACAGATCATATCTTGACCATCATTTTTTCTTATGTCTGTGGTTCTCAAAACAAAGGCTACTGAGAAGCCATACCTCAGTTTTATATTAATACATTCAAGCTTTAAGCTTGTCATCCTTGCCAAGTTGTCTAAGTTTGTGCTTTGCCTCACTTCCACTGTCTTTTTTACTAACTGGTTGGGAACCCTTTGTGGCATCATTTACCATAAGGACAACAACTAATATCAAGTAACAATTAACAAATATCAAAGACAACAGCTTCTTTCTACTGTTGAAATTGTCCCTGCCAAGCTTTCAAATTTATTGTAGGTGTCTGGACTTCTGAGGATAGTGACTAAATTGATGGTGACTGCTCATGAAACAAAAGATGTTGAGATTAGTAAAATTCTGCTTGAGTGTTAACGACATTAATAACATGAACTGAATAGTATAAAAGATTTGGAGCATACCTGGCTGCTGGCCATTAGTGTCTAGTAGATATGCTTAATTGAAAGGAAAGAGACATTAGAGGTAAAAAAATAAATAAAGTATTACAGAACATTTTTCAAAACCACTATTACTATACATCTACAAATGAATGATTCTGCTGAACATTTCAGGAAAAAAACTAAGGAAAAAATAAAACCTAGTCATAGAATACTATATACACATGGTAAAGGTGATGTTCACCATCTTATTTCCAGGAGAGAAGATAGGGATGAAAAGAACACATAAAAGTTTGTTGCAGTGTCATTTTTTGCAACCATCTTTACAGTTTGTCCTAACTTACAATGCTACATTGGCTGCTTGTTTCACAAAAGAAGAGGGAGGTCGTTATAAATATATCCACTGCTAATTATTATTTTTTAACAGAAGTAGACACCAACAGTGCAAAAAAAATCATGCGCTTTTACTTCCCAGACAAATATACTTTCATAATGTATAACAAGCTATTTTACAAAGAAGGAGAGCATGGCAGAGTATGGTGCACAGGCAAGCTCTGAATTTCTTCTTGAGTTTTGTAGTGTAATGCTATTGCAATAGCTGTTGCAGCTAGTGTAGCATCTGGCAAAATGACTCCCTCCAGTAATATTTAGGTAATTGTCACTTCCTATCTGTTAATACACCATTACCAGCTATCCTAATAAGAGTAAATTAGGTCATGGGCATTAGGTGCCCCATATCTGATCTTAACTTTTACATCCCTAAATTTGTTAGGTGTTCCACCATCCTTATGGCCATTAACACCACAAATTCCTATTTTTTCTACCCTGTTGCCATCTCACATTTCAATTCTCACTGGTTTTCATATCATCAGAAACTTTGGTTAGCTCCATACAGCTCCTTCCTTCTTTTACTTTCTTCATAGATCCTGACCATGACTCAATCTAGACCAAAATGTTATTTCTAACACCCCCCAGGTAGAATGTCTCTCATTATAAAACTAAGCTTGACTTCAGCTCTTTTCCTGTTTCTTCATTTAGGTCCTTGCACAGTTTTTGCTTATCTTGATTTCTTTGCCCACCTATTGTCAGTTTTTCTGTGCTGCTGGTGATCAGGTGTCATATTTGTTAATCACAACTGGACAGTTAATTTATAACTCTAGTGAATATGCAAATAGCCACTGCAGCCATTATCCAAACTTTGGGTAAATTCCTAAAGTCTGGCTTAACCATTTGCAGCTCAGTTAGGTCTCCTTGTGACATATCATTCAAAGACCATTAGAAGCTCCCTAGCTAAAAGAGACTTGCTGCCAGTAACACTTGAGAACGTTTTTGTTTTCACTTTCATCTGGATCTTGAAGCATTTTGAAATTCCAACAAACTTGCAGACGCTGTATCTTCGTACTCAATTAGATTCTTGCTACATCACATGGCCAGTGTAGATAAATAGCTTTTTTCAAGAATCTAATGGTTTGTATAAAAAGAAGTAGGGTAACAGCTTAAAGGAGTTGTAAAAGCAGAAGGTTTTTTATCTTAATGCATTCTATGCATTAAGATAAAAAAACCTTCTGTGTGTAGCAGCCCTCACAACACCCCCTAATTACCTAGCTGAGCCCCTTCTCTCTCCAGCGATGTCCACAATCCCCTCAGCCACCCAAGACACTCCTCCTGATTGGCTGAGACAGAATAGTGGTGCCATTGGCTCCCACGGCTGTCAATCAAAGTCAGTCAGCCAATCAGGGGTGAGAGGGGGTGGAGCCAAGTTGGTGCTCCATGTCTGAATAGATACACAGAGCTCTGACTCGGCTTGGGTGCCCCCTGTAGCAAGCTGCTGGCTGAGGGGCACTTAAAAGAGGGAGGGGCTAGGAGCAGCAAAGAGGGACCGAGAAGAGGAGGATCCGGGCTGCTCTGTGCAGAACCAACTGCACAGAGTAGGTAAGTATAACATGTTTGTTATTTAAAAAATAAAACAAACAAGCCTTTACAATCACTTTAACCACTTCACGCTAATCACCGTAACTGTATGCCGGTACTTTGACAGCTAGCTGCCATAACCCTAGTATTTTCAGCCACGATGTGTGGTTCTCTTTATGATAAAAGTGGTCTCTGTGGGGGATTTGCTGCACGATCCCTTTTTCGGAGGTGGGAGAGGGACGCGCCGCGCTACATTCATCTCCGCCGCTTAGCGGGAACCGTCAGTAGCGACAAAGATGATTGTGTCCTTTCCCCTCTGGGTCTGGAGGCTGAGTCAGGAAAAGATGGCCCCCCACTCTGCTCCATAACATTAGATGGCAGGAGTGACATCAAATGTCACTTCCTCCCAATGCTCTGATCTGAGGTCTTTTTGACCCTAGCTCTCACATTTAAGAGGTCCTGTCATGCTTTTTTCTATTACAAGGGATGTTTACATTCCTTGTAATAAGAATGGAAGTGACCCCAAATAAATTTTTCTAAAAGGACAGTGTAAAAAAAGGAAAATAAATAAGACAACTTTTTAATCAATTTAAAGCGCCTCATACCCCGAGCTCACGTGCAGAAGCAAATGCATACGTAAGTCACGCCGGCATATGAAAATGGTTAGAGTGAGAGCAATAATTCTAGTACTAGATCACCTCTGTAACTCAAAACTAGTAACCTGTGGACATTTTTAAACATCGCCAATGGAGATTTTTAAGTACCAAAATTTGTAGCCATTCCATTTCAATATATATATGTATATAATATACGTATCAATTTACTCGGCGTAACATTATCCTTCAAAATATAGAAGAAAATTGGGCTTTCCTGTTGTCTTTTTTCATTAAAAAAAAAGTGTATTTTTTTCCCAACAAATGTAGCTTGTAAGAGTGCTGCACAAAAATTACAGCCATTTTTTTCCTCTATGGTGTATGAAAAATAAATAAATAAATAAACATATATATATATATATATATATATATATATATATATATATATATATATATAAATAAACATATATATATATATATATATATATATATATATATATATATATATATATATATATATATATATGTATATATATATATATGTATATATATATATATATATATATATATATATATATATATATATATATATATATATGTATATGTATATGTATATATATATATATATATATATATATATATATATATGTATATATATATATATATATATATATATATATATATATATATATATATATATATATATATATATATATATATATATATGTATATATATATATATATATATATATATATATATATATATATATATATATATATATATATATATATATATAGCGTTCTTCTAGATTATAAGCTCTAATGAGCAGGGCCCTCTGATTCCCCCTGTCTTGAATTGTATTGTATGGTGATTTCTACCCTAATGTTGTAAAGCGCTGCGTAAACTGTCGCGCTATATAAATCCTATATAATAATAATAATAATAGCATTCTAAATCATTTTCTAGCAAAAGAAAAACAAACAGATTTTAACCTCTCAAAAAGAGGTTCAGTCCTTGAGTCACCACTGTCTAGAAAAAAAAGGGGAAGGAAGGAGGTAGGTAGGAGCAGAAAATAGAGAATATCTGTAAAAAGATAAAGAAAATGTTGCGAAATAGACAAATGAAGAAAAAAAGTTATATCTGACACCAGGAGCATGGAAGCAGACCGCAATGAACAGACAGAAATGGAAAGCAAGTTATGAAGTGGGCAATTTTAAGCCATTTTTTTATATTTTGAAGAACTCTCCACTACTCTGAAAACATTTTTTTTTGCCTTTAGTTACACTTTATTAAATGTTTGAAGAACTTAAAGTGTGTTTCCACTTTGCAGCCAAAGTAGGACGACACTTATTTTATATTTGTAACATGTTCCTATTTACATGGCATACCTTTAAAACAATATTTTAAATGGCTATTTATCTTTTTACATGCTCCTTTCTGAATGTTCCAAGACTGAAATGATCTACTTAGCTATCCCTTTCTAAGTAATGTTAATAATAAGGCTGGGGAGGAGTTGTATTTGCCATAATTAATCCTTAGTGTAATGTGCTTGCTGGCAGATTTCCTTATCACTTGTACACTTCTAGATGCACTGGTACACTGGTAGGTGTATGTATGGTAATGCACTAAAAAAAAAAAAAAAAAAAAAAATGTCCTCAAGCTTGTCCCCTATATCCACATTGTCATCTATTCAAGGCAACAGAAGCTGCCTAAAGTGTCCTATTAACCCGCTTCAAAATATAAACTAAAAATTTTAGGAAATAAAAACATATATATATATATATATATATATATATATATATATATTTATGGGAACTCATAGCAAGCATACAATTGGGGTTTCCAAAATTTTAACACAAAACGTATAATAACATTTGAAATACACCTAATGCCAAATTTTGCCACTTGTCTGCATGAGTATTCATGTTTTCCTGACTGTAGAAGAGTGCATGTTTGTATAGCAAGGCCATTAATGTAGCCAAGTTGTGTAAACACAGAACAATTCTTGACTGATTGATTTGTTGATTGATTGATCAATTAACTGATTTATTGATTTGATTTAATTTATTTTAAAATAATTAAGTTCTGTAGAAACCAAGATTAAATATGGCAATGAAGATTGAGGCTCCATGCCCTGTATGCACATATGTTCAAACTTTATTAGTACCAGATAGGCCCTCCCCTATATCACTTAAGTGAAGCTGTAAGGGAATGTCCAACACATGACAATTATTCTGGTCACGTGTTTGAAGCTGTTTAAAGAATGGGACTAGATAGAAGACTAAGTGTAGAGAATAAACAATGTGATTATAGAACTCTGTTTTAATATATAAAACCTACTAGAAGTGTGTTAGCATACATGAAATATATAAAAAAAAAATCTCCTAAAATGTATTTAAAATAGGCAAAGCTTGGTGGTCTTATTCCCTCTCGGAACTAACATGTCCATCATTACTGCTGGGCTCAGATAATATTTATTTGAGAGTTGGGGAAGGAGATAGACTGAATTCCTGGGATGTTGTTTTTAGTTACTGAGATAAGGCCCGTCTGAGTCAAGTAGTCAGGAAGAATGTAAATAGTTTTTGGAGAACGTGAGTTATAATTTGTTCACTAGCCTTTAATACCACTCATGCAAGGGTATTTTAATTTCTCATATACTCAGTTTCAATAATTGTGTCATATTTTAAAGAATCTATTATCGTTTTTTGTATTATTTTTATATATATATATATATATATATATATATATATATATATATATATATATATATATATATATATATATGTACATTGTATATGTATGTATGTATGTATGTATCTACCTATCTATCTATATATGTATATATATATATATACAGTGCTTTGTGCTAGACTATTTTGTTACTGAATGGCTCTATGCAGTATCATTAAATAACAGCTCAATACATGCTTTGATCACTGATACCAGTGTGTATTGTGTATCAATCTGTCACAGTGTTTTTATTTTATTTTTTTAAATGGCACTTTTGTATTATTTCACTTTGTGCCATTATAAAAAATATACCACCATGATGATATGGTATCACATATGATACCATTGTATTAAAAAGGCATATGATATGCAGTCTAACTACTGATACATTTCTTAACATATCGGCAAATGCAGCATGTGCAGGGATGCTTTCTCACCCATTGTCAACATTGGCTCCTTGTGGAGACTGACTGGGAGGAAGTGATGTTGCACGTAGTATGGCATGTGCAACACCTTATTTGCTGGATACCTCTTCTTCGCAGATAGGTTGAAGTTTGCAGGAGATGGCTTTGTCTCCTGCTAACATCATCCAATCCTGCAGTGGTATGCCAAACATCAGCATAGAGTGTGGAGATCATCGGTGGACTGTGTGAGGAAGCCAGCAGAATGTTACGAAGCAGGCAGAGAATGGGGAAACCAGCAGCCATTACTGCACCCTAGGTGGCAGTGTCCTGCTGCCTAGTTACCTAGCGGTAGCGCCAGCCATGTATGCACTATATATATATATATATATATATATATATATATATATATATATATATATATATATATATATATATATATATATATATATATATACAGTAAAATGATCGACTGATCCTTAACCACATGACCACTGGAATATTTACCCCCCTTCATGACCAGGCCATTTCTTGCAAGACAGCACTGCATTATTTTAACTGACAATTGCGACACGGTACCCAAAAAAATATTATTTTAATTTTTTTCCCACAAATTGTGATTTTTTTTTGTGGTATTTGATCACCACTGCATTTTTTATTTTTTGCACTCTAAACAAAAAAAACTATATGTTTTACTTTTTGCTATAAAACACATCCAATAAAAAATAAATAAAAATAAATTCTTTACAAATTTAAGCCAATATGTATTCTGCTACATGTGTTTGGTAAAAAAAAATGCCAATAAGCGTATATATTGGTTTACTCGATCATTATAGCATTTACAAGCTATGGGATATATCAATGGATTTTTTTTTTATACTAGTGTAGCGGCGGCTCCTGAAGAGCATGCACTATGCGTTTTTCAAAGTTTAAGTTATGCCTAAACTGCAGTTTGGTTTGGGTACAATTGTCTAAATTAGACTTTAGCATCAGTCTGACTAGACTGCGAGATGTTCAACCTAGCCACAGGGGGCACTGTCTCTTCTGGCAGGCATGGAACTATGGTCTGGTTAGGTGCTTAAGTTACTCTCTCTTGGAGCCCGCCCAGTGGGAGTGGCGCTTTTGCTCCGCTTTCTGGGAGAGGGTATTTAAGATGCGGGCGTCACGTGGTTTAGGGTTCCGGTCCAGAATGATGTACTGACTTCATGGTCCTCCTGACCAGCCCCCAGGAAGGCTATGGCCTGGGGTGTGGATCCACCCGATTTTGATGTCTGGGGGTTGGCTAGCCCGAGGCAAGGAAACTAAAGAAGGATTCTGAAGTGGTTGGGTGCTGTCTCCGGTTTGGGAGAAACCCAGTGACTTCAAGCATTCCAGGGGAGGACTCTTCAAAAGAAGACCATGTATGGGTTGGTTTCTTAGTAAGAGCCTGGAAGGGCTGAAGTACCCGAGAGAATCCGGTCTTGTGGATATTGCCAAGCTGGCTGAAAGATCCAGGTATCCTACAAGTGTTTTCAAGCTTAAGTTTCCCTATGTGTTCTACAATAACGTCTGTGGCAGAGACATCATCTTGTACATTCTACAACAACGTCTGTGGCAGAGACTCATTCCTGAGTAAGCACCTTGTTGGCTGCTAGGCCTTGTGAGAGAGGGACTGTCCAACTTGAGTGATCATCCGGTTGCGAGTGGCGATTCTCTGGATGCAGTCAAAGTAAGCAAGTTCTTTAACATTTTGACTTTGACACTAAGAGTACCTGAATTTCCTTTCCAACCTTCTATCCCAATTTAAGAGACTGTTCATTATCTAAGTTTTGCAAATAAAATCCATTCAAGTGGATCTGTTGTCGGTCTCTCAAGTTACTGGGCCATTTACCACGGGACACCCCTAGATGTGCAGCGAGGAAAACAGAAGGTAACGGTAAGCCCAAAACTAACCAGCAGCTCCTTCAGGGGTTAGTGCTACATGTGGGGGCTCGCAGTCCTGGATTTAGCGTTACCCTGCAAAGAACTGTACACGTGGTAAAGCATAGGACAGAGGGTTGTGTTTTTGAACTGCGCCATCAACGTCATCTTTTTTTTTTTTTAACTGAAGATTTTATTAGATAATTCAGCATTACATTGCAAGGTACAGTAAGTCCGGTATTACACAGTTAAAGACAAGGGAAAACCACCTTCATCCGGCAGTCATTATTAAATTTAATGATCCAGCAGTACAGATGTCATAAGTAGCTGTTACACTCTGTCATAGATGCATGTCATCCTCAATAAAACCTCACATTCACCATGCAGGTACCTGACATTCACGCGAGCCCACGGGGGGGGGGGGGGCAGGGAGGCCAGGGTGGAAATGGACGGGATAGAGAGGATATGATGGTCAACCAGAGGGGAAGATTCCCAACCGTCTTAGTCCGAGTCAAAGTCAGGGGAAGGGGGGACCAAGGTCAGCAGATGTGTCTATCCAGGAGGACCAAATGTTATCATACTTCCCTGGGCATTGTCTACTTTCATAGGTCAGCTTATACAGGGGGAGCACCATGTTTACCGATCACCGCCATGAGGCAAGGGTAGGAGGTCTTCTAGTTTCCATCTCAACAGAATCTTGCGCCTGGCATAATACAATGCGAAGGTAAGGCACAATTTGCAATACCTATCTCCCTCAACGTCTGTCAAGTGGCTCAATAGTAAGGTTTGAGGGTCAACCTGGAGTCACATTATTCAGCATAGAAACCACTTCCGTCCAGTAGGGCTGGATTTTGGGACACGACCAGACCATGTGCCAGAAAGTACCCATCTCCTGTTTACATCTTTGACAGTTAGGGTCCCTTTGAGGGTAAAGTTTTGCAAATAAAATCCATTCAAGTGGATCTGTTGTTGGTCTCTCAAGTTACTGGGCCATTTACCATGGGACACCCCTAGACGTGCAACAAGGAAAACAGAAGGTATCAGAAAGCCAAAACTAACCAGCAGCTCCTTCGGGGGTTAGTGCTACACTAGTAATGGCAGCAATCAGCAACTTAATGCAGCACTGAAATATTCCTAAAATTAATATAAATAATATGTTAAAAATATGCACCGCCACTGTACCAATAACACTCGCTGGGAATGGGCTAAACATCTAGGATAATTAAAGGGTTAACTGTGTGCCTAACAAGTGTTTTTATGTACTGTGTTATCTGCTTTTTCTAAGGCAAGGGATGGATTTTATTCCCTGCTTTGCAGGAACACAAAATCCATTCCTTCCCTTTTGTCAGAATTGAAATCTGCCTTGTTTACATAGGGCAGATCTCAATTTTGTGAGTATTACCAACAATCTGTGTGTACCATTACCATTGATCGTTGGGTGGCGGCGGACATCTAGTGCCTTGCACCCACAGATCAGCTTCTGCTGTGAATATGATGAAAGTCACATTATGACTTTTACCCTGACCTTCCTCCATTAAGTTTAGAAAAAATAGGGGGAAAAGAAGCCTCTCACCTCCTTCTCCGCACTGGGCAGGGAATGTTTATATTTTACGCTCAAAAGATTTTTATTATCTTTTTTGCTAATAACATAAGCAAAAGAATAACACCAGCCATGCTACCAAGTGATACATAGTTCCAGAATAGAGTTGGGTGAACGATTCAGCCGGGGCATGAGTTTGGGCTGAACATTAACTGTTCACCTGTTCGATGAACACCCAAATTATCAGGGCGTTTGACCTGTTGTTCGGCCTACCCAATGTCCACAATGTACTGTGCCGCCGCACAGTGCATTGGAAGCCCTAATTGGCTGAAGCAATGAAAGCTTTGCACAACCAGGGCACAGAGCACTGTCAGAGCCATGATTGGAGAAAGTAATGATGACTCTGTCCAATCATGGCTCATTGCTCTTATGTCTTGTACACACGTTCGGATTTTCCAACGGAAAATGTGCGATCGGATCATGTTGTTGGAAAATCCGAATATGTGTGGGCTCCATCTGACTTTTTCCGTCTGAGTTTACGACCAACAAAGTTTGAGAGCTGGATCTCAAATTTTCCGACAACATGATCCAATCACGTCAATTCTGATCGCCTGTAGCCTGGACAAAGTGCCAAGCATGCTCCGTATAAATTCTGAGACGGAAGCTCTCGGGTAAAACTAGCGTTTGTAATCAATATAGCACATTTGTCACGCTGCAATGTTAAAAATTGTTTAATGCAGCACATTCTCTTTTTCTTTGTAGAAGAATGAAGTTGTTTTGCTGCTCATATTCACACAGACTTCTCCAAAACTTAGTTCTTTATTCTTTTTCCTGATTTCATGAATAGAATATTTGTATACGTCAGATCTCCCAAATCATTTTGGATTTTCATCTTTTCATTTTTTATTTTATTTTGTGGTTGTTTTTTTAATCAAGATCTCCTTTTTTTAAAATTTTGGTCATCTTTGTAATTATTTTGGTGTGTTTTGTGTGCCAACTTACCACAACACCATTATTATCATTTTATTTTCTTGTTTTATTTTTTAATCTCGAGGAGGTTGGTTGGTGTTGGTGCCCCTTGTTAATTTGACTTTGTATTTTTTAAATGTACCTGCCTACTCACAAATAAACTGTCCTTTTTTGAAGTAAAACACATAGGCAAGTATTTCTTTAACCAAAAAACAACCTTTATTAGGTATCATAATCAAATAAACAGGAAGACAACGCTGGAGAAACTGGTCAATTTGGCGAAGCCTTTGGCCCCAGGGCACACATCAATTATTTAAATGCAAAATTGGTGACCTGAGGAGTCCATATCTAAGGGAGAACAGTCTGGTCCAGAAGTCCAAGAGATCAGGAAGAGCAGATGACATCTATATCCCCAGGCTGTGGTCATACAAGAGCCTGCATCTTCTGTCAGACCAGACTGAACCCAGGCCATCACTCTCTGGTCTTCCTTAGACACTTCCCTCCAAGCTGTGGCTCTGTTCTTGTAGTTGTGACAGGAGAGGAGGGTGATGATCGACCTCCCGGCTGCCACTTGCCACAGCCCCCTCCTGGCTGAGGTCTTCCTGTGTATGTAAATGGGACATAGTTTTAGTTTTTTTTCATCAATCACACAATTTTCAGCTCATGACCATTGCAAATTGAACATTAATAAATAGAACAGACTATCATTCTGACCCCAACATTTTTCATTCTTGTCCCAATCATTTTTGGTCACTGCTGTCTATTGATATGTAAACCACTTTGTTAAATCAGACCTTACTGCTCAATAATAACATCTAGTTAACATCATTAAATATACGACAATAAATATGTTGAACAATACTATACCTGTCTCAAGCTGGGCCCCTCCACATATTGCTGCTTGGAAGGCCCAGGTTGGACATTGGAAGCCTCAGGTGGGGGGGGGGGGAAGCCTTGAAGGAAGGCGGTAAAGTGATGGCCTGGGTTCCCTCAGGTCTGCCAGAAAATGCAGCCTGTCATAGTACAACATCCTGGGGACATAAACGTCATCTGGATCTCATGGACTCCCGAAATTTCTTGTGCACCCTCAGATATGTACTCCTCAGGGCCCCAATTTTGACCTTCACATAGGTGATGTCTGCCGTGGGGACCATCATCTTCACCAAAGCAAGCAGTTTCTCCAGCACTGCCTTCCTCTTTCTTAGGTCCTTATAAAAGGAGTTGTTCATCTGCCACAGGCAGGGCAGCTCCCTGAGCATATCAGTGACTAGCCCCAGAAAATGTGGTTCCTTGAAGGGATCCATATTCTCTGCAAGACACAACACAAGACAAACCCTAATGTCAGGCTGAACTCTTCTAATCTTGTCCCAATATAAGCCTCAATCTTGAAGCAGTATAGTGATGTACCAAGTTAAAATTGAACCTTTGTTCGAAAGATCAGCCCTTCAGTTCCTCCTTCTTCCGCTCACAGATCGTACAAACGACACAAGCGTGTTACGTTTTATAAATACAGTGCACATGCGTGAAACTCGGCCCACCCCTGATGTTCTTTCTAGTCTATTTCCTGCCCCTTCTCTTTTGGCGCAGTGGGGAGAGCACATGACGGAGACACACCAGGTGTGCACTAATTATTCCAATAATGAGGAGGAGGACGAGGAAAGCCCGGAGCCAGAAACATCCCGATCCCGGAGGAGGAGATTTAAGGCCTCAAATATGTCTTTTGGAGAGATGTTGGAGATGGTGAACATATTGAAGAGAAACGACTATGATGGGAAGTATGGACCTTACCCAAACCCAAAGAAAGGCCAAGATCATGACTAAAGTTCTGAAGAGTCTCCAGAAGAATTTTGGGGTACAACGATCCAAGGATCAACTGAGGAAACACTGTCAGACCTGAAACTGAGGGAGCACGATCAGTACAGAAGGATCAAGCGAGTTCTTCAAAAAAGTAAGCAGTTGTCGTGTGTTCATATTATTATTATTGCTTGTATACTGCTCCACGTGCTTTTATTTAATGTTGTACAGTTTAAAATGGTCACTTTCATGTTCATGGGTTCAATCGTTCGTAGTAAACATCGTTCGTTCGCCCACTTCAAAGATGATGAAAGTTGCACTTAACTACATTTGTTCAGGCCTATTTCTAGTCAAAGGAAGTTTGTTGTCTAGAGGGCTTTGTAATAGAATGAAATGCAAACTTGATTCAGTGTAAAGGAGAGGACACTCAGTAGCTGTTTACACATCCACACGGGGGATAAATGTATACGTTTGTGGGTGTAACCCCTTCCTTGCTACTAAGGTGGCTGAGATGAAGGGGTTGCACCCCAAAAACATGTACATTGATCCCCCATGATGGGAGATAGCACATGTTGACATTAGGTATGACATTTGGAACTCGCTACCTCCACCGGTCCGGCTATCCCCTACTCTTGCTACCTTCAGGCGATCCCTGAAAACTCATCTATTCAGGGAAGCCTATCACGTCTCAAACGAATCTCCTACCACTTCCATCAACTCATTTCCAACAGTTATAACCTTCTGTACCACCTGCCCCACCCTTTTAGATTGTAAGCTCTTCTGAGCAGGGCCCTCTTAATCCTCTTGTATTTAATTGTATTGTAACTGTATTGTCTCCCTTTTATATTGTAAAGCGCTGCGTAAATTGCTGGCACTATATAAATCCTGAATAATAATAATAATAAGGTATGGAATCAGGAGGAAAATGCCCAGTTGGAATCACAATTTGTGTGCATCTTCCAAATTTGGATTTTACAGGGGTGACACCCCATGTGATGAAGGCAATATCAACACAGGTTGGACATATTCATGTCTGATATTGTCTTCACTTTTCAAAGTTGAACTTTGTAAGTTCCTGTGTTCTGCATGTTATGCTTTGATACATGCTTGTTTCCACAAAAATGGCAAGTTATATTAATGTTACCAAAAATAATGTTATATATACCGTATATTGGTTTGTTGTAAAACCCTTTTATAAACGCACATGTGAATGTGCTTTGAGTAAAAAGTTTAACCACTTGCTTACTGGGCACTTAAACCCCCCTCAGTCCCAGACCAATTTTCAGCTTTCAGCGCTGATGCACTTTGAATGACAATTGCGCGGGCATACAACACTGTACTCAAATGAACTTTTTATCATTTTTTTCCCACAAATAGTGCTTTCTTTTGGTGGTATTTAGTTACAGCTCGGAGTTTTATTTTTTGCTAAACAAACAAAAAAAGATGCAAAAAAAAAAAAATCATGTTTTAATAGTTTGTTATAAAATTTTGCAAACGGGTCATTTTTCTTCTTCATTAAAGTGCGTTGATTAGGCGGCACTGATAGGCTGCACTGGTGGGCACTGATGGGCTGCATTGGTGGGCACTGATAGGCTGCATTGGTGGGCACTGATAGGCTGCACTGGTGGGCACTGATAGGCATAGTTAAGGCGGCACTAATAGGCACAGATAAGGCGGCACCGATGGGCACAGATAAGGCGGTACTGATGGGCAAAGATGGGCACAGATAAGGTGGCACGGATGGGTGGCACGGATGGGTGGCACGGATGGGCACTGATAGATACCACTGATAGATGGGACTGATGGGCACTGATAGGTGGCACTGATAGGTGACTCTGATAGGTGGCACTGCTGGGCACTGATGGGCGGCACTGCTGGGCACTGGTAGATGACACTGATGGGCACTGAGGCAGATTGTGGGCACTGCTGGGTGGCACTGCTGGGTGGCACTGTGGGTGGCACTGTGGGCACTGCTGGGTGGCACTGTGGGCACTGCTGGGTGGCACTGACGGGGGGCACTTACTTTTAGTACATGTGGCACTGCAGGGGGCTGGTGGGCACTGGCAGGGGGCAGGTGGGCACTAGCAGGGCTGGTCGTGATCGGGACTGATGTCCCTATCACGGCCGCCGGTGATCGGCTTTTTTTTTTCTCCTCGCTCTATCAGCGCGAGGAGGAATAATAGCCGATTACCGGCTCCGTTATATCACATGATCAGCTGTCATTGGCTGACAGCTGATCACGTGATAAGGGGTCGGGATCGACCCCTTGCACGGATCGGTGATCAGGCGAGTCTCATGGACTCGCCGATCACAGAGCGCGCCGCTCGTACACGGGACTACGTCTATTGACGTCGTCCCGGAAAAGGAGATCCGCGCTGTAGCCGTCATTTGGCTATAGCGCGGATCTCAAGTGGTTAATTATGAACAATGTGTGGCTTCCTTTTTCAATGCACAAAAGCAGTATTTGTAGTAAAGTTATTGTTTTCTGTGGCAATGGGTGTTATTTACTAAAGGCAAATCCACTTTGCACTCCAAATGCAGTTTTAGGTGCACTTTTGCAGTGTACTTGTAGTGCATAGTGGATTTGACTTTAGTAAATGACACCCACAGCACTTTTTAATTTGCCCCAATCACGCCATTTTCATGACTCCACACATTTCTCTCACGTGCTGAAAATGAACAATATTTTTGTCAGTAAGGCACTACATACATTAACAACAAAAATAAGGTGTGTGTGTAGCAGACCCACAACATGCCAGTAGAACTCCGTCTGCGCGATCACTCCACCATGCAACATCCAGCCATTTTTCCCCACGTCCACATACAGGAAGTCGTATGTCGCTGACACCACTGCCAACATCACAATACTATTATACCACTTGTAATTATAATAGTAGGATCCCGAGTTGGGGGGTGGGATGATGCGCATGTGTTTCCCATCAATTGCACCTCCACAATTGGGAAATTCCCAATGGGTGGCAAAGTGGGAGGCCACAGTCTGCCATTCCTACGGCATTGAAGGAAACTGTGGAGTCAAACAAGAAAAAAAAAATAGTCATTTTGCACATCAACATTGCAAGCAGATTAGACACAAACCTTTTTGGCCAAGATCAGTAGAACATTTTTGGAAATGAGTATTTAAAGCCAAAAGTATAAGGTCCCCTTATCAGATTCCTCACCCCATCTGATGGTCCATTGCAAAAAATGAGGGAGGGGGGGGATGTTTTGGACAGGTAACGCTCTCCACTTCATTGAGAGCTGAATGCATAAATAATGTGTGATACTTTGGCCAGTCCCTCCTTACTTACACCATTGGCAGCCCACTGAACAGGTAAGAAGTGTTACAATATGAAAAAAAACAATGAACAAATGGAAGCACATTTTTACATTCTGCTATTACCTATCAAGATAATAATAGGAGAAAAAAAATGTAAACAGTAGCATTTGAAATTATTGAGCAGACCCTTGCACTACATGCTTTGGTGAATTTATCCATAAATCTGAACACAGAAAGAGGTGGTTATGGGTTTGGCAAAGTCAGCAGATAGAGGATTGCTATCAGCTGACCTAGCAGCTGGGGGAGGGGGGTTCCTAATGAGTTTGGCCCACCAAAAAAAAAAAAACTCTGGTACTCTGCATGAATTTAAACACACCTAACATTTGTACACATTTTAGGGGGTGCTTAGGGGAAAGCACTACTATGGAGCTGACAAAATACATTGCTAAGTGACTAGGCTATAGGTGTATGGGCCCAGAAGAGCATGCTGGGGAGGTTAGTGAAAGCAAATATGCATGAAGGACAAAAAAGGAACTTTAAAAGCTTCCAGCATGCATGAGGACAAAGGGGCACAGCATATTACAGTATATTCCAATCATGGTAATTAGGGAATAATGAAAGAAATACAATACATTAGCAAACATTAAATACATAGAATGTGATGTTAAAGGAGAAATCTTACCTAAATATAGTCCTTCTGCAGGACCTGTATGATGGCAGAACAGGTCTCTGAAATAATGATCCCCAGAGCCTGGGGGAGATGCCTGTCAAGAACTTGAGGTCCTGAAGGCTTCTCCCTGTCGCCAAGTACCGCAACATGGCAACTAGCCTCTGCTCCGGAGTGATGGCTTGCCGCATGCAGGTATCCTGTCTGATGATATAAGGGGACAGCAAAGCCAGCAGATGGTGAAAAACGGGGTCGGTCATCTTGAGATAATTCCTGAAATCATCAGGATTATTCTCCCGGATCTCACGAAGCAAAGACATGTGCGAGAATTGGTCACGCTGGAGCAACCAATTCTTGCTCCACGAACTCCTTCTCACCCTGTTCATGGACTGGGCTTGTGTCAAAGCTAAAAGCCCAACACCAAGCCCCTGCACAGCATGAACTCTACGAAAAATACGTACATGAAACATGGCTTGAAAACGATCGGCTGGTCAGAACGGACTAACAGAAAGCACCGATAAACAGCAAGGCCTGAAAGAACGAACTGAAAACCAGAAACAAGTGGACAATAAGCATTGACAATCAAAGAGTACTATATAAAATATAGGCCACAATGACAAACAAATGTGAACTGACTGCACGTACTGATAAGCAGATACGCACCGACAACCACAAACTGTAGAGCAGTAACGATGAAACGCGCAAATCGTCTCTAACCAAACTTCTACTAACACGCGATAAACACAAGATCAGCAGAAGGAGCCCAAAGAGTGCCGCACGTGGTGCTGAACTTCCCTTTTATAGGCCTGTCATACGCGGTTTATGTCACCGCGTTGTTGACGATCGGAAATTCCGACAACTTTGTCTGGCCGTGTGTAGGCAACACCAGTTTCGGACAAAATGCGTTGGAAAAAATCAGTTGGATTTTGTGATCGGAATGTCAGATAGAGCCATAAATATTTCTCCCTTCAAAAATCCTCCACAGATATATACTGGATCTTTCCGGTATCACTACAGCATATATAAGGGAAGGAAGAGAGAAAAAAAAGTGCCTCCAATAGTGCAGTATGTTTAAAAATGCTAAGGTATATTTATTAACCTCCTTAGCGGTAATCCCGAGTCTGGCTCGGGTTGGGAATTTCATTACAATAGCGGTAACCCCGAGCCAGACTCGGGCTTGCACCGCTCGATGCAGGGGAGGACACAGGTAACGTTACTTACCTTGTCCCCTGGATCCAGCGATGTCCGCCGCGCTGTGTGATCGAGCCGTCCTGCGCTCGATTCACAGTGCCGAATGCCGCCGAGCTCCGTTCCCTGCGACGTTACGACGCACGGGAGCGGAGAACGGCGGCAAATTCAAAAATGTAAAAAGACACAAAACACACACAGCACTGTAATCTTACAGATTACAGTGCTGTAGTAAAAAATACACACCCCCTTTGTCCCTAGTGGTTTGTGCAATGCCCTGCATGCACTTTTATATTAAAAATACGGTTTTTTACTGCTTGGAATTTGGAGATTGTCCATAGCAACCAAAACATGTCCCTTTTTCATTTTTTTTTGGATTTGATTACATTATTAAATAATTTTTATTATTCTTTATTATATTATAAACTTTATCATACCCGGGATGTCCGCTAGACTCTGGTTTGAAGAGATTTCAGAGCGTTATTCCTAAGAATTACTGGACTACAAAATAAAAGCCAGATTTCCATGCAAAATAATTGTACCGCTTTCAGCACCTTATTCCAGACTGAATCATACCGCCAGGGAGGTTAAATACCATTAAGGTGGACTCTTACAATGTTACAATTTAAAATAGGCAAATAGAAAAAACACTGTGTCTGCAGCATTCTCAGAGCACTCTCATGTTTCTTCCTGGTTTACATCTGACTCAGGCCACTCCCTACGCGTTACAACATGTCACATGTCTTCATCTGGGGAACCGAATTGGTTGTACGGACCTAGTTTATATGATGTGAGAACCGGAAATGGAAGCGCGCCCATTTTTTTGGTGGTTAGTGCTATGTTTACGGCGTGGTCATTTTGTTGGTGGTCAATGCGGCCATTTTCTTGTAGTTAAACTACAATGTCTATTATATACATAGGAATGGGTTTAAATGTATAATGCTCCTGTGTTGTACAGGTCAATTAGTATGTGGTTAGATTCAGTGGGTTATTGGATAATACACCGTCTCTACTAAAACATATATTCAATCTAGATATGTTAATGCCAATGCGGACTATGTAAACATAAATCACATAAGTTATGTGATCACAGTGGGTTCTATACAGGTCAGTGGTACATAGAGAATGAATCGAAAGAGTGCCTAAAGAACTTACATCTATGTGGTTAAGCTAATTGCAATATATTTATGGATGTCCTTAAACATAGATAAAAATGCATCTTAAAATATATAAAAAGGTTTATATATATATATATATATATATATATATATATATATATATATATATATATATATATATATATATATATATATAAAAAACACATATATAAAAAGCAACAATAAAATTATGTTAAAAAATTGTCAACAAGGGTGTGTTATGAAGAAAACCAAAAGTGGACCAGATAAATGTTGTAGAGTTGACTAAAAGTTGCTCAAAAAACAATTGAGGTCAAACTCTATGTTCATATCTCCAGGTAAGAGAGTCTGCATTGTATGTACCCATTTGGACTCTTTTTGACTAATGGTTCTGACCTTGTGGCTACCCCTCCATGCCCTATTATACTTTTCTATACCCCAAAATTGGAGTTGTGAGGGATCCTTATTATGTACCAGGGCAAAGTGCTTAGGGAAGCCATTTTTAATGTTTTGAACATGCTCCTGTGTTCTCACTTTGAGGGGGGCCCTTTTGGTCCTACCTACATATTGGAGGTTACAACTACACTGTACTATAAAGTCTCTAAAAAGGTTTGTCCAGTGTTTGTAGCTGTAAATTCTGTTTGCTTTTTTTGGAATTTTCTGAGTGCCGGCAGACATAACAATTCAACAGGGATAAAATCCCTTCCCAGAGAAAAAAGTATGTGTAGGTTTGGAGGGTGGTTCAACTACCGATTTTACAATCCGATCTCTGATAGTAGAGGCTCTTTTTAAACAATATTGGGTTTGTCTGCTAAAATCTTTTTGAGGTTTTTGTCATTTTTCAGGATATGCCGCTGGATCAGTTTGGCTACCTCTTTATGTTGGGTATTGTAGTCCAAAAGGAGACAGGGTGCTTCATGTTGGAATGTTTTTTTTTGGATGATTTTGTAACATAGTTGTCCTATCCATTCCATTTGCATGTTGAATCTGATTTTCTATCCATAAATCATCATATCCTTTTATTTTGAATCTTTCCCCAATTTGTTTGGCTTAGATCCTATAGTCTTCTTCTTTCGTGCAGTTCCTTTTTATTCTTATTAGCTGTCCCTTAGGGATGTTATATAGGCAGGGTTTGTAATGGCAGCTGTCCATTGACAAATAGTTATTGGTATCCACATTTTTAAAGAAGGTTTTCTTTACTGTTTACCTTCTAGGCTGATGTTTAGGTCCAGAAAGTCAACGGTCTTTTCATCTATTTTCCATACCAAGCATATATTTTTCATCATTCTCATTTAAATTATTTAGAAATTGTTCAGAGGTGTTTCTATCCCCATTCCAAACTATAATTAAATCATTAATATACCTTTTATATAAGGTGAGTTCGGCAGGGGTATCATTGTAAACTGTTGTGTCCTCCTGCCATAAAGGCGTTTGTTACATCTGGTGCAAATTTAGCACCCATTGCAATTCCTATTGCTTGTTTGTAATAGGCCTGGTTATGCCAAAAATAATTTTACTTCAAACAAAAATCCAGGCATTTGATCAAATATTTTCTTTGTTTGCATATTAAAGTGCTATGTTTCCTAAGGAGCCACTTAGTGGTTTAGCAGGCATCATGGTGTTGGACTATCGTGTATAACGATGTAACATCAGCCATGCAAAGGAAAGTTCTACCTTCTAAAACAATCCCATTGACAATTGGTCTTCCTGGTGGGTTTTCTTTACATTTGTAGATTTTCGGAACTGTGTAGATGATCTGGATTCTACATGTCTCTGGTATAAGATATTTGGATTCTTTTGGATTCAGAATGTCCGTCTTGATTCCCTAACTTACTAGAAGCTACAACTCTTTCTTATATTTGGTAGTTGAATTACTTAATAGTTTGATATATATGATTTCATCATGTAGTTGTCTATTTAATTCACTCTGGTACTGTTCTTTAGATTGTAATACTACCGATCCCCCTTTGTCCACTGGATGGATTACGATGTCGTTCCTCTCCGTTAATAGTTTAATACCCTTCTTTATATGAATGGGTCTGAACTCTTCTTTAGTTTTAGAGATTCCGAATCTTGTAAAACTAAATTCTTAAACACATCTATGTGCTGGTTGTTTGAGACTTGTGTTGAATTTGTTGAGGTTTTTTACAGGTGCATGTTTTAGTCCTTTATCTAACAGGCCAATTCTTCTGTCAGGATAGATATACCACTTTGTTTGACCCCATTTTCTCAGACTGTTCTCTTTTTCACTTGGAGTCTCTTTCCCACTCTGTGTCCTCTCTTCGTTCTGGGCTGTTTCTTGTCTGATATTCCTGAGGCCGTCTCCTGGATAAGCAGTTTGTATCTTGTTGTGGTCCCCAAGGAGATTAATCTCTCCTCTCTCTGTCTAAAAAAAAGGATGTTGTATACTATAGTCATATTGATTTTGATAATAACATTGGTTATTATAATATTGGTCATGGTAATCTATAATTGGATCAAATCTATTATAGGTGGGTATAGCAATGAAGTGTATAGTTATTCCTGCGCTACCATATAAGGAGGGTAATGGAACTGCTGCAGGCACCGAATAAGGGTCAACCCCTACCCATAGTAAATAGAGTCAAAGAAAGGTGGTGCTGCGCTGTTCCCAACACAGTGAGAAAAAAAAATTGTCACTGCTAAAGGTAGCAGTATATAGGAAATTTCAATAGGGATAAATCAACAATGTGAATAGAAAATCGTAAAATAAAATAAATTAAAAGATGCATATCAAATCATGGCAGTGACAATTTTTTTTCTCACTTTGTTGGAAACAGCGAAGCACCACCTTTCTTTGATTCTATAGGTGGCTATAGGTGTTCTGCCCTGTCCCCCATAATATTCCTGTTGATGGGGAGTTCCTCTATTGTCCCTTTGGTTTCTCTGATTGCATTGCCAATTGTTGAATGTTTTTTTAAAAGGTTTCTTATCTATATCCATTCTGTTGGTCCTACTGTGGTCTTGATGTTTCAATATGTGTATCTCTATCATCCCATCTCGGTGGATTGTATATATGGGATGTAGTAGGGTCTTGAATTCTGAATTCACTTTCCGATGTTGAGTATGTAGAATTAGGTTGTGTCTGCTCTATTTTACTTTGCCATTTAAAGACTTGATCAGTTTTATAATCTGTCATGTCTTGTTGGTATTTCTTCTTTTTACGTTGTTGAACTTCTAAATCTTTCGCAATTTGATATTTGTTCAACTGTGTGCCAAGCTTCTTAAAATCTGTGGACTCCTTGTGTGGTTCCAATTTCTGTTTGATTTCTTCAATTTGTTGTTCTAGTATCCTAGTCTTCTTCAGTTTCCTTTGTAGTAGGAATTTTAGACAATGTACACTTTTACTCTTGAAGAATTCAAACCATTCCTCCATTGACTCCTTGTCTACTAGTCCATCATTAGGTGGTAATTCCCACCTTAATCTTCTAGGGACAATGTTTTCCCTTATGTGTCTCTCAAAAGTGTTAGTGTCCCACCATATATTTACTTTTTTTTTCCTTTTTAGCTTTCTAACCAGACTTTCGAAGTCCATGTTTTGTGTTTTTCATGTTTGCACTATCACTTTACATACTGGTACTTCATCCATTATCTGCATTGTGACACTATATTTACTTTAATACCATTGCACAGTTATTGCTGTATTATTTATTTATTAGAGTATTATATTCCATGTTTTTAGGTGATTTTTTCTAACACTGCACAAGATCACTTTATGCTTTTATCACTTGTTTTGTGTTATTGAGAACATGATTAGATTTTGCAGCAAATATTTACATTTATCACTACATAATTTTGTAGATAGGCACTTTAACTAGTTACTCCTAGTAGCGCGAAGGACACATACATTTTATTTACAACTCTTACTTTTTCGTTTGGTGGATTCTGACCCTTCCGTAAATTTGCAAAATGTGCTTTACCACAATGGCAGGTTCCCAGTCACTATTTATTTTCATCTAAGGCTATTCCAGCTCTCTACCATCACGTGGAAGGCAATGTTGTGGCATCGCTGGGCAAGGCAGTCAGCTGCAAGGTCCACGTTACTGCTGACAAGTGGTCAAGCAAGCATGGTCAGGGACAATATATTTTGTTCATAGCACATAGGAATGGTCCCGATTTTCAAGCAGAATGTGGTGTAGCACAATGGCAGGTTCCCAGTCATGTTTTTTTTTTATGTAAGGCTATTCCAGCTCTCTACCATCACGTGGAAGGCAATGTTGTGGCATCGCTGGGCAAGGCAGTCATCTGCAAAGTCCACGTTACTGCTGACATGTGGTCCAGCAAGCATGGTCAGAGACAATATATTTTGTTCATAGCACATAGGGCTGGTCCTGATGATAGAGTCAAACATTGGGTGTTCACCCATTCGCTGAAACCTAGACATTAGGGGACGTTCGTGGCAAATTTAAGAGGAGCAGAATGCCTCATAATGCACTGTGAGATCGCAGTGCATTGATGTCAGAAGATTGGCCAAATCATGCACCTGACCTGCATGCTTTAGCCAATCGCAGTGCGCCCTGCCGTGAGGGCCATGATTGGCCAAAGGCAGGGTGCCTTTAGCCAATCATGGCTCAGGGGGATAAATCCATATATATGGCTGCTTCCTCGGTGGCCATATATAGTGTCATGCTTACGAATGAGAAAACATTAGCTAGAGGCAGGTTAGTTAGTGGCGTGCAAGCATTTTAGTATATACAGTGCCTTGCATAAGTATTCACCACCTTGGCTTTTTACCTATTTTGTTACATTACAGCCTTTAGTTCAATTTTTCAGAAATTTTTCAGAAATAAAAAAATGATAATTGGCATGTGCATATGTATTCACCCCCTTTGTTATGAAGCCCATAAAAAGCTCCGGTGCAACCAATTACCTTCAGAAGTCACATCATTTGTGAAATGATGTCCATCTGTGTGCAATCTAAGTGTCACATGATCTGTCATTACATATGCATACCTTTTTGAAAGGCTCCAGAGGCTGCAACACCTAAGCAAGAGGCATTACTAACCAAAAACTGCCATGAAGACTAAGGAACTCTCCAAACAAGTAAGGGACAATGTTGTTCATAAGTACAAGTCAAGGTTAGGTTATAAAAAAAATTCAAAATCTTTGATGAACCCTAGGAGCACCATCAAATCTATCATAACCAAATGCAAAGAACATGGCACAACAGCAAACAACAGCAAATCTGCCAAGAGACGTACAAGACATACAAAAACTCATTGACTGGGGGGCGTGGCTACCACGCGGCTGAATGGAGGCTTGAGCCTGTAGCTCCTCTACACCGCCGGGGATTAGCACGGACAGAGGCGGCGAATCGGCGACCCAAAGCCATCTCCTGCACCCGCCAGCTGCAGAGATCATCCCGGAATGGGAAGAAGGAGGCGAGACACGGTCAGTGCGGGGAAGCTCCCTCATTTCTTCCCCCCTCGCCGCCACACATGCGGCCAAGATGGCGCTGGCGGATCTTCCCTGGGAGGCTCCAGCACGTCGTCCCCAGCGCTTACCAGCTCCGGATCTGCGGGGAAGTCCTCTAGCCCGAGGCATGGATCTCCAGGCCCTGCAACTCCACTTTCGCAGAGCCCAGCCAAGAGCAAGCCCAGGCTGTCGAATGACTTCATACAGGCAGAGGTAAGCCCTGAACGCAACCCTGCTCTAGCTATCACTGACCTGCCTGACTCATTCCATACCTTCCCTGCCTCAAACCAGCCTGTCTCAGAAACAGTGTTAAAAGATATGCTATCCTCGCTGCGAGCTTCTCTTAATACTGACATTTTGCAATGTGTGGCTAAAGTTCAAGCTGATGTGACTTATCTAGCTAACAGAATGTATCACATAGAAAGCAAAATGGGCAAATTTGCCTCTTTGCATAACATGCTTATTGACGCTCATAACGGCCGGGATGACCAAATAGAGTCGCTCACTGCTAAAATCGCAGACCTTGAGGACCACGCTAGACACAATAACCTTAAGATCAGAGGTGTCCCCGAATCGGTCTCAGTGAGCCAACTAAATCAATATGCTTGTGACCTGATCCGCACAGCTATCCCTAATGTATCTGACACAGAAGTAATTATTGACAGGATACATAGACTGCCTAAGCCCTCTTTTATTCATGAAGATGTTCCCCGGGACGTGATAATGAGAGTCCATGTCACGTACCTGGTGAAGGAGCCCAGAATGCAGGGAGCGGCCTCTCATAAGCCTCCGGCTCAAGAACCCCTGAAAATGGGGACAGGGATTCTAGAGTTCAGAGGGCACAAGTGCCAGGCAAGGTGTAGGACTGGTCCGGACCTTCGAGGAAGCAGGTGGTACACAGGAGCTCAGCAGAGGCACTGGAACAGCTGGTAGGTAGAAGATGTCCTGAAGCGCAGAAGAAGCCGGAGGCCGGAACAACCAGTAGGCAGGCTGGTAGCAGAAGAAACACGGCAGTCAAGTAGGAACAGCAGATAGCCAGGAGTAGTCAAGGTACAAGCCGGGTTGGTAACAGGCGGCAGCAAACGGTTCCAAGGGAGAGGCAAAAGCGTAGTCAGACAGGCCAAAGGTCAAAGGCTGTCAGCAAACAGACATCGTCAGGAACAGGCCGGGTAAACAGAGATCAAGGTAAACAGAGTAGCAAAGCAGGAACAATGGACACGCTGTAGACTGGACAGCAAGGAGGCACAGTGGCAGATTCCTTAAGTAGCCCTTTGGGCGCCAAAAACGGTCGCATGGCGTGTCTGAGTGCCCCTGTGAGTAACTGTGCACCCATTCGTGACCCCGCGCACCCGCGTGCGTCCATTCGCAACATCGCGCACCCGCGTGCGCCCGTTTGTAACGTCGTGCACACGCGTGCGCCCGTTCATAACATTGTGCACACGCGTGCGGCCGTTCGTACCAATGCGCCATTCGCGCTAACGTGCGCCCATGGATACCGACTAGTTCTTAACATGGGGATTCTGCGGGCAAGTCTCCCATATGCCACTGGATTACTGGAATGACCATGACATTGCCCCCCCCCAAGGGGCAGCCTCCGGATGCCCAACTGTGCCATCTTACCCGGATGGGACCTTTCAAAGGCAAGGATCAATCTTCTAGCATGGATATTAGATTCCGGCTCCCAGGAATTTTCCTCAGGCCCATACCCCTTCCATTTCACCAGAAATTTGGTTCTGATTACGTCTTCTCCTGCAGTCCAAAATGGATTCAACCTCATATTTGATTTCTCCATCGACAATCACAGGTTCCAGGGGACCGACATTTCGGTTGGCAAAGGAATCTGGAACTGCAGGTTTGAATAGGGCCACATGAAAAACTGGATGAATCCGAAATGATTCTGGTAGCTTCAGCTCATATGCCACGCTATTCACCTTCCTTAAAATCGGAAAAGGACCCACAAACCTTGGACCCAATTTCTTGGACGGGCAAGCCAGTTTTAAGTTCAAGGTGGATAACCAGACCTGATCCCCGACCTTGAGATCAAGTTCCCCCCTTCTTTTCCTGTCAAACACCTCCTTATTGTAGTTCTGTGTCTTAGTCATGGTCTCCTGCAGAAGCCTATTGTTTGCCTTGAAGAAGTTAAGGTTTTCTTGCACAGCTGGTACCGGGCATTCAGGGAGGTTGTTGGATAGGAACAGCGGATGAAAGCCGTAATTTGCAAAGAACGGGGATTGCTTCGTGGCAGAATGAACAGAATTGTTGTATGCAAATTCAGCAAGGGGTAGAACCGAAGCCCAGTCATCTTGAGAGAACGAAGAAAAGCAGTGCAAATACTGTTTCAGCGTCTGATTCGTCCTCTCAGTTTGGCCATTGGTCTGGGGGTGATAGGCAGAGGAGAAGCAGAGTTCAATCTTCAGAGTCCCACAAAGTGCTCTCCAGAACTTGGAAGTGAATTGCACCCCCCTATCTGCCGTGATATTTGCGGGGATGCCATGGAGCCTCACAATCTCCCTGATGAATGTCTTGGCCATCTCCGCGGCAGAGGGAGTGCCCTTCATTGGCAAAAAGTGGGCCATTTTAGAAAGTCTGTCCACCACCACAAAGATTGTGGAATAACTCTCCGAAAGTGGCAACTCAACAATGAAGTCCATGGAGATCATCCTCCATGGTCTGTCCGGGACAGGTAATGGCTTCAAAAGGCCCCATGCTCTCAACTTGCTGCCCTTGTTCTGAATGCAGGTGACACATGCCTCCACATACTCCTTGCAATCCTTCTTCAACTGTGGCCACCAGAATGTACGTTGAAGCAGTTCAACGGTCTTATGTACCCCAAAGTGGCCAGCCAGCAAATGGTCATGACAGGAACTCAGAACCGAGACTCACGCTTCCTGAGGGACGTAGATCTTGTCCTTGTACCAAAAGAGGCCATCCCTGGTCAGTAGAGGGGTGTCAGGCGGGAGAACAGTACTCGTAGAAGCATGCTTGATTTGGGACAGTAAGTCCCCCTGGAGCAAGAGGAAGTTCCCTGAAGATAGGATGGTGTCTGGGGACAAAGGAATTTCAGGTTTGCTGTACATACGTGACAAGGCATCAGGTTTGGTGTTCTTAGATCCAGGGCAATAGGTGATGTGGAAGGAGAATCTGGTGAAGAAAAGTGCCCACCTGGCCTGTTGTGGTCTCAGTCTTTTAGCAGTCTTCAAGTATTCCAGATTTTTATGATCAGTATACACAAGGATCGGATGGGTAGCACCCTCTAGAAGATAGCGCCATTCTTCGAGTGCCGCCTTAATTGCCAGTAGCTCACGATCTCCAATGTCGTAATTTCTCTCCGCTTCGGATAACTTACGAGAGAAGAATGCGACTGGGTGCAGAAAGGATTTAGGCCCTTGTCTCTGAGAAAGCACTGCCCCGACCGCTATTTCTGAGGCATCCACTTCTAGAATATATGGCAGGGTCGAGTCGGGGTGCTTTAGGACTGAGGCTGAGATAAACAAGTCTTTCAGAGTTGTAAAGGCCTCTTGCGCTTCAGGAGTCCATTGGAACTTTAGACCCTGCTTGGTCAGTCTGGTGATGGGGGAAATGATGGAGGAAAACCCCTTAATGAATTTTCTATAAAAATTTGCGAAACCCACAAACCGTTGGATCCCCTTCCTGTTGGTAGGAGCGGGCCAGTCCCGGATGGCAGAAACTTTCTGGGGGTCCATCTTAATACCTTCCACTGAGATGATCAGACCGAGGAACTGGATACTTCGTTGCTCGAAGACACACTTTTCAGGCTTGGCATATAGACCGTGAAGTCGGAGTCGAGATAAGATGTTTCTTACATGTTCCCAAAGTTTGGCTAGAGAGGAGGAAAAGATCAGAATATCATCCAGATAGATAATTACAAATAGATCAAGGTAGTCTCTGAAAATATCGTTTACAAAGTGTTGGAACGTGGCAGGAGCGTTTCACAGACCAAAAGGCATAACTAAATATTCGAAGTGCCCGAAACGTGTACGGAAGGCGGTCTTCCACTCATCACCCTTCCGAATGTGGACGAGATTGTAGGCACCCCGAAAATCAACTTGGAAAATACTTCAGCTGATCCCAGTCTTTGAAACAATTCGGGCACTAAAGGCAGGGGATATCGGTTCTTGATGGTGACTTTATTAAGTGCCCGATAATCAACACACGGACGTAGGGAGTGGTCCTTCTACTCAACGAAGAAGATCCCTGCACCCACCGGGGAAGTGGAAGGTTGGATGAACCCCTTCTCCAGGTTGTCGTCCAGGTAAGATCTCAGGGTCCCTAATTCCGTTTCTGATAATGAAAAAATTCTTCCGAAAGGAATCTCTGCCCCAGGAAGCAATTCTATCGGACAGTCATACGGCCTATGTGGAGGTAGGGTTTCAGCACCCTTCTTACTAAACACATCCAAGAAGCTGTGATAGGCTTCGGGTACAGCTTGTCGGACCTCAGCGTCAGCTTCCAAGCAGAGTAGGGAAGAAGAGGCTTCGTTGACACCCGGAAGACAATGCTGAAGGCAGTAAGATGAAAGAAATGTGATTCTTCCCGAGATCCAATTAATTTGTGGATTGTGAGCTTTCAACCAGGGCATGCCTAGTATGATAGGAAACAGAGGAGACTTGATGACATCTAGGCACAGTAGCTCCTGGTGAGTCTCGGCAATGGTAGCAAGCAGCGGTAAAGTCTCCTGAGTCACTGGTCCAGATTTAAGGGTAGAGCCCTCAGCCAGATACACCGAAAGTTCTTTTGCCCTAGGCCGAAGGGGAATGTTATTTTTAAAGGCGAAGGACATATCCATAAAGCCACTACAAGCCCCAGAGTCAATTATTGCGCTGGTTTGGATATTCCCTCCTGGGAGCTGCAAAAGAATAGGTACAGCCAAATGAGAAATATTGTTCGGCAAAACGGGAGGAGGAGCAGGAGAGATGGAAAAGCACTTACGAGGTATAGCAGGGCAAGTGCGAACATAATGTCTCGGTTCTCCGCAGTAGAGGCAAAGGTTGCTAGCCCGACGACGTTGGCGCTCCTCAGGTGTCAATGAGGGTCAGAGAAAACCCAGCTGCATGGGTTCTGGAGAGTCCAGGGCGGCCGAAGCAGGAGCAGAAGGGGCGGAATGGGTGGAACTTGGCACTCGTGGTAACATCCAAACGGGACGAGAGTTTGTGGAAGAACAATGCAGGCGATGCTCTCTTAGGCGTCTGTCTATCTGAATGGATAGATCTATGAGGGCTTCCAGAGTCTCAGGGGTGCCCACAGGGGCCAGTTCATCTTTCAAAGGCTCTGAAAGACCCATGCGGAACTGGTATCGTAATGCAGAATTATTCCAGTCCGTGTCAGAGCTCCAGCGTCTAAATTCCGACACATAGTCCTCCATGGGTCTGCGGCCTTGCTGTAGTGCGTGCAAAGCTGCCTTTGCGGTGGCAGTTAGCTGAGGGTCTTCATACAACCGTGACATAGCTTGAAAGAAGGTATTCAGAGTATCCAGAGATGGATCTTTCCATTCCAGGAGACGATGGGCCCAGGCCTGGGGTTCGTCTTCCAGCAGAGAGATGACAAACCCCACTTTGGTAGCCTCGAGAGAGAAGGTCCTCGTTTGTAAGGCAAAGAAAAGTTCACAAGAGTTGCGAAAAGCCCTGAATTTACTCCGGTTGCCAGAGAATCTTTCCGGAGTAGGAACCCTGGGTTCAGGCGGCATCATCACCACTGAAGGTGGGGCAGAAGATCCGGGAACGGCTGGTGTAGATGCAGATAGAGCCTGGACACGTTCTTCCAGTCAGCCGTAGCCTTCCTGCAGGCTCTTCACCGCCTGAGTAAGTCCAATGCGCCATTCGCGCTAACGTGCGCCCAAGGATACCGACTAGTTCTTAACATGGGGATTCTGCGGACAGGTCTCCAATATGCCACTGGATTACTGGAATGACCATGACAGTCCATTTTTTTCACATAAAAGAGCAGCTTGCGGCATTATTCCGCATAAAAGAACAACTGCCTGAGCGTTTCTCAAACTGTTTGCTGACTTATCTCAATACACATTACAGAAGAGGAAGTCACTCCTGACAATCACAAAAGCCTTGCGGAACCATGATATTATGTATCGTTGGGGCTATCCTACTCGTCTGGTCATCTCCAGAAATAACACTTTGTCAGTGGTTAATACACTAGAGGAAGGGCTGGCTCTCCTCCGCAAATGGGACATCCTCCCTGAACAGCTACCGACTCCCCGACAGCAACACTCAAAATCGCAGCCCCAAGAAGATTGGCAAGTGGTCTCGCATACGAGGAAACACCAAATCCATCGAGACCCCACCGTCTCTGGTCCACTAATTTGATTTTACTTTTCCTGCAACATTCCACGGCTCAATGGAGCTTCTCCACGTGAATCCCCTCCTGCAATCAGACCCCTTTCAAGGTCGCTCCTTCCTTTTTACCACAAAGCTTAGACTTGGTTTTCTTTTTGTGTTTCTTTTTTTTTCCTTTCCTTTTTTTTCCTCTTTAGCTTGCTGAGCCGGATGTACAGCCTCCTACCACCTGACGCTTCCCATAGTTCCACGGCCATGGACTGGCACAACAACGCTCACAACGCCAACAAGATTTGAAGGAATCAGATCTACATATCCCCAAGTTTGGATTGCAACAAACATAAGGTACTCTACACCCTCTCATGCCTATTACTGTAACATCCTTTAACGTACAAGGACTCAATCATCCGGCAAAACGTGCCTCCCTTTGGAAAGAGGCCCTTAAGTTGGGGAGTGATCTGGTATGCATACAGGAAACTCACTTTCAGGCTTCAGCCTCCTCAATGTTCACACACAAGAAATTCCCCCATATTTTCACTGCTTCAGCCTCCTGCAAGCGGAAAGGAGTCCTTATAGCAATTAAGAACTCGGTGGCCTTTAAACTCCATGACTCTATTCAGGATCCAGACGGTAGATTTTTGATCCTCATTTGTGATATCAATGGTAGAATTTTTACAATTGTCAATGCTTATGCGCCAAATGAACATCAATATAGGTTTGCTAGAAGGTTGTTCTCGACAATTTCTAAATGTAAGCGGGGGGCATTGATTATTTGTGGGGACTTTAACCTGACAGCCGATCCAGATATAGGTACCTCAGGGAAACATCCACGCTCACTTAGAGCACTCCAACCCTATTTCACTTAGAGGATGTGTACGATGTGTGGCGCTGTCAACATGCTGAAGACAGAGATTTTACCTTCCACTCAGCGTGCCACAACTCGTACTCACGGTTAGATATGATCCTGGTGGATAGGGTTCTATTATAGGCGTTGTCCTCCTCCAGTATTCACGACATTACATGGTCAGACCACGCACCTGTTTCTGTGTCTATCCTGGAGGAGCACACGCCCAACCCTGCATACCTCTGGAGAGTTAACTCTCAGATTTTTAGCTCCCCACGACAAGTGGCGACTATTGAGAAACATCTCCAGGAATATTTCAGGCTTAATTCTTCATCTGTATCAGATCCGTTTGTGCTGTGGTGTACCCATAAGGCCTTTATCAAGGGTATCTTTATTCAAATGTGTTCACGTATGAAGAGGCAGAGGCTCTGGCTGCTTGATGAGGTGTTGAGAGAGATTCGCACAACAGAGACCAATAACAAATCTAACCCCTCCACGCCCCTAGCTACAAAACTATCTAAACTTCGTACGACTCTGAGAACAATGCTTCTAGAACAACATGATAAACATGTTAAAGCCCTCAAACTGACCAACTACTCCTCCGGTAACAAAGCAGGCAAATTCCTAGCTTGTAGACTGAAAGCCAAGAAGTTACAATCCAAAATAGAGCATCTAATAGATCCCTGCTCAAACACCAAAACCATAGACCCGAAGGGCATTGCCAATGCCTTTGCGGCCTACTATGGTAAGTTATATAGCTTAAGGGAGGATCCTGAGACTGTGCAGCCGAGGCCAGAGGAGATATTGTCTTTTCTGTCCTCTCTCCAATTGCCTGAACTAAACAACAACCAATTACTGGACCTAAATGCACCAATCTCCCCTTCAGAAATGTGTAAAGCAATTAAGTCACTACCCTTAGGGAAGTCCCCAGGACCTGATGGTCTATCTAACGATTACTAAAACAGTTTCATGAGAATCTCTCTCCAGTGTTTGCGGCGGCTGCAGCCTCGGCCTCCTTTCCGTCAGAAATGCTACAGGCTCATGTTGTAACCATCCCTACACCTGGTAAGGACCCAGCCTGTCCAGCTAACTACAGGCCTATATCCTTTCTGAATACCGATGTCAAATTATATGCAAAAATTATTGCACATAGGTTATTGTCTATAATACCCACCCTGGTTAACCCTGATCAGACTGGTTTCCTGAAGGGGCGCCAAGCCTCTGACGCAACTAGGAGAGTCATTAATTTGATACAATATGCTGGGTCCGGTCGGGTGCCTTCTCTGCTCCTCTCTTTGGATGCAGAGAAGGCATTCGACCGTATCCACTGGGGTTATATGAGAACTACAATCGAAAAGTTTGGTTTTAAAGGTCCTATTTTGGCGGCCATACTGGCGCTGTACTCCGTTCCCTCGGCACGGGTTTATACATCCAACACATTGTCCTCTTCCTACTCGATTACAAATGGAACCCGCCAGGGCTGCCCGTTATCCCCAAGTATCTTTAAGGCAATAAGATCTACGCCCACGATTACAGGCTTCAACCTGGACTCTGACTCCCATGTTCTAAATTTGTTCATGGACAACATAATTATCTTCCTGACAGAACCAAAGACGTCCTTAGCTGCAACACACCAACTTCTTAATACCTTCAGTAGAATTTCATACTATAAAGTTAATTGTAACAAATCGCTTATCCTCAATTTAGGTGTTGAACCAGATCTATGTAAAAGCTTACAGAACTCTTTTGCCTACACGTGGAGTGCAGGAGAGATCCCTTATTTAGGGATTCAACTGACTGCCGATGTCACACAGTTAGCTGAAATTAACTATTCCTCCCTGATTAAAAAACTTAACAGAGAAATCCAAAGTTCCACCAGATATGAACTTTCTTGGATGGGCCGCCTTGCGGCTTTTAAAATGTTTACACTGCCACAAATCCTATACATGTTCAGAACATTGCCTATTCTCCCCAAGCGTTCCCATTTCATAGCGCTCACTAGGTTGATGAGGGCCCAGATATGGAAAGGCATGAAACCTAGAAGTTCCCATACCCAACTGTTGAAGCAAAAATTTGCTGGTGGCATGGGTATGGTTGACCTGAAAGATTACTGGATAGCCTCACAACTGGCCCAACTTAGAAGCTGGCTCCAACCAGATGTAAACAATAGATGGACCAATATTGAACTATCTGCTGCTTCCACCTCGGCCCTGGTGAACCTACTAATAGTCGATACATGGAAAGCTTTATATCAACTAGCTCACCTCCAACGCAACAACACTTTATACCAACCCCGACAGAGGTCTTGGAGTTACTGATCCCTAACTTGTCTCTTCAAAAATGGAGGGATTGAGGCATTCTAGCTTTGGATCAGCTACTCCTGGACAACTGTCCTAAAACATTTCAATCACTCCAAGTGGAATTTGGCATACCTAACACGGAACACTATACATACATTCGCATCCTACATTGTATCACTTCTTTGAGCTCGACAAAACTGCCAGTATTTGCCCCCGGTTGGCAATATCTCACGAGCGCAGAACATCCCAAAGCCAAGGGAACTTCACTATTTTACAACTTTTTACAAAACAAACTTGTTTTTCAAAAAGCTACACCACACTTAAAATGGGAGTCGGGGTCCTCGTTTACCAGAGCCCAATGGGTTGCAGCCTCTAAATCGGTATATCAGGCCTCGAAATGCGCTAATCACTGGGAACTATCCCATAAAATTACTTTGCGGTGGTATCTCACCCCATATAGATTGTCTAAGTTTCTCCCGACGCAGTCCCCACTATGCTGGAGGGAGTGCGGGGGAGTGGGACAGATCATGCACATTTTCTAGACTTGCAAACACCTGACAAGCTTTTGGAACAAGTTGTTTCGTGTCATCTCAGATATAACTAGTATTCTCACCCCTCCTACGGCTGCCTTGGCCATTCTTAACATCGACATAGAACAATTTCCACCTGATTGTCGCAAAATAGTTACTCATTTTATCTTAGCAGCCAAATTACTTATCACTAGAAGATGGAAAACAAACCAGGCCCCTAGTGTTCTTGAAGTGGTTAATATGGTACAATATAACTATACATTTGAGCGCATACTGGCCTCTAGACAAGGACATGTTCGTACTTTCGAACATTGGAAACTATGGAACGCCTGGCTGTCAAAGGGTAATGGGTCATAGTTCCCAGAAGTGTGCATGATGGTCCCGGCTACCAGTGTCTGATGAAATAATGTTCACACATAATCTGTACTGCAACAATGTAAATTTGTACCGGTGGCTCTCTTCTAGGCTCTCTTTTCTCTCTCTCTTATCTTTTCCCTCTTTTCTCCTCCCTCCTCTATTTCCCCTTCCTCCCCCTTAGGCCAGCTGAGGTACGCACATTTATCTCCTAACACCTCCTATCTTTTACCAGGTAGTTCCTTGACAACTCCTGCTGTCAATCAGAAACAAAACAACTGTCTCGGAACTACCTGCCCGAATGCTGATGTGCCTAAGCCATGCTTTGATACTTACATATTCTAATATTTGTATGTTTTGATGCTTGTAAACCTGTTATGAGTATGTTCTGATCCCTGCATACTGTGAATTGTATGTCAAATTCTATTTCTTTTAATAAAAACGAATTAAACAAAAAAAAACTCATGGACTGAGCAAGGAGGGCATTAATCACAGACCAAAGGTAACCCTGGAGGAGCTGCAGAGTTCCACAGCAGAGACTGGAGTATCTGTACATAGGACGACAAGCCATATGATCCATAGAATTGGGCTTTATGGCAGAGCAAAAAACAAAATGGCACGTTTTGAGTTTGCAAAAAGGCATGTGGGAGACTCCCAAAATGTATGGAGGAAGGTACTCTGGTCTGATGAGACTAAAATTGAACTTTTTGCCCATCAAAGAAAATGCTATATCTGGCACAAACCCAACACATCACATTACCTAAAGAACACCATCCCAACAGTGAAACATGGTGGTGTGCAGCATCCTGCTGTGGGGATGTTTTTCAGCAGTCGGGACAAGGAAACTGGTCAGAGTTAAGGGAAAGATGCATGGTGCTAAATATAGGGATATTATTGAGCCAAACCTGTTCTACTCTGTGTGTGACTTGAGTTTTAGTCAAAGCCCAGACCTCAATCCAATAGAAAATCTGTGGTCAGACTTAAAGATTGCTGTTCACAAGTACGAACCATCCAACTTGAAGGAGCTGGAGCAGTTTTGCAAGGAGGAAGGGGCAAAAATCGTAGAAAAAAAAGTAGTAAGATGTGGCAAGTTCATAGAAACTTATCCAAAGTGTCTTTGAGCTGTGATGGCCGCAAAAGGTGGCTCTACAAAGTATTGACTTTACAGGGGCGAATAGTTATGCACATTGACTTTTTCTGTTATTTTGTCCTATTTGTTGTTTGCTTCACAATAAAAAAAAAATCTTCAAAGTTGTGGGCATGTTCTATACATTAAATTATGTAAATCCACAAACAACCCATGTTAATTCCAGGTTGTGAGGCAACAAAACACATATCGTGCCTGGGGGCCCCCTTGGTCTGCCTGTACAGTGGCACATTTGTGTGATTTCTAAAGGAAAAAATGTAATATAAAATTGTTTGCGGTTGTAATATATTGCTGACTCCTGGCAATATAGATAAAAATCAAGGGAAAAATTGGTGTAGGTTCCCCCTAATCAATACCAGGCCCTTCAAAATAAAAAACAATTGGTGTGGAGCCCCCCCCCCAAAGTCCATACCAGACCCTTATCTGCGCATGCAGCCTGGAGGACAGGATGTGGAGGCGAGCGAGCGGCCCCCTCCTGAACCATACCAGGCCATGTGCCCTCAATATGGGGAGGGTGCTTTGGTGTCCCCCCAAAGCACATTGTCCCCATGTTGATGGGAACAGGAGCCTCGTCAATACAACCTTGGTCATTGGTTAACAAGGGGGCCCCTCCCATCGAGGCGGAGCTTTTTTATTCTTCTATTTTTCGGGTCTGTTGGGCAACATGATTGAAGATGGATGGACATTGTAGGACACTTTTTAATTAATTAATTTTTTTAATAAAGGAATCATCGACAAAAACTTTTTTGTGGTTTTGAGTGATGCTGGAGCCCATGCGCATGGCTGGTGGCCGCAATGTCCTCCTGCAACCCACGATCGTTCCAGAGAGAGACAAAACATAAATCTGTTAAAGTAAACAGACAGCTCCCCGTTCTGTAAGGGAAGTAGAGAGAGATCTGCTGTTCCTAGTGATCAGGGACAGCAATCTCTCTCTATTCCCTGTCATTACACTGCCCCCACAGTTAGAAACACCTCCCTGCACCACCTTTGTCCACCGCAATGTCCCGCTAAAAATCACCGATCACCGCCACGAGTAAAAAAATAAAAAATAAAAATGTCGTAAATATATCACTTATTTTGTAGATGCTATAACTTATGTGCAAACCAATCAATGTACGCTTATTGTGATTTTGTTTACCAAAAATACTGTATGTAGAAGATTACATATTGGCCTAAACTGATTAAAAAATTCATTTATTTTTTATTTTTGGGGGGATATTTATTATAGCAAACAGGAAAAAAAATATTGTTTTTATTTAAAAATTGTCAGTCTTTTTTTGTTTATAGTGCAAAAAAAAAACTCCACAGAGCCGATCAAATACTACCAAAAGAACGCTCTATTTGTGGGAAAAAAAGGACGCCAATTTTGTGTGGGTACAATGTCGCACGGCCACGTAATTGTCAGTTAAATCGACACAGTACCGAATCGCAAAAAATGGCCTGGTCATTAACCACTTACAGACCGGACCATTTTGCTGGTCAAAGACCAGACCACTTTTTGCGATTCGGCACTGCGTCGCTTTAACTGACAATTGCGCGGTCGTGCGATGTGGCTCCAAAACAAAATTGACGTCCTTTTTTCCCCACAAATAGAGCTTTCTTTTGGTGGTATTTGATCACCCCTGCGGTTTTTATTTTTTGCGCTATAAACACAAATAGAGCGACAATTTTGAAAAAAACGCATTATTTTTAACTTTTTGTTATAATAAATATCTCCCAAAAATATATAAAAAAACATTTTTTCCCCTCAGTTTAGGCCGATAGGTATTCTTCTACATATTTTTGGTAAAAAAAATCTCAATAAGCGATTATTGATTGGTTTGCGCAAAAGTTATAGCGTTTACAAAATAGGGATAGTTTTATGGCATTTTTATTAATTATTTTTAATTATTTTTTTTTTTACTAGTAATGGCGGCGATCAGCGATTTTTATTGTGACTGCGACATTGTGGCGGACACATCGGAAATTTTTGACACATTTTTGAGACCATTGTCATCTATACAGTAATCATTGCTATATAAATGCAGTGATTCCTGTGTAAATGACACTGGCAGTGAAGGGGTTAACCAGTGGATGGCAGTGTAGTGGTTAAGTGTTCCTAGGGGTATGTTACTAACTGTGGGGGGGTTGGGCTTTCATTTAGTGAACACTGATCTCTGCTCCAATCACATGGAGCAGAGATCAGCATCACTAGTTGCTAGGCAGAATGGAGAAATGCTGTTTACACGGCATTTCCTCCATTCAGCCGTCCCGTGAGATGATCGCGGGTATACTCACGGGGGTCCCGATCGGCACGCAAGTGTGCCGCCGCCAGTGCGCTCGCGATGGCAGGGTGGCATTGAAGATTGGATGTACCTGTACGCCAATATGCCTGCCCATGCCATTCTGCCGACGTACATCGGAGTGCGCTGGTCGAGAACCGGTTAAGGGGCAAATCTTTCCATTCCTTAAGTGGTTAAGGCTTTATACCTTGTCATTTTTTTTCCATATGTGTCCCATTGGGAGATTATCTTTCACTTCCTGTTGTCATTGGTCCAAGTGTCTGTTTGGAGGATTTGCAGTCTTTTTCTGTACTGGTGGCAATATTTTGGATTTTATCTTACTTTCAGTCCAAAATAGAGTGGTCCTTAAAACAAATAGAGTTTGAATCCCCCTTCCAGGGCAAAGCCACAAAAAAAAACCTAGTGGGGGTTACAATCCATCCTTGTAAATCTGAGGGGTAGATCTGAAATGAGGGGAAGCTTTTTATCATCCAATCATGTGTAAACTAAAATGCTGTTTTTTATTTTCCTTGCATGTCCCCCTCGGATCCATAGTGACTGCACTTCCAAGTGCACTTTCAAGTGTTCTTTGCACTTGTAGTTTGCACTTGTAGTGCAAAATGAATTTGCCTTTCGTAAATAACCCCCATTGAGTCATTATCATGCAGGGCAGTTGCCAAGTGTTCCGTTGCTAATATAGACAGGAGCGGAGAGAGAGGACATCCCTGGTAGGTCCCATTAGAAATATGGCCTGGGCCCAAGATTAAACCATTCACCCTAATGTGGGCTGTTGAACAAGGGTGAAGGGCCATTATTTTGTGGGTGAAATCCAGGGGCAGGCCAATTTGTTCCAGCTTTGCTTGTAAGAATACCTAGTCGAGGCCATCAAACGCCTTTTAGGCATCAATTGAAAGAAGACAAGGGGGACCTTCCATGACTGGCAATAAGAGATAAGGAACAGTATTTTGATTGTATTGTCCCATGCTTCATGGCTGGGAATGAAGCACACTTGATCTAAATTAATAATAGGCAAAATAACTGACTGAAGCCTGTCTGCTAGTAATTTAGCATATATTTTAAGATCAGCATTGATTAAAAAGATTGGGTGGAAACTCGAGCATTGAGTGGCATATTTCTGATCCTTAGGTAGAAGGGTAATATGTGCTTACAGCGAGTGACCCAGTAAGGAGCATATAATCCTTCTATAATCTACTTACAAGCAATCTAAAGAATTATATAGTACAGCATTTCAATTATATCATATAACCATTGGTCAGCATGAGAGACCTCCTGATTCCTTGATTATGTCTATGTGGTTGGGATTCCTGGTCTCCATTTTGATTTTAAATCAGTAAAAAAAAAGAAAATGTCCTGCATCAAACGAAACCTCTGAAATATCCTGCCTGATTAACATCCAGCATGTCATCCTCAAACATATACATTCAAGCAGTAAAAGGTATCGCAGGCTCTCCAGGGTGTGGAAGAAAATATTCAGGCTGCTGTAGAGATAGAACAGACATTCTTGTCACCAATATTGTTGTATTCTGTAGTCTGGGAGGAAGAATAGTTGTAGAATGCTTTATTAACAAGTTCAGGCATCCATAAAACATGTGTAGGGTTCTGAGTATATCATAACAAAAACTGGAACAAACTTGGACAAAGTATTGAAAGTATTAGACATGTGCACACTGAAATATTTCATTTTGGAATTTCATTTTGGTCCGAAAAATACATTTATTTAGTTACTCCCGAAATTAGTTTTTATTTATTTAGTTTTGTAAAAAAATGCATTCGTCCAAAAATCCGAAATAATTAAGGTCAAACCTGTCATTGAAGGCTTATGGTGTCTGTTGAATGTTCTAAGAAGATTCGATGGAGCAGCTAAACTGTATAACCCCGCAATCGTACATTTCCGGTCGAATGTTCCACCTACAAGCTATATTAGAATTTTAATGTTGTATGACACTAGTAATAACTATATTTACTAATTATTATTACTAGTCAACCAACATTAGAATTCTTCTGTAGCCTATGGGCGGAGCATTTGACCATAAATGTCCACTCGCGGTGACTGCTTGGTCGAATTTTCATGTCGAATCTTTTCTCTCTATGTTGAATAATCTTGGACTAATAGAGTTAGGTTAGGCACATTAAACCTTTTTTGCTATTGTTTCTATAATGTTGAATCTTTTCTCTCTATGTCAAATCTTTTCTCTCTATGTGGAATAATCTTGGGCTAATAGAGCTAAGGTTAGGCACATTGGACCACAGGTTCGATGGACACAAATTGCTATTGTCAGCGTCATGTCGAATCTCCTATCTATATCTAGAATGGAACAAATGTGTATCTATCACAGGGTGGTGTCTGTGGATACACTGATAAATAAAATGCCACGTCCTGGTTATCACTTTGTGAATGTAAATATTGACAAGGAAAAGGCGGAGTAAGGGAGAAAAATAAAAAAATGAAAATAAAAGAACCTTCACATAAAAGACCTCAAAAGAAAAAATGTGGGTTCAGTTGGACTTTTTAGGCATAAAGAAAGTTGTAAACACAACCAGTATATTCAAAAAGAATTATTTCTATTTATTTTTAAAACAAAAAATAAAAACAGAAAATAAAGAGTTCAATTTCCTTTTTACACACAAAAAAGAAATTTTTCCTCCTTATAACTATACATTTAAGACCTAATTGACATCCTATCAAAAGTGGTAAAATCCATTTCAAATTTCCAAAAAGGAAAAAACAAAATATATATCTATATAAATATAGGATCAAGGATATCAACCATACAGTCAGCAATTACATATATTTTTGGTGCTCTACATGTTTCACGTCTGTGATGACGCTTCTTCAGGAGCTGATAACAGTGTTATTCCTTCATAGAGTGTGTCCCATATAGAGGGACCACCGTTTCCGAAGGAGAATGGGGAAGTTGGTACGATTGATTACACAACCATTTCTCCACAGAGGGAAAAAAAAAAAAAAAAATGAAGAAAAGAAGGGGAAGGGGAAAAGGGGAAAAAAAAGGAAGTAATTGTTGAGCAGATAAATATAAATATAGATTTTGAGCTTAGTGGGATCACTTTAAAGGTGCATTGGGCTCATAAGGTTTCAAATCTTCAGTGTTTAATAAGTATTCTTGAGGCGTAAGTGAACAGAAGTAGGATCGGTGATGGATACTGTTTAGTATCCCCTGAGCTCAAGGTGCAATAAAAACGGACCAAGTTCCCACTGGGTAAAGAAGGAAGGTAAAAGGGGGAATCAAAAAGGCAGACTATTCAGCCCATTCACCCCTATCATATTGTTTTTTGTATACAAGATGGCCGCCATTTCTTTTTTGTGTGTAAAAAGGAAATTGAACTCTTTATTTTCTGTTTTTATTTTTTGTTTTAAAAATAAATAGAAATAATTCTTTTTGAATATACTGGTTGTGTTTACAACTTTCTTTATGCCTAAAAAGTCCAACTGAACCCACATTTTTTCTTTTGAGGTCTTTTATGTGAAGGTTCTTTTATTTTCATTTTTTATTTTTCTCCCTTACTCCCCCTTTTCCTTGTCAATATTTCCTATCTATATCGATCTGCTGTCACAACAAAAATGATAATAAAGCATTTGTTTATGTTGGATCCTTCGGTTTTCAGATTTCTGCATGAAAATACCCAAAATGCATTCGGACAAAAACGAATGCACATGTCTAGAAAGTATTACACCTGTAACATCTGTAAATAATGACATCTATAAGACAGAGGTTTAAACACTATACAGGCCATGTTGGCATCCTCATTGCACCGTGATAGAGAACCTCAATACTCTGTACGTTACATAGTCGGTAAGGTTGAATAAAGAATTGAGTCCATCCAGTTAAACGTGTTATTGTGTGTGACCATGTGTGTATATTGTCTTATTGTCTTCGCTAAGAAACACATCTAAAAGTTTTTTAAATTTATGTTAATATTATTTCTATGCTTGATGAAAGACATATGTAGAAACACACTAAACTCACAGGCATTTCTTTTTCTAGTCCAGCGCAAAGCAGGAGAAGGGTTTAAACCCCTTTCAGGTTTAACTGCTGTGCTGCACTTTGTCTTGGTAACCTTTGCCACCAGGATGGTAAGTGAGGTTAAATTCAAAATGTTATGGTTATCATTGAACAATAGTCCGATGAATAACAAATAGCAAAGGTGTGATTTCCCTTCATTTTGGAGATATTTTGACTAAAATCCCACATGCTATCCAAAGCGAAAAACAACATTTTACCTACCAGTTATAAAATGTCCAAAATTGTGTAATCGCCTTATCTAGACTAAGTTGGGGGAAGATATACTCAAACTAAATTAATACTTTTTGAAATGCATTCAAAGCTAACTAAATTATTTTTAATCTTATAAAAAAGACCTAAACAACAAAGCATATGAAACATTTAATGTGTATATGGGAATAGGATGTGTTGCTGTCTTTAAAACTATTGCCACATTCAATTTTGTTCATTATAGTGGTCAAATAAATGCATGTATTTTTATTAAATACTTAATACATGAAAATTTCTAATACAGTATAAACAAAATGTATAATTATCATGATCTGATGAAGTGTTTAAACTATTCTTATTGACAACAAAAAAAACATTTTATCTGTATGGATATCTCATAATCTCAAGGTGAAAGGCAGCTAATGAACATTTTTTTTTCCATCCTGTGTTACTTTATGAAGCAGCTGCTGAAATATTCCCCATTCATCCATCAGCTAGCTTCATGTTAACACGCAGAACAAAAACCATACCATTGGATTCTGACAGGCTTTCCCATGTAGCAATAAATAAAGCCAAATTATTGATGATGATGATAACACTAATATTATTATGACCTCAATTAAGTGCTTTTTTTCAGACACATTAGCAACTCAAAGGTCTTCTGAGCTGACTGCCTTTCTTTCCCAGTTCCACTTTGCATTAAAATCTAATTGATCAAACCTGTTTGCCATTTCCTTGTGTGCAGATAAGTATAATGGGTAATGTATCAGTGCAGCGCTTCAGAGTAATAGCTGTTAACACTTTTTGTTGTTTTCTTTGGTGTCTGAAGATAGTAGGAGCTTTTAACCAATACATGCATTACATCTGAAGAGTGTTAATTACTATACCTTTTTTTTAAAGACTCTATTACCTTTTTTTTTGTTGTAAGCTATAGGACTTTTTTCTTCTACTGGTATCATAAAAGATATTGCCGTTTACAACATTTTTCTTTTGAAAAACATAATTTTTTTTTTTTTTTAAATAGAAATGTTAATGCCGAACTGCTTCAGATATTTAGGCATCTATTGGAACCCATTTACATTTTTGTGTGGTGGCAATGGATATCTTGTTGCAGTTTATTAATGTGTGAAATCATTCATTTTAAATGACACCCCAGCACACTAAGGCTAGGTTCACGTTTTTCCACAGGGGTAGATTTAATTGATGCACATGAATATTTTTTTGCACAATAATGGAGTTTGTGTTCAAGCAACCTATTCAAATGCATGGGCTGGCAATACACCACAACATCTGAAAAACTAGAAATTATTTATTGTTATTATTATTTTTGACAATGTAGCACACCAAAATGCATTGTAGTCTGTTGCCATACATTGTGGTGCGCTGCAACACATGTGCATTGGTGCTGTGTTGCCTTAGTGTGTTGGGATGGCATTAAAAATGAATGGCACTGCAAATTCTCCAAACATGCATTGGTATGCATTTTGATAATGTGACTGAAGCATTACCACAACACAATCCAGCATAGCCTAAGGCAACACACCTGCTTTGCAGTGTGCCACAATGCATTGCAAAGCATGGTAATGTGTTGCATCAGAGGACACATGGCATCTAATTTTTGACAACTATTTGGTGTATGCACAGCTAATTATTGTTAACATGATGCATGTGCATCATTGCACCTCAAAAATGTAAATGGTCTCTTATACATGGCTTCTTCTTTACATGGATTTATTTGTGTTTATTGCTAAATACTTTTTAGGGATTCTAGTCACTCCAAAACACACATTTCAGCAAGGCCAACACATCACATATCACTAAATCTATATATATATATATATATATATATATATATATATATATATATATATATATATATATATATATATATATATATATATATATATACATACCTACCTATGTAAGACAGCCATCATCTTAGCCTAGTCAGAAGACAGGAGATAATCAAATGAAGATCTCATTTCTATAGCAGCAGCTGTAGCAGATAACCCCAGGCTGACCGCTTTGGAGGACAAAGATTGGAGCAGCTTAAATACCTTGTCTGATCACTATTCTTTATCCAAGATATGCCAGTGACAGAAGCTGTCTTCTTCAGTGATCAGATTGTTCTAGAAAACCATGGTCAGTTTTAAGTGCTTTGAAAAAACTGCTACTTAAAAATGAGTGATCCATAGTGCATCAGGCTGATACCCAGATATCCATTAGCTGAGAAAAATGTACAGTTCCTCTCCTTTGCCCCTGGAATTACATCGGCCTGCAACACCACCCTGCTGATACCAGCCTGTATGCCCTGCAGTATTACATGGGTGCTTCAATAAGGGAACCATAAAATCAGACTCAGCACCAGGCACAACAACTTCTGTGGGCTTTTTTTTTGTTGTTGAAACAGCAGGAATTATTTTTCATGTATTAAAAGTTTATTTGTAGAAAAAGAATACTGACATGTACAGTATATATATATATATATATATATATATATATATATATATATATATATGTGTATACTGTATATTCTTTAATAGTAAAACAAAAATCTTCCTAAGCTCATTTGATCATCCAAACTCATTGAGGTTAATTGACTAAAGGCAAACTGACTGTTCACTTTACTAGGAAATGTGTCCTAGAGCTTAGTGAAATTTAACTTTACACAGAATACCAAATAATTTTGTCAGGAATCAGCAGCAGAGTTGTCCAGATCTGCATTGCTACACTCAGGAAACTGGGACCAGACTGTATACAGGTGATACTCCAAAAATTTGAATACCATGCAAAAGTTAATTTATTTCACAAATGCAACTTAAAAGGCGAAACTAATATATGAGATAGACTCATTACATGCAAAGCAAGATAGTTCAAGCTGTGATTTGTCATAATTGTGATGATTATGGCTTACAGCTCATGAAAACCCTAAATCCACAAAATTCGAATATTACATGCAATCAATAAAACAAGGTCCTGCCCAGACCTCTGAAAAGTATAAGCATGCATATTTACTCAGTTTGGGCCCCTTTTGTAGCAATTACTGCCTCAATGCGGCGTGGCATGGAAGCTATCAGCCTGTAGCACTGCTGAGGTGTTATGGAACACCTGGATGGTTCAATAACGTCCTTCAGCTCTTCCATATTGTTTGGTCTCATGTCTCTCATCTTTCTCTTGGCAATGCCCCATAGATTCTCTATGGGGTTCAGGTCAGATGAGTTTGCTGACCAATCAATCACAGTAATTGCATGGTCATTGAACTAGGTTTTGGTGCTTTTGGCAGAGTGGACAGGTGTCAAGTCCTGCTGGATAATGAAGTCAGCATCCCCATAGATCTCGTCTGCGGAATGAAGCATGAAGTGCTCCAAAATCTCCTGGTAGATGGCTGCATTGACCCCAGACTTAATGAAGCACAGTAGACCAACACCAGCAGATGACATGGCTCCCCAAATCAATACAGACTGTGGGAAATTCACACTGGACTTCAAGCATCTTGTAGTGTGTGTCTCTCCATTTTTCCTCCATACTCTGGGTCCTTGGTTTCCAAATGAGATGCAAAATTTGCTGTCATCAGAAAAGAGAACTTTGGACCATTGAGCAACATACCAGATCTGTTTTTCTTTAGCCCAGGTAAGACACTTCTGACGTTGTTTGTTTTTCAGGAGTGGCTTGACAAGAAGAATACGACATTTGAAGCCCATGTCCAGGATCCATCTGTGTGTGGTGACTTTTGATGCACTGACTCCAGCCTCAGTCCACTCCTTGCGAAAGTCCCCAACACTTTTGAAAGGCCATCTCTGCTGCTTGTGCACCTTTTTCTTCCACATTTTTCCCTTCCACATAACTCTCTAGTAATGTGCTTTGATACAAGACTGTGAGACCATTTAAAGGCTCAGGTACCCTTTGCAGGTGTTATGGCTTAATTAGCTGATTAGAGTGGGACACTATGAGCCTAGAATATTGCACCTTTTCATAATATTATAATTTTCTGAGAGTGTGGATTTGGTGTTTTCATGAGCTGTAAGCCATAATCATCACAATTATGACAAATCACAGCTGTATGTATTGAGTCTATCTCATATATTAGTTTCACCTTTTAAAGCAGGGTTCCCATTTAAAAAAAAAACAATTAAAAGTCAGCAGCTACAAGTACTGCAGCTGCTGACTCTTAATAATCAGACACTTACCTGTCCCAGGGTCCAGCGATGCAGGGATTGAAGCCCCCTCTCCATTCGCATGCACCGGCATTGTAACTGTGGGCGCCTGGCTGTGGCTTCAACAGCTGGGCACCCACTGCGCATGTGCAAGTGGCACCGCACAATCATCTGGGACCTGTCATGTGTCCCAGATGATTGACAAGAGGGAGGGGGCAGAGCAGGGCTTTTCCTGAGCTGAGGGGATGTGACATCAAGAGCCCAGGCACTGAAGGAGGCTTCACCTCCTCCACGAAGTTCTGGGGAACATTCTCTCGCAAAGTAATCAGTCAAATTGCCTTTAGTAAAACAACTCCATTGTTTGAAGCTCACCTCTTGAGTATTGTACAGTACATGGTAATGAAAGGCATATAGGTATGGTACAGAGCCACATCTATTGAATGCCCAGTTTTAGAAATATCTTTTATGCTTGCTGTGTTTCATATCAATTTAATTGTAAAAAAGGTTAAAGAACACACTGGGGGAGATTTACTAAACTTGATGCATACAGAATCTATTGCAGCTGTGCATATTAACCAATCAGCTTCTACAGTGTCTCCCAAACATGAGTACACCCCTCACATTCTTGGAAATATTTTATTATATATTTTCATGTGACAACATTGAAGAAATTACACTTTGCTACAATGTAACGTAGTGAGTGTGCAGCTTGTATAACAATGTAAATTTGCTGTCCCCTCAAAATAACTCACAGCCATTAATGTCTAAATCTCTGGCAACAAAAGTGAGTTATTTTGAGGGGACAGCAAATTTACACTGTTACAGTATACAAGCTATACACTCACTACTTAACATTGTGGCAAAGTGTAATTTCTTTAGTGTTGTCACATGAAAAAATGTAATAAAATATTTACAAATGTGAGGGGTGTACTCACTTTTGTGAGATACTGTATCTTCAGTTTGTCGAATTACGGTTTGGCAATAAAACCTAGAAGCTGATTGGGTACTATGCACAGCTGCATCAGATTCTGTGTGCAGCAGTTTTAGTAAATCTCCCCCACTGTCCCTTATAGAAGTTTTACAAGTTGTTGATTCTTTCTCTTTGCAGAAAAAGCAGGGAAGGAAGCCCTATACTGCATGTGCTCTGCTTCTGTCAAGTCCCACAACAGCAGCGGGTCATCAACGATAGAGGGAACAGCCAGATGCCTCCCTGTCCTTTGTTCTAAGATGGACATCTAACCACGTATGGCTGGCTTAGTCTAATACAGTTTAAATCTTTGTTTGACAAGTCTAGATATGTGGTCAGACAAATTAAATATAGGAAATGCTGAGCATCGAGTGTGTTTGAGAACCCCTGCCTAGTTAAACTTTGTTAAAATCATTAAGAGACATGTAGTTGCTGATGTTTAACCAGAATTTCATGTTAATGTCTTCTGTAACTTGCCCAGCATCACTGACTGGCAATTTCCAGTTTTCCTGATGCATGATGCATGGTGAACATTATGCAGTATGGGGCTTCCACTTGCTTACTGGGCACCTAAACGCTCCTCCTGCCCAGACCAATTTTCAGCTTTTAGCGCGGTCACTCTTTGAACGAGTCATGCAACACTGTTCCGGCTTTTTTCTTCTTCTTGTGTTGTCAGCGTGAGGAGAAAAAAAATGATTCCCGATCTTCTGTGTACATCACGTGATCAGCTGTCATTGGCTGATTGGTGTGGTAAGGGGCCAGGATCGGTAAGGGGCCGAGTCTCATTGACTCAGCAATCACAGTGCGCTACCTGCAGGGGGTGCACGGGGAGCGTGCAAAGAGGAGGGTGTCTATTGATGGCCTCTCGGCAAAGTAGATCCGCACTGTAGTCACTATTCGGCTATAGCGGGGTTACATATATTTATGGCACTTTATGTAATAGTTCACAGTTTCTGGTATGCTTGTATAATTATATCAATCTTACGCCTTAAAATATAAGTGTATAAAAATAAAGACATTGAATTCATGTAAGAAGACAATGGGGTTTATTTACTAAAGGCAAATCCACTGTGCAATACGTGTACACTTGGAAGTGCAGTCGCTGTAGATCTGAGAGGGACGTGCAAGGAAAATAAAAAAAAACTGCATTTTAGCTTGCACATGATTGGATGATAGAAATCAGCAGAGCTTCCCCTCATTTCAGATCTTCCCCTCAGATCTACAGCGACTTCACTTCCAAGTGCACTTGTAGTGCAAAGTGGATTTGCCTTTAGTAAATCAAACCCTAAGTGTCAACAGTGCTATTAAAACAGACTGTATGAAAACCTCCAGTTTTATTGTTCAAATACAGTGTTGCCTGTATCTCTGCTGACATTGCTTAACACATTTGCAAAAACTCCATCTTAGAACTGCATTGATAGTTGGCAGTTTTACACAACACTTTTTTTTTACTTTTTTTTTAAACTAAAGCCTATAGGCAGAATAGAGGTTAAGTATAATGTGCTACCTACATGCATCTCAGTGTTCCCAATCTACAGGTCTGCATTGTCAAAGTGACAATTTCAGAGAAGTAAAATCAGTTTTATGTGGCTATACAATCTCCATATGTGTTTATTAGTGTAAGCTTTATGTGTATCCCTCATCAAGAATGATAGAATAGCATTGAGATCTATCCATTCTTGCTTACATTGTGTGTTACTCACAAGACGTGACATTGGTTTCTTTTTCCAACTTGGGCAAAGTATAGATTCAGTGTAATTGTGCTGATCAGTCATACACATTTCCAAATCTATGGATTAGGACTTTGGGGTGTCTCTATTCAATTCCACACAAAATGTATATTTTTATTCAGAGCGGGAAATGTGGGATGAATTCACCGCAGGCTTCTTCAGTCACTCATTTGTTAAGATTACACAACAGCAGTTTGTGTTTCTGCCCTTTTCTTACAAGGTCATTACAATGGAACTGATCTCTTGGAACTAAATTTTCTATTAATGTATCTATACCACATTACAAAGAACCTATCAGGTAAAAGTGATGCTGTCATTTGGCTTTGTAAAGGCATTGGCAGTTGAGAGAAACTAGGAATTCTTAGTTGGATATCACCACAGGGGATTCTAAATGTTCTAAGAAGCCAGCAGATGATTTATCTTGCCAACAAATATGTATAACTGAAAAAAAAACTGTTTTGATTGAAGTAAAATTTACTCTTGGTGATAAGATTTATAGTTAAAAGTTCTGTTTAACTAGCCTTAGAATTTCTCTTTACACAATCTTTTCAAGTCAGTCAACTATCAAAATTACCAGGCATATTCACTTAGCTGGCCCTAGATAGTTACATAGTTAGTCTAGTTGAAAAAAGACACAAATCCATCTAGTTCAACAAATAAAAGAGAAAGTACAAACCTATATTCACAATACTATACCCACAGTTATCCCAGAGGAAGGTAAAAAAATCCCAGCAAAGTACAATCCAATTTGCTCCAGCAGGGAAAAAAAAACTTCCTGATTCCCCAAGAGGAAATCGGATATTCCTGGATCAAATTTACCTATAAATATTAGTATCCAGCTATATTTTGTACATTTAGGAAATAATCCAGACCTTTTTTTAAAGCAATCTACTGAGCTAGACAGAACCAGTTCCTAAGAGAGCCTATGGATTGGATTCCCCACATATTTAAGGTGGATGGGGAAATTCGTCCTGCTGTACTATTTTATTCTGACAGCAGGACTCCTCTGTTGTCAGAAAACATGGACCAGAACTGCAGCAGATTGACTGCATTTGCTGAAGGAATGAAAAATTTCCAATATTCCCGTTTATGAGATGCTGATTGTTAGATCAACATTTCTCCAGCGGGAATAGCCATAGGTGGATCGAAATTAGGCTAGTCCCTGCTGCACTGGCAGAATTTTCATGCATCTATGGCCAACTTTAGGCTAGTACATGAGCGATTCTACAGGGTAAACTACAGAGTTGCATTAATTGCCACATTTTCAAACAAATTAATTACCGATTAATTACAGATCTACATTACCAACTTTCTGATACAGTATATCACAATATACAGCAACAGTATAACTTTTCAAAAAAGCTATACATTTTATCATGAAAAAGCTGGCCTTGAAGTCCAGTCAAATGACTCGACAAGGTTATCTGACATTTCGGAACGTGTCATCTCTGAGCCAACACTTGACTCCAGGAAGTAAATGCTGACCCAGAATTATGCCTATACAAAGATGGTGCCATCTCTTTGGAGAATGAAAAACAGATTTAGGCAGTATTGTGAAATCTGTGGGTGGAAATAAAGTTATAATGCTGGCTATACATGTAATGATCTGATTATCTAATTGCATGATTCTTTAGATTATATAATTGGACCTATGCATTATTGGAAGGTTACATACTGTGCCATTGATCAGTTGTGAGCAAAAACATAATTTAATTGAAATTATTCTGATCAATTTGGGTGGGAAATATGATTGTACCAAAGTAGATATTTCAATATGATAGTTAAGTTATGGTGCATAAAACAATCTTATGCCACGTACACACGATCAAACAATCCGGTCGAAAAGTCCGGCGGACTCAAGTCTACTGAGAGGATGCTGGGACTGTGACATCATAATGGGTGGGGACATCATCTGGGATGTCCCTATATAAGTCACTACATGCCGCGTGCCTGTCATTGTGGCCAGAGACAGCGACGAGGCAGCAGCTCGAGGAGAGAAGAACAGAAGAACAGAAGAACAGAAGGCCAGAAGACAGCGGCGATAGAAGACCGGGCCACCGCTTGTAAAAGAGCTAGAAGAAGGCGAGGAGGCCTGGCAAGAAGAACCGAAGAGGGGGACAAGACCCCCGAAGTCGGAAGAAGAGGGCGGCGGCAACGAAGAACAAAGCCGGGCTTCTCCGCTAGTAAAAGAGCTATCAAAAGAGCAGAAGATAGCAGAGGAGTCCGGCGAGAAGACCCCCGAAGACGGAAGAAGACCCCCGGAGCTGTGCAATAAACTATTTTAACCCTTGTGTGTTGTGTTTTTTTTTTCACAGGTGAATGGGTAGGGGTACATTGTACCCCATACTCATTCACATAGGGTGGGGGGCCAGGATCCGGGGCCCCCTTATTAAAGGGGGCTCATGGATTCCGATAAGCCCCCTGCCCGCAGACCCTTGTCCTCATCAACACGGGGACAAGGTGCTTTGGGGTGGGGGGGCCGCTTGACCCCCCTTCGCCAAAGTACCCCCCAGGTTGAGGGCACGCGGCCTGGTACAGCTCAGGAGGGGGGGCACTCACTCGTCCCCACCCCCTTTCCTGACCGGCCGGGTTGCGTGCTCGGATAAGGGTCTGATATGGACCTGGGGAGACCCCCACGCCGTTTTTTCGGCATAGGACTTCCCCTTTAACTCCATACCAGGTGACGGGGCCAGCGACGCTTTCTTCACTGGTACCGGCTACCTGGAGTCATGCTCAAAATGAACGGACTTTCCTCCGTGTGTGTGGGCAAGTCCGTTCATTTCAAAAGTACGGCGGATAATCCGGCAGGACTTAGTCTGCTGGAAAAGTCATGTGTGTGGACAGGTCTCGTTCGGACAGTCTGGCGGACTTTACGGTGGTTTGCCCGCCAGACTAGGTCCGCCGGATAGTCTGATCGTGTGTACGCGGCACTACTGATCGTATTTCAGTTTGATCAGTAAAGCCTTGTATAGACAGGGTGAATATTGGCTGGTTCAACAGAAACCATATGACATTTGGCCTGTGTGTCTGGCAGCCTGTCCAACAGAAGCTGGCCCAATGTCTGGCTTCTGTCGACGGGGCATGCCAAGAAAACATCTGACGAACGCCACCTGGTCAGTGATCTCAGCCAATGGCTGCAAGCGCTGACCGGTATGTTCTGGCAGGGAGGGGGCAGTCCTCCTGTCAGCACAAAATAGCTCAGCGGGGCGATCACTGTACCAACATCAGTACAGTTAGTACAGTGAACGCATCCATTTTTTTTCATTCAGCCTGCTGGGTTCAACGAAAAAAAGACTGATAGTATGTACCAGGCTTTAGTCTATCTATGACAAAATCCTTCCATTTTTGGCAACTACTATAATGATACATTACTTAGTGTGCATATATTAAAAGTATAACGGTACTCGCCTGCTCCTTCAGTGATGTACCCCAATGCTACCTCCTATGGTGCTGCCTTCTCAAACAGTCTTCTGTGTCCTGCATTTCACATCTCAATTTAACATGTTTCTGTTTGTAAGTAAACTTAAATATGTAGCCATAGCAGTAATAACCCTTCACCAAAAGAGTCCACTGCCCACTTGAACAGAACATGAATCTTAGATTAAAAGATTAGATTAAAACCTGCTTTCCACAATTCACAAATTCTAAAAGACACCACAGAGGGTGCTAATTTTTTCAGCAGCATATGGGTATTTAAGGGTGCATTCTTAGGAGCTGTAGTTCATGAATGCCAGACTTGTGGCTATCCATCAACTGCAGAACTAAACTATGAAACTTGTTCAACTAGCAGAGCCTGCCAGGAACTCAGATTTAACAGTGAATATTCAGTCTGTCTTTGTCCTTTCTTTTGTTCATATTTTTCTAAACCCAAACAAGTCTTTACTCTTCTCAGAGGGTTTTTGATTTATGTATTGGCAGCCATTATTTATGCTAGAAAACACAGAAAGCCAGTTAAAATGGTATCTTATACACGTATGCATTTTATGGTTATTTAATCATTTTTAACCTAAGGATCTATTTATGCATTGACCAGAACCAAATTCAGATAAATCTTAAAAGGATATGTTCACATTTTTTGAAAAACAATATAAATTAACATATTTTTGCAGGAAATAAAGTGTATTTTTTCCCTGCAGGAGCCTGGAAAGCATTGCACCTGTGATCAGTGGATCAAGAGTGCAATGTCAGGCTTCTATCGACAAGCTCTGCAGCTTTTAGTTTGTATCTCTATATAGGCTGTTAGTTTGAAAGCTGCAGGGCTTGTGAATGAATTACAAGGGTACTCATTAGTGCACTTGCAGTTAATTCAGGCTGTATGCTGCAGAAACTTACAATACTTGTAGTTCATTCATTTACAGGAAACTGTGAATGAATGACGCTGCCATGTGGGCAGAGTGCCACATGTCTGCACTGTTTTTGAATTGTGACAGTGGGTGCAGGGAGAAGAACCCCAACCCGCTGTCACACTAAAGGGGGGAGGGAGCAGGAGCTGGAACGCGTTAAATGTTCCACCCTAAATACTGGTGGAAGATGTAACATGTTTCAAAAGGTGAACTTACCCTTTAAAGAGGAAGTAAACCCTGATGGGTTTACTTCCTCTTTCATTCCCTGCAAAGGCAAAGCATAATGGACTACTATGCATCGCATAGTAGCCCATTATGTGTCACTTACCTAACACAGGAGCCAGCGATGTCACCGCTGTCCCCTGTAGTCCGGCGCATCCATCTTTTCGGTGGGGTCTCGCAGCTCCGCCGCTGTCATTCGGCGGAGCCGTGATGACGTCACTCCCGCGCATGCGCACGGGAGCCGACACGCGCGGCAGCTCCATTGTTGAAAATGCCTCGCTCAGTGCGCCTGTGCGCCGCTGTCTACAGCGCATGTGCCGTAGACAGCGGTGACTGTCATCGGGCAAATATCTCCTAAACCGTATAGGTTTAGGATATATTTCTTGGACCTACAGGTAAGCCTTAATCTAGGCTTACCTGTAGGTCAAAGTGGTTTGTAAGGGTTTACAACCACTTTAAGGCAAAATGTGGATAAGATCCATATTAGCCTAATATGAATAAAACACAAATGTCAAACCTAACTTGAGAGCATGAGTCTTCTGAAACACACAGTAATACTGCTTCCATTGCTACAAATTAAGGGAATAATGTAAGCCTTTAGGAATAAAGGTAGGAGGCTCTTGCAATGGGGTTCCACAGGCCAGCAATGGTTGTTGCTCACCTATACCATTTGATAAATAAAACGCATAACAATTCATAGTTCACCTTCACTTCAGGCTAACAGCTGTCAAAAGTGTTGGATCTCTGTCTGTGCAGTCCTGATATTTACACAGCCCTGGCAGATAACACAGCCAGGTTTGTTACCCTACTTTTCTCTGTGCAGTTAAGCAATACAGGTTGGTCACCTCCACGCCCCTAGCCTGGTAGAGGACAAGCAAGCAGTGATATACCTTTTCAGTATAAATCATCTCTTTACTTTTTTGTCCTATCATTCCCTGTCAGCACATATACAGCACACCTGATTGGCTCCTAGCACTGCCTTTCCCTGTTCTAGTCTGCATGCTGCTATGCAGGGAAATACTAAATGCTGATACCATCATATTCTGGTAAATACACTAATTTGAAACACATTTCATGATGTTTTAGAATCCATAAGTGAACCCCATAATAGCACTTTATGACAGACTTGCCTAAAAGATGGGCCCCTCAAGTAGTGCAATGTCACAGCTGATGGGAAATCCATTCTCTTCTGGTCTTCCTTGCAAGTTTGCAGATTCTGGCCATTTAAATGGCTCAGCCACAATGAAATCACTCCTGTGCATGCTCGGGGGAGTCACAGCCATAGCACAGCTCTCTGAATGAACAGTATGTCATAAATTGAGAGCTTAGTGGTGCACATGGTGCACATTTAGGAAATATTTACTGTACCTACAGGTAAGCCTTATTATAGGCTTACCTTTAGGTATAAAACAACAAATAACGTTTACCCCCACTTTAAACAATTAAAAACTTTACCCAAAAGACCAAAACACACATATTAATTATTAGGCGTTAGATTGCATTTAAACAAAATATAACAGCTCAGGTGAGTTTTATGAAATCTAACTTTTTTGTACTTTAGAGGTTGATGTAAGACTGACCAGACACTGGGGTTCTTGTGTGAGTGCTGAGCTTACATATATTGGACAAAATGCAGGCTAATAATACCATGATTTGATTTTAAGTTTACAATTCTGCCTTCTTAATGAACAGTATAGGCATCATTAACTGGTTTTGTTTTAGTACTGAGCGACTATAATTTAATTGACTGTTTTGTGCTTAATATTTTGTTCTAGTGTGCTTAATATTTGGTTCATACCTTCCTGTCGTATGTATTACATGAACTATCAAGTAAAAAATGAATTTCCTTCTAAAATAATTATATATATTTTATGATAAAGGCCTTTTCATTTTTTGAAATGTAATTTGTTCTTATTTTAGAATGAAGCCCCATGGCACTATACAAAAAAATTGGGTGCAGTAGCTTCTTCAGCCATAGAATGGTTAATAGAATTATGGAAACCTTCTGATAAATTGGTATGTCATGAGAAAAAAAAACAAAGCAAGATGGGATAATTAAGAGGGGAAGAAAAACGCACCAAAGAAGCCACATCTGTGCCCAAACAGCCGCTTTCTAGTCCCCACTGCTGTACTTAACACTCGTTAATGTGGCATTGTTTACTCACAATTAAACTCTTTACCATTAATTTAACTTTCAGATGCTGAATCGGTCACAGGCACTGAGGTCCCAGCGCCTGGACAGATGTGTTTTATACACTTGTATAAACATGGCTCTCGTTAGGAAGTTAAGCGTGTAGAGCAAGCTGATTACAGAACAATGCTGGATGCTCCATTATAAAAAGTCTCGGAGGAAAAGCAGACAATGCTTGGATTCTGTATAAAGCAGACTTACTGCTTCTAATACACCTGGGCTTATTTCACCCAATACAACTCCTTGTCACATTCCTTTGACATACTGTAATATTTATCATAATATCCATTAATATTTAAAAGAAAAATGAAAGATGCCTTGATTCAGCAAGCGAGTTATTATTCCAAGGAATACATAGAATTAACATCTACATTTTCTGTAACTTACCTGTTGTGATGAGTCAAAATTTTAACATACGGGCTGATGGTGTCTACTTAGCAGACTATTAAAATGTGCCCACCTCTTTCTGAAAGTTTTTATAGTTGTCACACTTGCAAGTAGTGTGTAAAATTGTCAGCCAAAGAAACAAATGTTTTTAGAGGTGGACCCCAAAAGTCCACATTCATAGATCCATGTTGTTGAACTATGTTTGTTCTATATGAAATTATACAATAGAATAAAATGTAAATCAGCACTACACTTGGTTGGGGGGAAAAAGTTAGGCATAAACACTATAGGTGGAAAAAAAAAAAGGTAAAATCAAGGAAAATAATAAATATGTAAAGGTCAGGGATGAGCTGGATGCATAGTTGTTCACTATGGGAAGTGAAAGAAAGATCTGGCAAGTGAGACTTCAAATACATGAGAACAGAGCTGGTAAAAAAAAAAAAAAAACATTGATAATTTTAAAGGATGACATATAAAGATAGTGTAGTATGTCTATCCCAGGATAAGATAGCAAAAGTATTTGAATAATGAATCTCCTAGCTTCAGCCAAAAATGCTTTTGATAACACTTCCTGAAAACATATTGATAACACAAAGGGGAAATTTGGATTGAAAGGGAATTTCCTGCAGTGTATAAGGCGATAATACAAAGAAGTTAGCATCAACACAATAATAAACATTAGAGCCTATGAACCCATAGAGATTTTACAGGGGGTGTAATTGAGTTGTCCCCTCTCATCCTCATTTCCTATTTGTCATAGTTTTAAGAACTGTTAATCCTATTTTATTATTTATTTATTATCACTATATGCAGATGACACGGTTCTTTATACGTCTGACTCAGAAGCACATATTGCAAAACTTTATAATTTAATTGAGGAGTTCGTATTTTATATTGGTTATCATATAAATGGCCAGATTACCAGTGGTTGGCAGGGAATTCAGATTACATGTGGTTGGCAGGGAAGCACCAAGTCCCTCTTATGCCACGTACACTTGATCGAATTGTCCGGTGAACTTTGTCCGGCCAACAATCTGGCAAACAATCCGGACATATACATATAACAAACGGACTTGGCCACACACGGACACTCCGAAAGTTCGGCGATTTCTAACGCAATAACGTACAGCACGTACGACGGGACTAGAAAAAGGAAGTTCAATAGCCAGTAGCCAATAGCTTCCTTCTCGTACTTGCTTCTGAGCATGCGTCATTCTTAGTCCACCGGACTAGCACACTGAGGAACGGATTGTCCGCTGAAAGCCAAGTCCAGCGGACAAATTTTGAGTCAAAACTACTTTCTTAAGATGAAAAAGTCTGCTGTAGCCCACATACGATCGAATTGTCCGGCGTACTGTGCAGTTCGATCGTGTGTGCATGGCATTAGAGAAAGTAACTTCTCAGAAGGCTTATCATTTGGGATTATATTTATGTGGGGAAGTGGTACCAATCTACTATTTAAAATAATCATCCGCGATTGACCAAATATTAAAACTGCTGGATAAATGGTGATGACTCCCACTGTCACAAAGTGGAAGAATTGCCTTAATGCAGATCAGATTTCTACAAAGACTCATGTAAATACTGCATTCCTTATTTAAATTCAGCTGAAATTCAGTAGGATATTTACAATATTGACAGCAGAACAGCAATGTATAGGTTAGAGGCAAATTATGCAAGGTGCCAGTTTTGAAATATGAGCCCTAAAAGCAATTAAGGGATGCAAACATGATAATGACTTAGTAAGATATGTGGAAACTGGCTAAAAGGTTTTCCAGTGTACTGGGAAACTTTTTCATTTTCTTAGGTAATTTGTGTAAAGTGGTACAGAAATTTGCAAAAAAGTTTAAAGCAGAACTTAAGCCAAAATATTGTTAAAAAATGTGGAGCTGTTCCCTGCGTTACCTTTCAAACACTTGATGTCCTAAGTCTTTTTTGTTGAATAATGGGTAGGATCAATCCACCCACTACTTCACTACATTCGAGCCCAAGATGTCATGGAGCATTCCCTTAGGGTGGAATCATCATGCTGTCTAGGGTCAGAGCATTATAGCACTACACAACACCCACATCTCATAACATGAGTGCCATGCAATGCCTTAATGACTGCCCAGAAATAGGACCTATAGCATATTTGGGCCAAAAGTCCTTGAAATAATAGGTGTTTGTATGAATATACTTTTACTGAATCTTTCAGAAAATTAAAAAAAAACTTATCTGGGTTGATCTATTGGTTTTAAGAGCGTTTAGGGAACATAATAGTCTTAATTATTTTTGTTTTGCATTATCCAGTGTAGTGTATGGGGTGTTACTCATTTTCTTAGAAGGCCCACCCTGAACTAAATTAAATTTGTCAAACTAAAACTGCTGGACTCATAATATTGCTATGTTGATTCTCAGTATATGCATGTTTGCAAGATACCAATAAACTATTGTATAACTTTGTCGAAAGAGAGTCGAAACACAGCTTTCCATCATCTAGAATTTCCCAGACAGTCTGCAAAAATACAGGATACCTAAAGTTGGCCATAAAATCAGTGAAAAAAAGAAAAAAAATGCATTTCGTTCTGTTATATTCGTTATGTTACGTTAATTCGTTTTTGGATAATTTTTTATTTGATATTGTGTTGATATTTGTTATACCGAATCAATTTGTTTTGTATGTATATCAATTTGAATCAATATTTATGTATGTATATATTCATGATAATGAAAGTAATTTGTTTATTGAATCCATTATCACACACAATGACAATATCTCTTCTCCTCTCAAATACAATACAACACACTTCTCCCTCAGTTTTCAGGAATGCACTTTGCCAGTAATTCAACCTCCAGCACAAAATGAATCAGCTGATTGGACTGTACAGTTCACACAGGGGCGAATCTGAACCCGCTCTGTACAGTGCAACTTTAGCACGGCTTGCAAAACGACTTCTGTATAGAAGTCGATGCAAGCCGCTTCAAAGTCACCCCAAAGTTGTACAGGAACCAATTTATAAGTTGGAGCGACTTGAACCGCTCCTATTAGAACAGATCCATTTCAATGCATGGAGCGCGACTTGTCAGGCATCTAAGTTGCCTGACAGGTCGCCCCTGTGTGAACCGGCTCTAAGGTTTACTGACCTTTTGGTTCATTAGACCTTTAACGAATGAACAAATCATGTTGATTTAATTTGTTATTTTTACTATATATTCTTTCCTATTAGTTGAAATTTGTTATTTTTTCCTACGGACATTCGGATTTGAATGTCCAAAAGATGAAAAATTGGACCAATTTAGATTCATTATGAAACACATTTCACATGTTTAGCACTCATAAAGGAAAATATAGTTACTGAGTACACTTTGCAACTGCAAGAAACAATCTGTTTTATTAGTTTGAAGGTTTTCTCCTTGGTTGTTTTTCCATTAAATGATTGGCAAACCTGGAATGAATAGCAGACAGTTTGATGGTCAAAATGTTATCTAGCGCCTAATATTATAATGGCTAGCTTAGACTTAGCAATTATTAGAATGTTTAAAACACATACAAATAGAATTTAAGGTGCATGTATTTCAAAAACTCAGTTAAAAATATATAGGCCATTTCAAACTCTCCTTTTGCAAGCTTTTGTGTTTATTGTAGTAGGCCCAGCCTAGTGCATAAAGTTCTACAGAATTCAATTAAGTAAGTATATAATTAATATACAAATATTCCAATTCTTTTACTTCTGTGTAGCTAAGAAGCATGCGCTAGCATGGCTAGTATGATAGTAAACAGTGTATGAATTTTTTTCTTGCCATACAGGAAGCTTTAAAGCCACTATGGCTTCCTGCTGTGGATTATGCTAGCCCTCTTTATACTGAGCTCTGCTTAGAAAGCATTAATCGTTGTCAGGCTAAATTTCACACTAAAGATAACAGAGGCGTTGCGTAAACGAGATAAACAATCCACTCGCTTTGAGTTTAATGAGATGCAAGAGAAACATGCAAGAGAGATGTTGTGTGAGCAATGAAGCTGCATGATGGTTAGTGGTGCCATCTAGCTCTCAAATTAAAGGACAGCTTCATCTTCTGATATTTTTATGCACATCCATATTATATTGGTGTGTTGTAATATGATCAATTAAGTGTCGTAAAAAAATGAAAAAAATGGTGCCTAAGATCACAACTGAAAGTTACAACTCACTATACAGTGCTTAGGCATTCCAAGTAAATAAAGTGAAAAAACTGCAGAAAATGCATTAATCCAATACAATAATGGCTATTCTGATCCGAGTCTAGTAAACAAAAGCTCAAAATGCAATATAAATTAAAAATGTAACAGAGCAACCTTTGAAAAAAAAAATATATATAAAAACTATATATACAAAAACTGATTCCTAGAGAAAAGTACTGATGTTTGTATATAGCAATGGACCATGTTTTCTTTAATTGCTCAACATATTCTAGAAAAAATGCCAGATATATAGAAAACTATACATTAAATTTTCCTTAATCTATTATAGGCATATCTCTTGTCAGTACATGGCACTGCTCTGTGCACTACTATATTGAAGAGCCTTCATAGTGTATGCTATGTAGGGCAACTCTTAAGAGTAATCACTAAGGCCCCATTTACACCTGAGTGTAGCTCAAAGCTTCAACACACTTAGGGAGAAAAAAACAATTATTCTGCTTGAAGCTCAAAAACGTTTTGGAGCTACTTTTGTAGCTTGATTCAGGCAGATTGGTGCATTTATTAAGCAACTAAAAGCAGAAACTCATATCAACAAATTATATAACAGATGATAGTTTTCTCTATGGGCTAATACAAAAACACCACACCTCCACAATGTTTGGAAAACGCTGTACATGTTTGCCATCTTGCAGAATTGATTTGAACTTTCAGTGTTTGCATTTCAGCGGATAGGCTAAGTAATTAGGGTGTTTGCCACCAGTAAACCCCCGACTACAGCTGTAAGGTATTCATTTAGTGGCAGTTTTACTACTGCCACTAAATTACAACTTCCTGTTGTACAGATGGAAGCATTTATGGTTGCAAGGACACAAGCTGCCACATGCCCCTTGCAATGCTGTTCCACCCACATTCTAGCAAATGATGATGTCACCAGACCCTTAGATTGGAGTATGCCATGGATTTTAAGGTGAAATCCTATTTAAAAAACGGGAGAATAGAGAGATCTGATGTTCCTTGTGATTAGGAACAGTATTTTTTCTCCTCCTCCAGCCAGTCCCATCCCACTACAATTATAAACACCTCCCAAGGAACGCATTTAATCCCTTGATAGCCCCCTAGTGTTAACCCCTTCCCTGCCAGTGACATTTACACAGTAATCAGTGCATTTTTATAGCACTGATCGCTGTATAAATGTCAATGGTCCCAAAAAAAGTGTCAAAAGCATCTGATATGTCCGCTGCATTGCCGTAGTCCTGCTAAAAATTGCAGATCACCATCATTACTAGTAAAAAATAAATAAATAATAGAAATGCCATAAATATATCCCCTATTTTGTAGACGCTATAATTTTTGCACAAACCAATCAATATACGCTTATTGTGATTTTTTTTACCTAAAATATGTAGAAGAATACATATTGGCCTAAACTGAGGAAGGAATTTGTTTTTTATAAAAAAAAGGGGATATTTATTATAGCAAAAAGTAAAAATTATTTCTTTTTTTCATAATTGCTGTCCATTTTTTGTTTATAGCACAAAAAATAAAAAACGTAGAGGTGATCAAATACCACCAAAAGAAAACTCTATTTGTGATGAAAAAAGGATGCCAATTTTGACCGCACAATTGTCAGTTAAAATGACACAGTGCTGTATGACATAAAATGGCCCGGTCATTAGGGGGAAAAGCTTCTGGTCTGTAAGCTGTTCCTTTTTCACTGTTTTAAATATATTGTTTGAATAATATTTGTATACGTTTTAATTGTATGGCATGGTAATTCCTTGGGCACCATCAAATGTCCACTGTTCAGATTTCTTTATACATACAAAACTCCTATCCAAGCAAGCAGCACTCTCCTTCTCCATATAGCATGGGGAGTGTACCCTACCAAAAGGATTCCCTTGGTATAGCACTTTGTCTCCATGTAGATGAGAACTGGTATAGGGTAAATTGAAAATGAGGAAAAAACTAAATGGGATTTTTAAGGTGCCAAATAGAACAAAATGATTTTATAAAAGTAGAAATGTATTCAAAAGATAAAAACAAGACATACAAAAAGAAAATATTGATAATACAGTACAATACATGTGCTGACTGATTTCCTCTCTACATGTAGTTCAGGATGGGAGACTACATGCTTGCAGCCCTTCTTTTCCTGGCCAGCCAGGCTGCATGCTCAGGATAGGTTCCGGTGTGGATATTAAGGGGGACACACTTTTGTTTGCTTGTTTTTTGAGTGGGGGATCCCTTAAAATTGCATATCAGATTCCTATTAGGGGAATATCACATATTTTTTGTGAGAGTTCCTATTTAAAATCCAAAGGGAGAACACTGGAAGCGCCACCTAAGTGCAGTATTAAAATCAGGGCTTTAATGGCAAGGTACACAAACACACTTACAAGAAGCAAGAAGGACATAAGCTCATCTGTATATGTGTTCCCAGGGGCTCCTCATATCCGGAAAAGGTTCCAGTGCGTGGCTGTTTTGATTGTTGGTCAGCAGCACGTCCTGTGGCCACCAGGAAAGACACCCTAAACCAGCGTGGAACGCACGGAAGTGACGTCACAGACCGCGGGATCACATCTAGGGGAGCTGTCACAAGGAGGGAGGATGGGCTTGTAGGCTACACACTCTGAGCATCAGCTCCTTCTTTTGGCATGGGGTGGCAGTGTCCCAGCAGTGCTATTTATGTGTCCGCGCTGTGGAATAACAGATCTCAGCGCAGACATATCTGTAAACAGCCACACTGGGAAAGCAATGATAATTAAAAATCAATAATTAAAAATTAATAACCAATTAACAAGGATTAAAAATTTATAATTAAAAAAAGAGGAAAATTCATTGGAACATGTTCAAGTAGCTCAACAGTAATAACACAACATGAATACAACTTATTAAAACTCACTTGTAAAAGAACAAGCCTTATTGGCAGGTATTAGTGCTGGTACTCAACTACAGGAATAGAGTACTAGATTCCTGTGTGAGGGGCTAGAAACTTGCATGGCAGTATGAGGGTTAGTATATCACTGGAATGAATCGCAGATGCCCTCACACAGGTGAGGACCATGGGTACTTAAAATTTACACACATATATACCTAGATTGGAAAAAGGGATCATACTTGTACAAAGCAGAACCATATGCACACACACAGACTCACACACATATGTATATATGCACACGTGTGCATAGATACCCATACATGCGCATTCATACGTAAACACATATACATACACGTGCACACCCAGCATGTAGAAAAATGGAAAAATAGGAGATTAAAAACATATAGGGTACAACTATTATAGCAGCCATATGGGCCTTAACGGTACTGTACAAGTCATAGCTGTAATGTGGATAGGATGGGTCTGCTACAAAAGAAGACAGGGGGATGTTATCGAATGGATGTATACATATAGATATAGGTGTAAAGAGTATATATGTTTATAGATTACAAATAGGGTCTCATGGGGCAAGAGAGGCTCACAATACAGAGTGTACCTCAATGTCCTCATTCAACCTTCCTGGTGTCAAAGTACCTAAAGAATAAATCCAAAACGTTTCCTGTTGGCAGAGGCGTTTATTTCCTTCGGCCACAGGAAACGACCCAGGATAGACTCAATGGCCCACACCCTGAGACCAGCTGTGGATTGGTTATGATTTATTAGAAAATGTTTTGGAAACACTATGATGATCGTGGCCCTTTTAAATGAAGTGTCTGCGTTCATCAAAGCATGCTCTAAGGGCCCTAATGGTTCCTCCAACACAAAACAGTCCACAGGGACCAGTAAGATCATATATGACATAGTCCGTGGAATTGTTATAAAATTATTTTAGTGTGTATTTTTTCCCTTTTACTGTAAAAGTTTTTGAATGAATTGACATGCCACTAATGGGACGAGAACTGGTGGTGGTGGAGGTAGATTGAGTGGGCTTGATTTTACTCTGGCTTTTGATATTTCTGGCTTTCCTATATGCTATTTTGGTTTTAGTAGCAACTGTTGTCTTTATATGAGGTTCTTCAAGTAGTATGACCAATGTGCAAGTATGATTTTTTAAATTCTTTTGTATTTGGTGTAATTACTCTTGTGGGTTGTTTGGCAGCTGGTGGTGATAGTATGAGAGAACCTGTGGGTAGGCTGCAATAGTTCTCAAGGGCCTCATCTACTAGGTAGGTAGGGGTAGTAGGAAGTAGGGTAAGTAGGAAGTAGGGTAACCTTTATTGAGGAATTTCTGTGAAAGGAGTTGACCATAACTGTCTGTGTCCCTAATGCAATTTCTGTGAAGCCGACAAAATTGGCTACGTGGAATATTGCTGACCCATCTAGGATGATGGCAGCTGTCAAAATAGATAAAGGAATTCCCTGCAGTAGGTTTAATAATTTTTTTGCATATATAGCTCCATTGTCATTACATAATTCCAAGTCTAGGAAAGCTGGAGTGTTGGGATCGGCAACATGGGAAAAAGTTAAGCCCAAGGAATTTTGGTTGCAATATTGCACAAAGGCGTTGATATCCTGACATGAATATGAGCACTATGTCATCAATGTCACATCAATAGTAGATCACATGGGCTGCAAAGGGATGGTTGACGGTAAGAGACATGTGTTCCCAAAAACCCATTGTAAGATTGGCATAGCTGGGGATGAATTTAGCCCCCATAGCTGTGCCATTAATCTGCAAAAAATGGGTCCCATCTGATTCAAAATAATTATGTTTGAGGCAGAACTGTAAGGCCTCCAAGATAAAATGGGCTTGCCCGGAATTGGTATAGGGGTCATTGGCCAAAAAATGTTCAACAGCCTGTATCCCAACATCATGAGGGATAGAGGTATACAGAGATGACACATCTAAAGAGAGCCACCAGTAGGTATGTTCCAGTATATAAGGCTTGAGCATGTCTGGTAGGTGTGGTCCATCCTTTATGTATGAGGGAAGATGTTGTGCCAGGGGCTGAAGGAATTGATCAATATAAACTGAAAATCTGCATGTTACACTATCCGTAGCCACCACAATAGGGCAGCCTGGAGGGTTGGTAAGGTCCTTGTGAATTTTGGGCAGATGGTAGAAGTATGGAATTTTATAAATGCTTTTCTTAAGAAATGAAGCTTCCATTTTAGAAAAGATCTCATCATCTAGGGACTTTTGCATGAGTGTATTAGCTTCTAAGGAAAACTGAGAAGTGGGGTCACTGGGGAGAATTTGATATGCATTTGTATCTGATAGTAGCCTATTCAAATCCAGGATATAGTCAGCCTTATCCTGAACCACTATACTACCACCTTTGTCGGCTGGTTTAATAACAATAGACTCATTATGAGTCAACTGTTCAAGTGTCTTATGTTCCAGGGGCTGGAGGATGGATTTGGGATAAGTGTGTAAAGGGTCAGTAATAGTGATCTTTATTATTATTGTCCCCTTTAATTACACTGTATCTTGCGCTTACAGTTATTGTTACCACTATTTAAAATTCATACTGTGCCCTCATTAAACATAAAAGGTCCCCCTTTATAATATATACCATCTGGTTCAGTATAGATGAAGGAATTGGATGGTTTGCTTACAAACGAGAAGTGTCATTTATTGCTGGCCAGAAATATAAATGGTATTTTTCTTCTTTAAAAAATGTCACTTCTGCTCCAGCACATCCTACAGATGCGCCACCTCACAGGCAGTTTTAAGGCATCCTCCAAGCACCCCCCTAAATGATCATTTGCATTGTCCACCCATCCATGTTATTATTTTTAAAGTGGTGTTCCGCCCCAAAAATAAAATAAAAGGCAGCAGTTACACATGCTACAGCTGCTGGCTTTTAACAATAGGACATTTACCTGTCCTGGAGTCCAGCCATGTCAGCGCCACAGCTGATGTTGTCAGGTGCTGCCACTGCCATTCACACTGGGAACCCTACTGCGCATGCACAAGGCCCAGCTCCTCTCTCCTACTGGCCCGGCGACAGGGAGAGGAGGAGGGAGCCCTATGGTGTTGTCACGGGCGATGGCACAGACTCCCGGAAGTGGGAACAGGATACCTGTCCAAGACAGATATCCTATCCTCCCCCCCCTCGAAAGGTGCCATTGTGGCATCGGAGGGAGAGAGGAGACAAATGAGCTGAAGTTTCACTTTTGGGTGGAACTCTGCTTTAAGTTGAACACAAATGGGGATTTTAAATAAACAAGAATTTGTTATACCATACATTTTACTTGGTTTAATTTTTTTCAGATAAAAAAATGTATTTGGTTGAATGCTGAAATGGCTGAAATGCACAGTGTGCAAGTTATAAGTATTTTACAAATACAGCACAACATCCAGTTTGCCCTTCAATTTAAAAACGAAAAACAAAAAAACCCTGTACATCGTAAACATGCTCCAGGCAGTGTGAGCCATGAGCATTAAGCAGAACATTGCATTGCTAAACTTCTGTTCAGCTTCCCTTTTAACCCACTAACATTCAGTAGCAATCCTCCCACCTTCCCATCAACACAGTAAAAGACCTTCAAAGGCAAACCTCTAAGTATCTGGTTACAGAGCCAATTCACTTCTTAACCTAGAATAACAGTTTGTGACCTTTAATGATCACACATTATGTGGCCAGATTACCCAATCAATGAGCACTTAATAACAAAGACCAATAATTAAGCCCCTTTTGAAATGGCAACAAGGGGCCAGCAGTCAGGATGGTTTGACACCAAAGGGTCATGCAGTGAAAGTTTTTCAAGTGAATGGGACAGAGAGCAGTAACAAACTTTCAGTCTGTATTATTCTGCAGACTGGCACAATGGAGTGACCTTTGAATCCACCCGTTAAATGGTTCACAATAATTTTAACCTCTATGGCGTTTGTTAAAGCTGCAGGTGTAGGGCTCTTGGTACCAAATCAAGCAGTGGTAAATGTGTAGGATGCTGTATAGCAATGTGTTATGGGATGCAGGGACTGTGTGAATGGATCAATAGGATGACTGTGTACAGAGAAAAATCAGTAAATGTGTTTAAAAAGCCTCCTCTTTCTGCAAAGGAACAATGGAGCTGTCAGTAATTTAAGATAATACAACAATGAGGAGAAGTCATATTCTGAACCTCAGTCCTCCCAGGGGACCTTTGCGTATTAGGGCCCTGCTGAAATGTTACAGGGAAAACTACGTTGACTAACTGTGAAGAATGTGTGTTTTCATGCTTATAAATACCAGTATACTGAAAAATAAATAGCTTTTTATGTTCTGAGTGACAGAAGTTGCCCAACCTTTGTAACAGCCACGGATGGATTAAAAGTAGCCAATTAAAGTGCCTTATAACAAAAACAAAAAAAAAAGCTGCAAAAATGCTTTCAAATGCCTATGACAACGTATAGATCTTTAATTGTACAAATATTTTGCAGGATAGAGTTGAACATGATTTTTTTGGATAGCTGTCTCATCTCACATAAAGTTATTAGCAGTGTCTCCTGTTTTTTTTATATTATGCTCACAAGTTAGTGAATAGTGTGCGTAGTTAAAAGCAGTGAAGTACTAGAGAATATGTGCTTGTTCACTAAATGTAGAAAATATCTAATGGATTTTGTAAAGTGCTGTTACATGTGACAGGGGACATAGTTATGAATTTATACAAAGAAATAGTCATTTTACTTTGGCAAGCATCATAGTTTTGGGGATAATTTATCAAATAGTAAATGTTAAACTAGTGATGTGATTTTTCTGTATGAATGGAGCTTGGATGATGGGAAGTTTTTGTTTTCAATTTGTCTTCTACTTCTTTCAATTACTACTTGGCCAGAGATTGGGAAATGCAAAGTTTCCTGCTTTAAATTAACAGAAGCAAAATATTGCTGATTTGCTGTCACAGATACAGGGGAGAAAAAAAGATATGACAATCAAAACGATTGCCAGCATTCTGGCCAATAATTTGACAATATAAGGCCCCTGTTCCAGACTCAAACTCAAAAAAGAGATAGTACATAAGATTTTATAGTTTTGTTAAAGAATTAGCTAAACTCATCACTACAGGATTTAGTGTAGATGTACTGTATATATTAACAGGCTATTTTTTTTCATCTTCTAATTTGTATGTACTTTAGATCAATAAAAGAAAAAAAAAAAAAACGACTTATTTTAATATCAAAATAATATTAATTTGAATATATAATCATGTAATAGCTCTAAAATTACAGAATGTTACAATACTACAGAATACATTTTATTTTAATTAAAAAATGTCTTAATTCAACTGGAAATAGAGACAGTCTTTGACTCCTTTTAAACTCTCCATGATCCCCAGTTTTTTTTTTTTTTTATATATATATATATATATATATTTGATATTTGATGGTTAGGGAGAGCAAACTCTATCTTATATTAAATTTTCCATTACATTTTTTTAGTATGTGTTTATATTCATATATACCTATTATTAGTTTTATATATATATATATATATATATATATATATATATATATATATATATATATATATATATATATATATATATATATATATATATATACATACATATACACAGTATCTCACAGAAGTGAGTGCCCTCACATTTTTGTAAATATTTCATTCTCCTTTCATGTGACAACACTGAAGAAATGACACTTTGCTACAATGTAAAGTAGTTAGTGTACAGCTTGTATAACAGTGTCAATTTTCTCTCCCCTCAAAATAACTGAACACACAGCCATTAATGTCTAAACTGCTGGCAACAAAAGTTGATACACGCCTAAGTGAAAATGTCAACATTGGGCCCAAAATGTCAATATTTTGTGTGGCCACCATTATTTTCCAGCACTGCCTTAACCCTCTTGGGCATGGAGTTCACCAGAGCTTCACAGGTTGCCACTGAGTCCTCTTTCACTCCTCCATGATGACATCATGGAGCGGGTGGATGTTAGAGACCTTGTGCTCCTCCACCTTCCATTTGAGGATGCCCCACAGATGCTCAATAGGGTTTAGGTCTGGAGACATGCTTGGCCAGTCCATCACCTTTACCCTCAGCTTCTTTAGCAAGGCAGTGGTCGTCTTGGAGGTGTGTTAGGGGTCATTATCATGTTGGAATACTGCCCTGCAGCCCAGTTTTTGAAGGGAAGGGTCCATGCTCTGCTTCAGTTTGTCACAGTACATGTTGGCATTCATGGTTCCCTCAATGAACTGTAGCTCCCCAGTCCCGGCAGCACTGGGGAGCTACAAATTATTCTGTCTGAGTTCTAAGAAACAGATGAATGAAAAAGTACACAAACATTAACTGGTCAAGCAAGTGTCGCTAAGTAGGATGAGGATGAAGCATTTCACAGAGCTCCAAGATGTTGACATTTGGTATGTACTATTTAGCAAAATATTTAAGGGTTATTGTGCTCCTTAACTTTAGCCACAAATATTTTTAGCTACATTGACAATCTTTAACTCTTTCCATTACATATTTAGGATGTAGTTATTACTGTCTTTGTTACCCTTCAGGTTACTGTTTGCTGAAAGCTTACAGGACTGTCGTAGCAATTGGGGGTGATGGGATTCGGCTGTCTGCTGTTTACATTCAGCCTGACAGATTTGTATTTTTAGAACGAAAAAAAAATATGAGTGAATGTATCAGTGTCTTCATAAGCTAACTTTCTGCTGATATACCTTGCTATGCTCAGTAGAATAATGGATTCCAGAAAATCAAGTCTAGTTTAAGACACTTGAATGCCTGCCAGAATAAAGAGTACTTTACACGCTGCAAAAAGATTTGTATATGCAGCAGACTGCACGTTATGGTCATACAAGGTCCTATAGCAATAAGAAAAACAGCTATACAATTCTCATCAACAAATTATTTTGAGGCATGGATGGATTCTACAAAGCTGCATAAGTGTCCTTAAAACTAAAGGCTAGTACATCTAGATTGCTATACTAACATTGCATGGCTATTACAGCAGCTCCTCTGGAACTGTCAGTTTTTTTTTCATTCAGCCCTGCTGGGTTGAACAAAAAAAACTACTAGTGTGTACTAGGCTTAAAGTGGAGTTCCACCCCAAAAAAAAAAAAAAAATATTAATGTGCTTAAAAAAAAATAAAGAAAAAACATTTGGAGAAATATTTTTTTTTTTTACTCACTTCTAAATGCCTGTTGCTAGGTCGTCCCTAATAGTCTGCCTCCTTCGGCACCTGGGCTCCTGACGTCACTTCCCTTGGTGCAGGAAGGGAGATCGCATCTCCCCCCTCCCTCTTGTCAATCATCTGGGACACGGGACAGGTCCCAGATGATTGCTCAGCCAGTCACAGCGCGTGGCTCGCACATGCGCAGTGGGTGCCTGGCTGTGAAGCCACAGCCGGGCACCCACAGTTAAAATGCCAGCGCCGCCGAGCAGAGGGGGAGATGAGCGGGGCTTCGATCCCCCGCATCGCTGGACCCTGGGATAGGCAAGTGTCTGATTATTAAAAGTCAGCAGCTGCAGTATTGTAGCTGCTGACTTTTCATTTATTTTTATTTTTTTTAAGAGGAACACCACTTTAGGAAGTTCAACTTTAAGTTGAACAATATCAGCTTCAGTCAAGTGTGCTGCAGTTTGCAAAGCTTCAGCTAGGATGTCACTTCCTTTGAGTTGACTAATCAATTTGGGGTCTACATAGGACATGAATTTATCTTTCTGTCACAGCATTCACAGAATGCTCCAGAAGGGAACTTTTTCTCTTTGTTACAAATGATTCCACCATTGTGGTTTGGTTTGAAAATAATTAGTTTGTTGGCAAATCATGATCCAGAGAGTAGACCTGTTCAGTCCAAATAAAAGTGTTTGAAGGAGAAAATGGCAGAAAAGAGAATGATTTAATTGGAGTGGTATGCTGTGTGACATCACTTATCCCCAAATTAGAAATGTGAGAATAGAAACACAGAATTTCACAACATTGTTTTACTTTCAATTTCTTTCTTAAGATTTTTCGACAAGAAACTATACAATCCAGTACATTATAACAACTGGTATACAGATTAGGCTGGATACAAGCCGTTCAATTATCGATTAGGAACAATTTGTAAGTGATAAAGAAGCAGTTGGAAATGAGCAGCAAACATGCCGCAAAAGCTTAACTATTACCTTTATCGCCCGTGGGGGACGGTTCGTTCCCCATTGGTGAGAATATGAATAACTCTTCTGAGCAAGAAACATGTATAATGAATAGGATCAAGAAAAATTTAAGGTAAAAACTGTTAACATTTGGAGAACATGTTCATTCAACCCAAACACCAGTGATACAACTGGATAAACCAATATATATGGTGAATTACATTAGAAATTGGGGTAGGTGAGCATCACTTTCCAATATTTGTGAGCGATGCATTGACCAATCGCATTACCCAAGAGCGTAAAACCCTGATCAACATACAGCTCTACAATTTGTAAGTAATGCAAAATAGAGGGGAGTGGCAAGTCACCCCAAGGGTGCTGCCATGGTTGTGTCTGGAACACGCGTAGCCAAAAGACAGAGCTAGGAAAATAGCTTGGGTTGTATAGCCCCCTTTAGATCCCAGATTCCATCAGAGCATAAAGGTATAAATTTATATCCAACATATAATGGTCAGTTGGAGTTTCCAAAGGTCAGACTCAATAAAATAAGGTGAAATATGAAAGAGGCAGGAAAAAGAAAACGACAATGAAAGAGAAGAAAAGCATGCCAGACAAGGGAGAGGTTAGACACCACGGGGACATTATCCACAAGAGATAAACCATGGTTTACACAGACTTACTGTATGTAAATAATTGGCCCAGGGATCCCAGACCATTTTACATTTCTAACCGCCTTTTCTTGAGTAACTATCCATGAAATAATTCACTTTGCTGCCACAAAGGATACAGAAGGCTATTTCCATGCTCAGGCAATTGTAATATTAGCTCCCTAAAACATAAAGTGGATCAATTTCTGGGTACTTTTGGGAATCTTCTCCACCTTTTCATTTAATATTGCAATTTAAGGCGATTTGGGGATTGCCGACCCTGTGATCCTTTGCAGCAAATTAAATAGTTTGTTCCCATAACCTCTTATACGGGGGAAATGCAACTAAACCCCCTGAGCATCTTGCCTGTGGCCAATTATGGCTCTCCTCGCTGCCAGCATTGTGATTGGCCAAGCATGCGGGGTCACAGTGCATGCTTGGCCAATCATGAGCCAGCAATGCACTGCGATGGCGTAGTGCATTGTGGGCCGTTCGTGCCACACGAATTTAATGCGAATGGTCCACAAAGTTCTAAATTCGTTAAACAGACGAACGGCCGATGTTCGAGTCGAACATGCGTTCGAATCGAACGCCAAGCTCATCCCTACAGAGGAATTAAAAAAGCTAATAGTGCTGAATCATTTAAAAAACTTTAATAATATTTTTTTTTAAAAAGGTATAAAACTCAAATTTGTTAAGGCACTAGCTCTGGTGCACTCAGATCGTATACATAGCAAATTCAGGGTGTGCAGCCCCTTAAGGATTGCTTGGCTGTTGTGGTAATAACGAACATACAGGGTAGAATCTTCCTGGATGTGCTTACTGACATCATTAGGTCCCGCCTAGGTTGAAGATTACATTTAACCCTTAAAGCTACAGTTCACTGTAACTTAAAGTGATTGTAAAGTGTTGTTTTTTTTAGCTAAAAATAACATACATGTTATATTTAAAATAAATAAGAAGTAGCGCTAAACCCTGATATCGCAATCATGAATAATCATATGGAAAATGTGTCATGAAAACAATTAAACATGCAGTTAATAAAATATGAGCAAAATAAAATGAAAACATTTTAAAAAATCAATCATGTGAACTTGATATAATGAAATAGGTACAAAATCCAGTGTTAGGTGAACATAAAAAAAGACCTTTCAATGAAAAAGTCCTTATCCTTATCCAATAATAAACAAGAGTGTCCATAAAGTGCAAAAAGGTGTATAAGTAACGTTATTGATGAAATCCACCACCAAGTACCAACAATTAGCATACGATTCTTACCAGATAGCGTGGACCATAAATTATAATGTTCATAAAAGCACAAAATAACCCAGTATCCGAGATGGGTGGTGGCTGCTCAGCAGCAGCTCCAAATGGATTGGGAAAAAAAATGAACATGCATAGTGAAGCCTGCCAACATTTAAAGAGGAACTGCAGTCTGCTCGCATAATTTTTAATAAAAACATCTTTGCTATTCTGAAGCTTCCCTCCAACCACTTTGCATATTATTTTATATATATTGTAATTCTGTACTTGCCAAATATGCTGCAGAAATCTCCCTCCACTAAGTTTGGCTGCAATAATTTTAACTGTGGGCAGCTGAAGCTGCTGCCTGTTCACTTCCTTGATTTACACAGACACACAGAGGCACTCCTACAGCTCTGCAGCTCTCATTGGCCCTCCTATAACTCATCCCCCCTCTCTTCCTGGCAAACTCACACCAGAGCTAGAGTGAGATATATGCATGATGTCATAAGCCAAGGTTTTTTCCATGAAACAGGAAGCGGGCTGTAAAAGGTATTTACTGGCAGAATTTTTTTTTTTACTATCCAAAGTTAAAATAACAAGGGCAGAAGATTTAATAGATGAAAAGTTGAAAAAATGACTGAAGTTGCGCTTTAAGTTATTTTATTTAAAATATTTAAGAAGTACCTTTAATAGGTTGTAAACAGGCACAAACAAGTCAAAAACAGCAGACTGTAAGCTCATGAGACAGGAATGCCGTGGGTAATGGCTAAGCAAGCGTGATGTCTTCAGTAACAGCCAATCTGACGCCTTTCATCATCGGTGATGTCTTCCCAAGGGCACGTCGAACATCAAGTAACAAGTTATACTTACCTGCTCTGTACAGAAAATTTGTATAGAGCAGCCAGGATCCCTCCCTCCTGTTGAGTGCCCCACAGAAAGCGGCTTGCTATGTTGGCACCCGAGCCAAGCCACAACTCCCTGTGTCCAGTCATAAACGGAGCTGCGGGTGGTTCGGCCCAACCCCCTTCTCTCCCCATTGACTGACTGACTTTGATTGACATCAGTGGGAGCCAGTGGTGCTGCGCTGGTATCTCAGCCAATGAGGTGGGGAGTCCCGGACAGCCAAGACAATCCTAAAACATTGCTGGATCTAGATGGGGCTCAGATGAGTATTGGGGGGGCTGCTGCACACAGAAGACTTTTTATCTTAATGCATAGAATGGGGGTGAGGCTCCAGCTTTTCAACCTGTATTGTTTGTGATTTTAAATTGATTGTAAGTGTATTTTTTTCGTTAAAAATAACAAACATGTCATACTTACCTGCCCTGGGCAATGGATTTGCACAAAACAGCCCAGATCCTCCTCTTTTCAGGTCCTTCTTCAGTGCTTATGGCTCCTCCCTCCTGTTCAGTGCCCCCACGGCAAGCAGCTTACTATTGGGGCACCCGAGCCAAGCCACAGGTCTCTGTGTCTATTCAGACACAGAGCCATGGCCTGGCCCTGCCCCCTTTCTCTTCTCATTGGCTGGCTGACTTTGATTGACAGCAGCGGGAGCCAATGGTACTGCACTGCTATCTCAGTCAAGGAACAAGGGAGTCCTGGGCAGCCGAGACACTCCTGAAACATCACCGTATCTACAGGGACCTCAGGTAAGTATTAGAGGGGCCGAGGTGGGCTGCTGCACACAGAAGGCTTTTTAGCTTAATACATAGAATGAATTAAAATAAAAAACCTTCTGCATTTACAATCACTTTCACAGTTTTAACATCATTACATTTTGTTATTAAAGTCTGTGGCTTGTCTATGGTGGAGTAAGACATACTCTGCTCATCTCCATCCCTGCAGCAACTCTCCTCTGTATTCCCCAGGGTGAATACAACCTTATCATCCAGCACAATGGAGAGGAAGAAGACTTCAGAACCTCCAGGAAATCAATCAAGGCCCCAGAGTGGGAAAATCAGTGCAGAATCGACGTCAATACTCCAAATCATTTGGTGGAGGGGGGATTATGGCTTGGTGTTGTTTTTCAGGGCTTGGGCTTGGTCCCTTAGTTCCAGTGAAGGGAAATATTAAAGCGTCAGCGTACTGAAATTTGTTTAACAATTTTATGGTCCCAATTTTGTGGGAATAGTTTGAGGATGGCCCCTTCCTGTTCCATCATAACTGCGCACCAGGTCCATAAAGACATGGATGAGCAAGTTTGGGGTGTAGGAACTTGACTGGCCTGCACAGAGTCCTGACCTCAACCTGATAGATGAAAGAAAAAAGGCACCTCTGAGTGCAGAATTAAAACTTTTAATATCCCCAAAAAAGATTAAAAACACTTACAGAATCAAGGATAAGAAGAGGCATAACATGGATGTATGAAGCAGGTGATCCGGCATCAGGAGGTCCCAATGTATCATCACAGCTTTCCAGGGAGAACGATATGCAGCAGCAGAAGGTCCCAAGATAACCAGCAGGTGAACACCCCAGGCACTGGGAACACTGGTGAAGCAATCGTGCTGTCTGAGACAGCGTGGAGCATTAATCCTGCAAATGGCTTCAGCGGGAGGGGACGACAACCAGCGTGGACCGCAAACAGAAAATATGTAATCAAAATGGGATGTGTTTCGGAACTACTGATTGGTTCCTTCTGCAAGTCAATGACCTTGGCTTAAATAAGGAACCAATCAATAGTTCCGAAACGCATCCTATTTTGATGACATATCTCCTGTTTGCGGTCCATACTGGTTGTCGTCCCCTCCCGCTGATGCCATTTCCGAGTTTCATTTACTGAGGTAAATAATGGGATAATGCAGCCTGCAAAGGCTGAAACAGCAAAATTCTTATGAATTTAATGAAGCATCGTCTGGCATGGTGGTGAAAATGTGGTATTGCAATCAGCCATGTCAGGGGTGACCACTGAGATGTGTGCCATTGCTCTTAGCAACCATGACAGGTGCAACAGAGGTGTCCCTGGAGACGTCACAAGAGCTCATGGTGTCTGAGCTTGACGTTTGCCAGGACAACTGTGCAGACACCTCAATGGGTGAGAGTGTCTTATGAGATAAAAAGGGATATATTAGGTGTTCCAGGAGACTCAAGCTGGTAATGAGCTGAGACAGCCTGTGAAAGTCAAGAATGGTGTTGGGAAATGTATTACTGACAATGTTGCTGGTTTGATGTCTCCCATGGCAACCACAGGCAGTGCCGCAGAGTTGCCTCTGGAAACCTCACTAGGACTCATTGTGTTGGAGCTGGCAGTGGTCCAGGACAGCTCTGATATTGCGCAAGCCGGATAAAGGCAAGCAAAGGGCCGTGGATTGGAGACCCCTACTCTACATTATGAAACATCTTGTGGTGGCCTTGTGAGCAAACAACATTATAAAAGGAGTCCAGGTTGGCACTGACACTCATAAACTGGGGCTTTTTCCTTACTCAACTGTCTATTAGTCTGTCCAACATCATGGCTGAATTTGAGTACTTTGGAAACCTAAGCAATTTCAAGGTCAATGCTTCCATATCTGAAATACAGAACTTATCCCTTGTTCACCAGGTAGGGCCCAAACTCAACAGGGAGTTTCTTTTCAAGGTCAAAATTGCCCATATTATCTACCTGGGTACATGCATCCCAGCCGATTTCATGGCCCTCTATCACTTATACCACTTCAGCACTGGAAGATTTGGCTTCTGAATGACCAGGCCATTTTTCACGATTTGGCACTGCTTCGCTTTAACTGACAATTGCGCGGTCGTGCAACACTGCACCCAAACAAAATTGACGTCCTTTTTTTCCCAAAAATAGAGCTTTCTTTTGGTGGTATTTGATCGCCTCTGCAGTTTTTATTTTTTTTGCACTATAAACAAAAAAAGAGCAACAATTTTGAAAAAAAAACCCCACAATATTTTGTACTTTTTGCTATAATAAATACCCCCATTTTTTTTAAAAAAAGCTATTTTTTTCTCAGTTTAGGCCAATTTATTCTTCTACATATTTTTGGTAAAAAAAATCACAATAAGTGTATATTGATTGGTTTTCGCAAAAGTTATAGAGTCTACAAAATAGGGGATAGATTTTTTTATTATTATTATTTTCTATTACTAGTAATGGCGGCGATCTGTGATTTTTATCGGGATTGTGGCATTATGGCGGACACATTGGACACTTTTGACACATTTTTGGGACCATTGGCATTTATACAGCATTTATACAGTGATCAGTGCTATAAAAATGCACTAATTACTGTAAAAATTTCACTGGCAGGGAAGGGGTTAACATTAGGTGCGATAAAGGGGTTAACTGTGTTCCCTGTGTGTGTTTCTAACTGTAGGGGGAGGGGACTGACCTAGCGGAAATGACAGATCTTGGTTCCTGGCTATTAGGAACTCATGATCTATCACTCCTCACAGAACAGGTATTTGTGTGTTTACACACACACTTCCTTGTTCTGCCTCTCGTGCCCGCGATCAATCGTGGCTGGCGGTTATCGCTACCATCGGCCACGAGCACTGGCACTCCCCTAGTGCAGCGGGCATGTGCGCGTGCCTTCTGCTATCCCGATCCCACAAGCTGAAGTATAGCTACGACTACTCGCAGGGTCATGCCGATCTCCCGCAGTATAATAATGGCGGCTGGTTGGCAAGTGGTTCAATTATCTCTAAATACTAACACAAGTCTTCAAGGGCTTGGGGCAGTGGAGACTCCCACATCTCATGATTTGGTTACATTAATACATTGAAAATGGGTATCTTAATATAAGAAGCGGGGAAGGAACGTAAATTCCACTCAAAAGTTCCCTTTTCCAATTACAGACACAGATCCTTAAATTTATTTGGGGAGCCTGTGATCCACATCTGAAAATGGTAGCTCTCACTAAATCATAATCCATGGGGGGGGGTTTGAGCCTCCCGAACTCTATCATAAACAGACTATGCTGACTAGATTATTTGACTGATTTCACTACAGGTTGGACAAGAGGATTAGGGATGGCACGGACACCCCTCCATCCATCCATCCATGCTCAGCCATCCTTCCATGCTCAGCCATGGCCTGCCATACTCTGCAATACCCTGCAATACCCTGCCATACCCTGCAATACTCTGCAATACCCAGCCGTACCCAGCCATACCCAGCCATACTCGACCATGCTCAGCCATACTTGGCCTCTGTATGTGGCCAGGCTGTGACCAGCTTTTTCAGCCAGCGACTCCCTACACCATAAGAATGATCATAATGGCTGTTCCACTGCTTGATCGTTCTTACAGGAGGCGAGAGGGGATGACCCCCCACCACCCTCCACTGCTTCTACCGACTCTGTGTTTTTTTTTATTTCAGACTTTCCAGCCTAGAAAAAAGAAAAAAAGGCTAGGCATGACAGCCTGAAAGAGGACCTGCCATGCCATATTCCTATCACAAGGGATGATTACATTCCCTGTAATAGGAATAAAAGTGATCAAAAAAATTATTTTTGGGAAAAAAGTGTCAAACTAAAATAAATAAAGTAAAATGAACCAGGATAATTAAAGCACCCCTGTCTCCGTGTGCTCACATGCAGAAGCGAACGCATATGTAAGTCCAGCCCACATATGAAAACGGTGTTCAAACCACACATGTGAGGTATCGATGCAAATTTTAGAGCGAGAGAAATAATTTTGGCTCTAGAACCCATCTGTAACTCAAAACATGTAACCAGTAAAAAAATTTAAAACGTCGCCTATGGGGATTTTTAAGTAGTGAAGTTTGGCGCCATTCCACGAGCGTGGGCAATTTTGAAGGTTGACATGTTAGGTATCTATTTTCTCGGCATAACTTCATCTTTCACATTATGCAAAAAATTGGGTTAACTTTACTGTTTTGTTTTTTGTAAAGCACAAAACAGTTTTTTTTCCGAACAAAGTGCATTTGAAACATTGCTGCGCAAGTACCATGCGAGATAAAAGTTGCAATGACCGCCATTATATATATATATATATATATATATATATATATATATATATATATACATATAGTTACATAGTTAGTAAGGTTGAATAAAGACACCAGTCCATCCTGGGTGAGTGTCTACAATTGTCCCTATCCCTGTACATTGCACAATCACATTGGTCCCTACTCTCAAGGAGCCCACAATCCAAGGTCCCCATTCATATACTAGGGCCAATTTTGGACAGAAGCCAATTAACCTACCAGCATGTCTTTGGAGTGTGGGAGGAAACCAGAGTATCCGGAGGAAACCCACGCAGGCACAGGGAGAACATGCAAACTCCAAGCAGGTGGTGTCATTGTTGGGATTTGAACTAGCTGCCCCTTTTACTGCTAGGCGAGAGTGCTAACCACTACACCACTGTGCCGCCGTGCTGTGTGTGAGAAATAACCTGCTAATATGAAAATTTTGTGAAAAAAATAAATAAAAAAAATCTTGATTTTGCAAAGAATTGTGGGAAAAAATGACAACTTCAAAAAACTCACCATGCCTCTTTCTAAATACTTTGGAATGTCTTCTTTCCAAAAAGAGGTAATTTGGGGGTATTTTTACTTTTCTGGCATGTTAGGGTCTCAAGAAATGAGATAGACCGCTAGTACTTCAGGTGTGATCAATTTTCAGATATTGGCACCATGGCTTGTGGACTCTATAACTATCACAAAGATCGAATAATATACACCAATTTGTACTTATTTTTACCAAAGATATGTAGCAGTATAAATTTTGCCCAAAATGTATCAAGAAAAATTAATAATTTGCTAAATTTTAAACAGAAACAAAGAAAAAAATATCATTTTTTGGTTATTAAATCCAAGGGTTCACATACTTTTCCCACCTGCACTGTGAATGTTTACATGGTGTGTTAAATAAAAACATGGTAACATTTAATTCTTTGTGTGTTAGACCACATTTTATGACCAATTTGTGCAGAACTCCATATCATTCCAAAAGGTTCACATACTTTTTTTGCAACTATATATATATATATATATATATATATATATATATATATATATATATATATATATATATATTATATTAGACTAAAAAATCTGAAATAAACTGTGCTTATGAGAAACAAAAACAAAAAAATTGCAGCTGCAACAATCATGTGAGATATTATCACCAAAATGAAATAAGTGAACAAGTATGTTGCGCTTAAATGAAATAAACAAATAAATACATTTAAATAAATAATATAAACAAGTGAGTCCAAGAGTCACAAACGTGACACAATAGTGAAAGCTTGAATGCTGTGTCAGCAACTTCCTCCACCTTGTGCGATCACCACCAAAAAAATAGGATGTGTCCTCCCGAATGATATTGCTAGTAATATATGTCTGAAGAACATTATAAGATTTGTATATTTACAATATTCATATAGTATAATATTATAATGTTAAATTACTAAGGCAAACTATATTCCTCAAGTATCACAAAATATATTTTATTCTTTCTTATGTGTAAACTACCTGTATTGTACTTTCTTTTGGCATATGACAAAGCTTTTTGTTTGTTTGTTTTCCACTTGCTTACTGGGAACTTAAACCCCCCTCCTGCCCAGACTAATTTTCAGATTTCTGCGCTGACGCACTTTGAATGACAATTACGCAGTCATACAACACTGTACCCAAATGAACTTTTTATCCTTTTTTTCCCCACAAATAGAGCTTTCTTTTGGTGGTATTTAACCACTTAAGGACCAGGCCTCTTTTTCAGACTTGTTTAAAACAGTTTTTTTTGCTAGAAAATTACTTAGAACCACCAAACATTTTATATTGTTTTTTTTCTAACACCCTAGAGAATAAAATGGCGGTCATTGAAATATTTTTTTTCACACTGTATTTGCGCAGCGGTCTTACAAGTGCACTTTTTTTGGAAAAAATTCACTTTTTTGAATAAAAAAATAAGACAACAGTAAAATTAGCCCAATTTTTTTTTATATTGTGAAAGATAATGGTACGCCGAGTAAATTGATACCCAACATGTCACGCTTCAAAATTGCGCCCGCCCGTGGAATGGCGTCAAACTTTTAGCCTCAAAAATCTCCATAAGCGACATTTAAAAAATTCTACAGGTTGCATTTTTTGCGTTACAGAGGAGGTCTAGGGCTAGAATTATTGCTCTCGCTCTACCGATCGCGGCGATACCTCACATGTGTGGTTTGACCACTGTTTCCATATGCGAGCGCTACTCACGTATGCGCTCGCTTCTGTGCGCAAGCTCGTCGTGACGGGGTGTTTTAAAAAAAAAAAATTGTAAACATCCCTTGTAATAGAAAAAAGCATGACAAGTTTCTCTTAAATATGAGATCTGGGGTCAAAAAGTCCTCAGATCTCATATTTGGGCTAAAATGCAACAAAAAAAAAAAAAATAAAAAAAAAATAATCACATCTAAAAAATATATACCTTTAAGAGGTATGGGCGGAAGTGACGTTTTGACGTCGCTTCCGCCCTCCTATGGTATAGAGACGAGTGGGGGCCATATTAGCCTCACTTGTCTCTATGCCCAGCAGACGAAAGGACCCGATCGCCTCCGCCGCTACCGATGGCTCCGGTAAGCGGCGGAAGGTGCGGGAGGGCGGCGGGAGGGGGGGTGGCACCTCTCCCGCCACCGATAGCAGTGATCTCATGGCGAATCCGCCGCGGAGACCACCGTTATCGTACAGCCGACCGCCGCCTGAAGAGATGGATATCTCGGTTGTGGCAGCAGCTGCTGCCGTTACCGAGATATCCCTCTTCAAAAATAGGACGTACATCGTCGTGCGGCGGTCGGCAAGTGGTTAATCACAGCTGCGGTTTTTGTTTTTTGCTAAAAAAACAAAAAAAGATGGAAAATTTTGAAAAAAAAAATCATTTTTAATAGTTTGGTATAAAATGTTGCAAACAGGTAATTTTTCTGCTTCATTGATATGCGCCAATGAGGCTGCACTGATGGGCACTAATAGGCACAGTTAAGGCGGCACTGATAGGCACAGATAAGGTGGCACTGATGGGGACAGATAAGTCGGTACTGATGTTCACAGATAAGGCGGCACTGATTGTCACTGATAAGATGGCACTGATGGGCCCTGATGGGTGGCATGGATGGTTGGCATGGATGGGCACTGATAGGTACCACTGATAGATGGCACTGATGGGCACTGATAGATGGCACTGATAGGTGGCACTGATGAGCACTGATGGGAACTGGTAGATGTGCAGCATTGTTCAGGCACTGATTGTGGGCACTGATAGGTGGCACTGTGGGCACTGACAGATGGCACTGGGGGCAATGACATGTGGCACTGTGGGCACTGAGAGGTGGCACTGGTGGGCACTGGACGGCGGCACTTGTAGGGGGCACAGGTGGGCACTGAGGAGCTGGCGGCACATCGCAGTGATCGGGACTGATGTCCCGATCACTGCCATCGGTGATCTGACAGCGTGAGGAGAAAAAATAGCCGATTACCGGCTGTGTTGACATCACATGATCAGCTGTCATTGGCTGACAGCTGATCACGTGGTTAGGGGTCGGGATCGACCCCTTACTCCGATCTGTGATACAGCGAGTCTCATAGACTCACTGATCACAGAGCGTCCCGGCAATGCAGGTCCACGCCATAGCCATCATTGTAGCCCCAAATGAGAGACAAATGCCACAATAGTGTAAAACCTTTTTTACCAGGATTTAATAAAGGTAATACACTGACATGAAAAGACGATTAAAACAGCATGTACTGGACACAGAGGTAGATTCTCCAAACGTGATGAAAGAAAATGACGATATTGCTCAACCGGTTTCGTCGCTAATCGGACTTCTTCTGGAGCATGGCCTTCCACTGCATTCACAATACACTTTGGTTCAGAAGTGTGATTATGTGAACTTCTGAGACAACTGTTTTATTAGCTGTCAATCTCCCTACCACCCTTTCTTGCTACTTCATTTGGGACTTGATATTTGGACATTTGGTGTTTCATATATAGCAATTATTGTGAGCACCTGGTATATGTACCTTTTGTGTACGTATTTATTTGTGTGTTTCATCAATAAGATATGGGCATCTAAATAGAATTATATGACATTGCAAAAAACCCTCCAAACAATAGGGATTATGAGGTAATTCATAGTTTCCACCATGCACTCCTCCAACATCAGACAAGTGTGGGCCCATAATTCAGAAAAATAAGCACAACATTTCAAACACCACGCACCAAGATGGTGTCCTGGCCAATCTAGTGACCTCTCCAGCTCTAATATTTTGAGACACTGGATATTTGTTCTGGGTCAGTGACCTAGAAAGTATTGAAGCCATTGGATCAGCATTTCTGCCAAAAATGTAGTAAGGGTAGTGAGGGACATGTTAGAACTGGTAACATTCATACTTCCTTACTGTAACTTTTCTTAATTTTTTCTACAGCTGCTCTAAGCAGCTAAACATGTTCAGTTACAAGTTATAGGCAAGCAAATGCATCCCAGCACCAGAAATTCTTGATACCATGCAGACACATGCTTGTAAACCCTTAATGCTTAAGGGGAATTGATATCTTGTCATACCTGCCTACCTGGAATCCTATATTAAAGCATAAACACATTAAAAAATATAAAGTCATCAACTTAACCCCTGACAACAGAGGTAATGCCAGTGATCACTAGTAAACTGGAGAAATATATTTATTTTACACACACACATACATAATATGTATCATTTACTTCCGTGACATAGTGACAAAACTGCCACAAATTCAATATGAAATTACATATTTTCTTTTAAACTTTAGAGGCTTGGTCCTCACAAATTCTTGTTGGAAAATGTCTTTACCTGAGAACTACTGTTCCAAGAAAATTGTAATAATAAACATAGAAATACTGAAAAAACAAGAAGGCTCCAACTAGGTGATTTAAATGTCAATGACAATAAGACACGTCTTAATCGGAGCTCCTTGTTTATGGTAAAGTAATTGAGCTATCACAACCTTAGAAATAAGCTTATAGTCAATAGACAATTGAAGGTGAAATATGAAATCTAACATATTATAAAATCTCTTTGCAGTATATTTAGTTGTCATAACTGTGAGCTGAAATTGTACCTACTATGCAGAACTGAGAGTTTCATCTAGACAAATATAAAAGTTAAAATGACATAATACAAACTTTTTATATAATGGATCTGTTAAACACTGAGCTTGTTTTTTTCTGTGCCTGGAGTTTTTCTTTAATATGTTTTCAATATATGAGTTTTCCTCTTAATTCTCGTATACATCAGGTCAGAATCTTGTCAGCCGTGAACATTAATAAACAAAAAGAAGCCTGCAGATTTTGATAAATAGGCTGTGTATTGGGGCAGTTTTAGCAAAATTACTTCACCCTAAAGATACTACTGAAGGAAGCAAGATAGAAGGACAAACACTCAGAACTGATTAGAGAGGAAGGGGTGGGTGCGACAGTTTGGATGGGGTCTAGAAAAGCAGACAGTGAATAATGGCTAAAATGAAGAAATTAATTATTGCAAGGGACCTTTTTTCTTTTTGCTATGGGTGGACTTGTATATAGTAAGGCCTCCCAGGTTCCTGCAATCTTTCATTGTCAGGAGACGCCAAAAGATTGATTCAATTAAGATTAGCAGCATTGGGGACGTGGCAGAGGATTCGTTTAGATTAGATTGTCTTACTGAGAATCTGCTTCTGACCCTTCCATGGTCACCAATTTCTGCGATGAGATTAGTAGACAACATTGCTTGTTCTTAAATTCTGCAGGCATTGCTACGCCAAGGAATGCCACGGCTGTTCATGACAAGTTGTTTACCAGTCACTAGCTCTTCATGCTGACTTGCATTTTGCTTATATAACTGGCTTGACTCAAAGAATAGTTAGGTACTATATAATGTCAAAATGCATGTACCAACACCATAGATTTAATGGTACAAATTATCATTAATATTATTTTACATCTAAAAACAAATTTAATTTCAGGAATTTGAAAACAATAATCAAGGTCAAGGCCAACCATTTTAGAGTATTATATAAAGAAAAATAGTGAACCGCGTGAGAGGAGGCAATATCTCGGGTGTGTACACTACCACAACAAATTCCTTCCACCCAGAACTAACATGCCATTGGCCACATTCCCAATTAGACCCTGGCTGCATTTACAGCTAAAGCTCCTTGCCCTTCTGATTAGTTGGCATCCCCCCTCCAATATTTCTGTTTTACTAATCTGTGTGTTCAACTTGTAGACGTTGGTATGCCTATAGGAGGTCACATAATCGGGTCCATTTTCTTGCACTTAAATTGAACTCAGTGCTACAAAAAATATTGCTGGAGTTTACATTATAAACAGCCTGAACTGAATGATAGCATTTAGTAAAAACGTCCTTTCACTGTACAAAACTGTACTTTCCATTCAATGAGCATTAACCCTTTACTACAAATTTACTTTCCTTATGACCTTCATCAGGTTTAACCGCTTAGTGTTCTCATTCTATTTACTTACATTAGATCTTTACTGTGCACTCCCCATTAAAGTGGATGTCCAGTCAAAACATTTTGTTTTCGTTTTGTATGGAGCCGGGAAGGTTTAGAGCCTCTGTCTCAGTTTACCGCTGTCTGGAACTTCGCCAGAATGATTTCCTCTCACCCACACCATCTTACCAGCCAGCAAGAGAAGCAAACTCTCCAACAGCAACACAGACAAAAACAAAACTGGGCCATTAAGTGAGGAAAAATAGAATGGAACACAGAGTAAAAAACTGCACTGGCTTTCTAATAATTGTCCTTGTCCTCTATGTCCAAACCAAAAGGTTTTGAATTAAAATAAATGCACATTAAAACGTAACCACTTAATTATAGGGTACTTTCACCCCCTTCCTGCCCAGTCCAATATTCAGCTTTCAGCGCTGTCGCACTTTGAAAGACAATTGTGCGGTCATGCCACACTCTACCCATATGACATTTCTACCATTTTTTCCCCACAAATAGAGCTTTGTTTTGGTGGTATTAATTTCTGCTAAACAAATTTGAAAAAATTATTTGTTTCTGTTAAAAAAATGGTAAATAAGTATGTTTTCTCCTTCACTGATGGGCACTGATGAGGCCACACTGATGATGAGGTACTAATGTGCAGCACTGATAGGTGGCACTGATATGCACCACTGATGGGTACTGATAGGCGGCACTGATATGCAGCACTGATAGGTGGCACTGATAGGCAGTGCTGATAGGTGGCACTGATGGGCGGCACTGATGGACACTGATAGGCAGCACCGATGAAGAGGCACTGACAGGCATTACTAATGGGCACTGATTAGCATCCCTGATGGACACTGATTTCCATCCCTGATAGGCACTGATTGGCATTCCTGGCAGGCACTGATTGGAATCCCTGGTGGGCAATGGTTGGCATCCCTGTTAGGCACAGATTGGCACTTTAGGTGGGCACTTGTGGGAATCCTTGTTGGGTCTGCACTGATAATTGATGCACTGTTTATCTGCACAGACCCCTTTTGTCAGGCGGGCTCTGTCATCTTGTCAGTGCGACTAGATGAAAAGCCGATAACCTGCACTTCCTGGTTACGATGTGATCAGTTGTGACTGGATACAGCTGATCACATGGTAAAGAGCCACACACTGCACAACGGATCGCCATGCTGCGTGCCCTTAGCTTATCCTGCTGAACATCATATGACTCCCAGTCAGGATAATGAAACCCCCACCCCGGCCATAGGCCAAGCGGGATGTGGTAAACGTGATACTAAACACACACTGTTTAATTTACATTGTCCCTTCTATTTCTGTATGTGGATGATGGCACTGCAACTATTTTACTAAAAAAATCAATATACAGCTGTCACATGACCCACATTTTTCCCAGCCTGTCTGCAGGGAAACATAAGCAAGAGGAGTTTCTAGTGCTCTGCTGCTGGTCACATGTTCAAAAAATAAAAAAAACAGCCTTTGGTATACAGAGTTAAAGTGGTTGTAAACCCTTACAAACCACTTTGACCTACAGGTAAGCCTAGATTAAGGCTTACCTGTAGGTCCAAGAAATATCTCCTAAACCTACACGGTTTAGGAGATATTTACTAAAAGACAGGCACCGCTGTCTACGGCGCATGCGCCGTAGACAGTCGCGCGTAGGGTGCACTGTCGCTGTTAGCAGCATGCCGCTGCTAACGGCGATATGCCATTAGTGGTGGCTCCCATGGAGCATGTGCAGAGTTTCCACAACAGCTGCAAAATCCCTAAGGCCTCTTTTACACTGAGAGTGTTTTGCAGGCGCTATAGCGTTAAAAATAGCGCCTACAAAATGTCCTAAAACAGTGGTTCCATTCATTTGAGCATCAAAAAAAGCCAGAGGAGTGGTGCGCTGGCAGGGCTTCAGAAAAAGTCCTACCAGCAGCTTCTTTGGAGTGGTGAAGGAGTGGTGATCTCACCGCTCCTCCACCGCTACTCCCCCTTGAAATCAATGGGACAGCACTGCTAAATATAGCGCCACTTTACCACTGACGCCCTAGGCGGCACAGTGTGAAAGGGCCTTACTGAAAAGGTGGCATGAACTGAAGGTGGAGGTAGCGAGCAGCAGGATCAACCAGGTTTTTTGCAGAATACAGAAAAGGAATCTACTAGTGTGAACAGCATATAATAGAGAATTTATTGATAGTTTTTATGATGTGGGTTTAGTGACACTTTAACTTTGAAATAGACTCGCAGTGCACGTTAACCCTTTATATTGCATTTTCCATTTATTCTATTTTATATTTGTACTTTCTAAGGCGCGTACACACGGGCGGACTATCCGTCCAACTAAGTCCGTCAGACAATCCGACAGACAGTCCGTCCTACTTTTGAATGAACGGACTTGACCACACACGACGAACAGACAGTCCGCTGAAAGCTTGCGCGATGACGTGTACGGCACGTACGACGGGACTAGAAATTTGACGTCCAATACACTGCAATGCAACCTTCGGCCGTGTAAATCCTTTCTGAGCATGCGCCATACTTAGTCCATCGAACTAGCCTACTCACGAGCGGACTGTCCGCTGAAACCAAGTTTGGACGGACAATATTACGGAAATTCCGAAAGACTTAGTCCGCCAGACTGTCCGCTGAAAAAGTCCGCTGAAGCCCACACACGAGCGGATTGTCCGCTGAAACACGTTTCAGCGGACTAAGTTGGACGGACAATCCTCTCGTGTGTACGCGGCCTAAAAGTGTTTTTTTTATTTTTTTAAAGATGACTTTTAACTAGATTTACACAATTGCATGAATTAATTCCTCAAATATAATATAATAGAACAATATAATATACTCAAATATTTTGTACCTTTTATCATTTAAAATCAATCCTTGAGTTCCCAGCAAATCACTTTGCCTAAATTGAGATGATGCAATTAGTCTGCTGCAAGCAAAAGGTAACCGTTTCCCCTCCCCTCATGATTAGATTGCAATTTAGTAACTTTGTATCAAGTTACAAAGTGAGAGGCTGCAGAAAGGGCCTTATTTTTAGCAGACGTGTAAATAAAGCCAAGGACTGAAGAGGCACTATGCTGTGTAATTTCTCAGTGCTTTAAAGTGGTTCTAAAACCATTGCACAGAGCAGGTAAGTTTGACATGTTTCTTGTTTTATTAAAAAAAAAAAAAGCTTTACAGACACTTTAATTTTGGAAATAAAAGCAGCTGAAAACATTGCCAGGGGGAGTATTGTAATACGTTAATAAGAGATAAATACCGCTTATTGTTAAGCCAGATATACATCAATCAAAATGTGGCCAATACAGCAGTCTGGCTGAATTTCAATCAAACTATGGGCAGAATAGTTGTACAGCTGTTGATCTACCAATCAACTTCTGCACAATCAGCATGTTGAAAAATGTCTGTCCAATCAGCACCACAGGCTATAGGCGGCAGTGCTGATCAATCTATTCTGAGGGTGGGGAGGTCTTCCCTCTGTGAGAATACAATACCTTAGGGGAAGTGACTGGGGGAATTGAGTCATTTTTGCTAGTTGAACAAAAAAGGCTGCCCTATGCCTTCCCCTTACTGGCATACATTTAATTAACAAAAAAATATATCTGATGCTAGATCTGGTTTAAAAGGTAAGTTGCATCAAACGTTAAGTAACCTACCAAACCTTCAGTTGCATATTTACAGCTGCAGCTTGCCATCTTCTGTCATCCTGGATCTTTTAATTTTATGTACACAATAGAACCACATAGATTTCTATGGGATTTTCTTCCAAGACAAGAGACATCCCTGAGATGTAGGGATGGGCAAACAGTTCAACCAGAGCATGAGTTCAGGCCAAACATTTGCCTGTTCGGCCGTTCACTTGACACCCGAATTTGCAGGGTTCTCACCCCCACAAACACCTGGCGAACACCCTGAAATGCACTGAGTGCTGCACAGTGCATTCTGCACCTTGATTGGGCAAAGATTTTCCCAATCAGGGCGCAGTGTAAGCTGGTTGTTAAGGAGCGCGACCGGGAAGCCGGCCACGGCGTCCTTAACAACTAATGAGTCATCAGCTGTCAAAGGATTTCTGTTTACCGTAAGTTAAGTTCCGTCATAGGCTGCCTGCTCTCAGCTCTCCTCTCTCCCCCCTCACCCCCCTCCTTCCTGTCTGTAATCTCCCTTTCTGTATGTCTCCGGCCCGGCCCGGCCCCCCCGCTGCTATTATTGTAAAACCAAAACCTAAAATTGTCACCGCCAGTCCCTCTATTAGAGGTTGGCATAGCACACTGTGTAAGGCCACGTACACACGCGCGGACTGTTTGCCCAACCTTGTTCGTCAAACAGTTTCGGCAAACAGTCCGCTCAAAATTTGCATGAGCGGACTTGCCCACACACGAGCGGACTGTTTCAGCGAACTGTTTGCCAAACAGTTCGCTCAACTTTTGAAATGAACGGACTCGCCCACGTAAGGAGGAGGCAAATCCGCCCATTTCGAGCGCGTGTACAGGTAGGCGGGGCCCGCGAGGGAGACGTCGCGGGCTCCGCCGCCTGGAATGGGCTTAAAGGGGAACCCCAACGCCGAAAAAAATCGGCGTGGGGGTTCCCCCAAAGTCCACACCAGACCCTTGTCCGAGCACGCTACCCGGCCGGCCAGGAAAGGGGGGCGAGCGAGCGCGCCCCCCCTCCTGAGCCGTACCAGGCCGCGTGCCCTCAACATGGGGGGTGCCTTGGGGAAGGGGGGGCCGCGCGGCCCCCCCACCCCAAAGCACCTTGTCCCCATGTTGATGAGGACAAGGGCCTCTTCCCGACAACCCTGGCCATTGGTTGTCGGGGTCTGCGGGCGGGGGGCTTATCGGAATCCGGGAGCCCCCTTTAAGAAGGGGCCCCCGGATACCGGCCCCCCACCCTATGTGAATGAGTATGGGGTACAATGTACCCCTACCCATTCACCTGTGAAATAAAGTACAAAAAAAAACACAACACAGGGAAAAAATATTTAATTGCACAGCTCCGGGGGTCTTCCGTCTTCGGGGGTCTTCTCGCCGGACTCCTCCGCTATCTGTGTGTAGCTCTTTTGCTAGCGGAGGAGTCCGGCTTTCTTCCTCCCCGCCGCCGGCCTCTTCTCCCGACTTCGGGGGTCTTGTCCCCCTCTTCGGTTCTTCTGCCGCCGCTGCCTTCCGTTCTTCTGTCGCCGCCTTCCGTTCTTCTGCCGGGCCACATGGTCACATGGTATATGTCACATGGGTTGGTCACATGGGTTGATGTCACATGGGGACTATGACATCGTAAGGGGGCGGGGTCACCATGTGACCAACCCATGTGACATATACCATGTGACACCGCCCCATTGTCACTATATAAGTGACCGCACAGCGCGGCTCTGGCATTCCGGCCGGAGAGCTCGTCGAGTCAACATCTCCAGGAGAAGAAGAAGAAGAAGAAGAACAAGAAGAAGAAGAACAACAACAAGAACGGAAGGCGGCGGCGGCGACGACAGCGGCGACAGAAGACCGGGCCACCGCCTGTAAAAGAGCTACAAGAAGGCGCGGTGGCCCGGCAGAAGAACCGAAGGCGGCGACAGAAGAACGGAAGGCAGCGGCGACAGAAGACCGGGCCACCGCCTGCAAAAGAGCTACAAGAAGGCGCGGTGGCCCGGCAGAAGAACCGAAGAGGGGGACAAGACCCCCGAAGTCGGGAGAAGAGGCCGGCGGCGGGGAGGAAGAAAGCCGGACTCCTCCGCTAGCAAAAGAGCTACACACAGATAGCGGAGGAGTCTGGCGAGAAGACCCCCGAAGACGGAAGACCCCCGGAGCTGTGCAATAAAATATTTTTTCCCTGTGTTGTGTTTTTTTTGTACTTTATTTCACAGGTGAATGGGTAGGGGTACATTGTACCCCATACTCATTCACATAGGGTGGGGGGCCGGTATCCGGGGGCCCCTTCTTAAAGGGGGCTCCCGGATTCCGATAAGCCCCCCGCCCGCAGACCCCGACAACCAACGGCCAGGGTTGTCGGGAAGAGGCCCTTGTCCTCATCAACATGGGGACAAGGTGCTTTGGGGTGGGGGGGCCGCGCGGCCCCCCCTTCCCCAAGGCACCCCCCATGTTGAGGGCACGCGGCCTGGTACGGCTCAGGAGGGGGGGCGCGCTCGCTCGCCCCCCTTTCCTGGCCGGCCGGGTAGCGTGCTCGGACAAGGGTCTGGTGTGGACTTTGGGGGAACCCCCACGCCGATTTTTTTCGGCGTTGGGGTTCCCCTTTAAGCCCATTCCAGGCGGCGGAGCCCGCAACGTCTCCTTCGCGGGCCCCGCCTACCTGCACACGCGCTCGAAATGGGCGGACTTTCCGAGCGGGAACAGTTTGCTCATTTCGAAAGTAGCCTACACACGGGCGGACTGTTCGCTCAAACACAGTTTCAGTGGACAGTTTTTCGGAATTTCCGAAAGACTTTGTCCGTCCAACTGTCCGCTGAAACTGTCCGCTGAAAGCCCACACACGGGCGGACTGTCCGCCCAAACACTGTTCAGCGGACAAGGTTGGGCGAACAGTCCGCCCGTGTGTACGCGGCCTAAGTTGTTTTGAAAAACGAGTGTTCTAAATACCGAATTTCAGCTGTCTTCAGGCCGGTCACGTGACTTCGAGTCACTTTACAGCTCTGATGGATGGCTTCTGCGGAGGAGACAAGCGTCCACATGATCTCCCCAGCTCCTCCCACAGAATCCATCCATCGGAGCTATAAAGACTGGCCTGAAGGCAACTGAAATTCAGTATTCGCAATGCCCATTTTTCAAAACAACTTACACAGTGTGCTATGCCAGCCTCTAAGAGAGAGGCCAGCATAGTCTTATAGAAATACATTAACAACCACTTTAAGTCTAACTTCATGAAAACCATACCCCCATGCAGAGAGTAATTCTAAGATCATTAGAAACAGATTGTTTTGTTGACTGTAGAGCCCACCACAAACAAAGCATGAGATATATTGGCAAGGTCAACTTATGGTGCGTACACACGGCAGGACTTTCCGGAGGACTAGGTCCGAAGGGATTAGTTAGTCAGACAATCCGATTGTGTGTGGGCTAGTCTGATCATTTTTCAAAAAATGAATCTGATGGACCTAGAAATAGAACATGTTTCAAATCCATCCGACGGACTCAATTCCAATAGACTAAAATCTGGAAAACTGTTCATCTGTGTGCTGGTCCGATGGACCAAATACGACGCAAGGGAAGCTATTGGCTATTGGCTATTGAATTTCCTTGTTTAGTCTCCTTGAAGTCATCACGTTCAAAACTAACGGACTTACAAACTGTCTTAGTCCGTTCGTGTGTGAGCAAGTTCGTTCGTTCGGAAGGTCCATCGGAACTCCACTGAAAGTCTGTCGGGAAGACCATCGGACCTAGTCTGCCGGAAAGTCCGGTCGTGTGTACGTGGCATTAGAGATGAGGTTTAATTCCAAATTCTCCATAATACAATCAGACATAGCCCAAATTTCAAAAAGAGTTAGCGAGTACCCCTGACCGATGAAGACACAATCTTATTCAGCTTTCTTTGATTTAAAATAGATAATTCATAACATATTAGACACAGCATTTATGCACTATGCGTTTTACCTTCATATCCTGTTTGCACCCTGCATATACTGATATAACTGGGAGTAAGCAAGACCCATTGCTGTTTACAGTAACTTTCTATAGCAATTTTTTTTTTATAAAAAAAAAAAAACGACTTGAGACTTGATCATGATACCAATAAGCAGTTATTGATTTGGTTAGTATATAAAAAAATACCTTTTTTATATAAATGTTATAAAAAAAAAACATTTTCTGTATTATTAAACGGTGGTTCGTGTATAATAATAAACCTAATTCAACAAAAATGCAAAAACCTTCACTTGTGATGGGGTTAAAAATTAACATTAATGTCTTCAATAAATAATAAATATTGCAAGATGTAAAATATTTTACATTTTAGAATAAGCAATTTTGTTCTGGATTTATGTTTTATTTATCTAAAAATTGTAAAGTGTTTTGTTCAAATTGTATAACACAGACCACATTGAACAACATGAAATAGTCAGGGGATCAGTGACCTAAGGCTTTGTTTAAATATTAATGTAACTATAATTAATTATACAACATTCTTCTATTCCGTTTACAACAACATTAAACTGATTTTAGTCAGCAAAATCATATTTGAAATCCTGAAATATATAGTATGCTAGACAGCACCCTTTATAAATCGTTCTACTGTTGCCCTGCAATCCACCTATTACACAGTCAATTAATGTATTCATTAGATTATCTTTTCAAAGTAACAGCGAAAGCATGTCCACATTTAAACATCATATTTTAGGCTGCAGAGCTCTGCCCCAAGTCTGATTGTGTCCTAGATGTAAGATAAATCTATTTAACATCTTAACATGATGGTCGTCAGCTCCTATGTACACTCTGTGATAATTTTTCCTTCATTAAAATGCATAAGTTCTCTTTACTCAATCATCCCAGGATGTAAGCTTAATACCCTAGAGCCACATTCATTCATTATACATGTACATTGTCCTTACAATTATTGATAATGCTTTTCACAATAGTTATTTTACATACATTAACTTTTGCAGTTTTATTAGGGCTAAAGATACCTTTATGATTTCTGAATATATTGCTGAATTATAAATTAAATCTCCAAGGGCTCTGGTAGATTTTTCTTCCCTCATTCTTAGTTAAAAGCTCTGTGTCAGATGCAATGCTACACATCAGTTTTTTCTTTTTTTATGTAGAACAAGAGCCTGTTTTATCCCCAGGATTTATGATTAGTAGGATATGTTACTTGTGCCTGGATTAAGCATGAAAACCAAATCCTACTGCATGAAAGAACTTACTAGACACTTGAAATGTCAGTGATTTACATTTTAAATTACATAGATTTTTTTTTTTTCAAACAAGTGTTTGACTTTATATTAACTCATAGCAGACAAGAGAAATGAAAGAATGGTTTTAAGCAACAGTAAAAAGCAAATGCAGGATACACTTTTATCACAAGCATTGCATTTTTATTTTATCTGGAGTTAAGATACACCTGTGGCAGTATACACATGCTATCTTCTTTGCTGTTGACATTCAGTGTTTTCATTCAAATATGACAAGTCTGCCCTGGATTTTGCATGTGTTAAATTATTTAAAGGAGAAGTATAGATAAAGCTGTTTTTGGCTATACGTCTCCTATGGATCACAGGAGTGCAGTCAGTTCTGCACTTCTGTGACTGTTTTAAAACCCGCTGTCAGCTGACGTCTCAGACCCTGGCATGAAAACATCTCAACCATAAGGTCAGGATCTACCCAGAAGCCTGGATTGGCAGCAGGTTCAGCTGCACCCACCCCCTCCACAGCTCAGCACTCCTGTGTGTGTTGGAAGGGCAAAGCAGAGAGCCGGTGACTGTCAGTCTACCACTCTTTGCTCTGCCCCTTCAACACACTCTGCAGGCTGAAGACCAAGAGCTGAGCAATCAGTGATGTTTGAACGTTCAATTGTTGGTCTTAGAGGCAGTGGGGGATGGCTGCATCTGGGATCAATGCTGTAGCCATCTATGTAAATATGATTGCTTTTTTTTTTTCTAACCCCATACTTCTCTTTTAAGGTGTGAACTCTAAGGGTGCATCCTTCCAGTCACCGTAACATATTTCTATTACTTTATTTCAAGGAATGTGGAACTAGCTTCCATGTCTGATGGATTATCTGTAGGACTTTATGAAGAAAACAAAGTATTTTAGATTTTTTTGGGGGCAGGTATTTTAATAGCCCAAAAAAAGATATTTAAAAAAATTATAAAGTAAATAACCTAAGTAAACTGGGAATCAAGTTAGGTTTGGTTATCTTTACTACCAGTGTGTACCAATTATAGCTCATGTGGCCTAACAATGCAAATTCATTATTTTAGATATACTGCACATGCAAGGCTGGCAATGGGAATTCTGGCCTTTCATGCTTAACTTGCTCAAATTTTTATTCTCAACTTCGATTTTAGCACTGGAAAAAAAGGAAGCCAAAACTTTTGAAATGCTTAATAGGATCATCATCAGACTTTCCTATAGGCCTTGTAAAAAATGTGGTGGCCAATGTTCTAACTTGTCTAACTGATGGTCAGCAAATTTAACAACACTTGAAGCCCTACCACTGCGGCCCTAGGAAAGAATAGAGATTTGATTAAAGCTGCCACTCTAAATAAATCAAAATCAGGTAAAACTGTATTTTACACTTTACCTAAGACCCCTTTCACACTGTGGCGTTTTTCAGGCGTTTTTCAAGCGCTTTAGCGTTAAAAAAGCGCCTGTAAAGTGCTTGAAAGAAGCCTCATCTGCAGTCCCAATGTGAAATGGCAGCACCCGAAAAACGCTCGTAAAGCGCCGCTTAAACTAGCAGCGCTTTACCAGCGTTTTTCGAGCGTTATTGGGGCGCTTTTAACCCCTGCTAGTGGCCAAATAAAGGGTTAAAAGCGCCCACAAAACGCTGCTGCCAATAGCGTTTTTCAGGCGTTTTTCGGGCGTTTTACAAGCGCTTCCCATTGATTTCAATGGGAAGGGGCGTTTTAGGAGCGTTGTATTCACCGCTCCAAAAGGGCTGCAAAGAAGCTGCTTGCAGGACTTTTTTTGACGCTCTGCCAGCGCAGCGCCTCAGTGTGAAAGCACTCTGGCTTTTACATTGGGATTGCAGTTGCAGCTTCTTTCAGGCGCTTTTTTTAACGCTAAAGCGCCTGAAAAACGCCCCAGTGTGAAAGGGATCTTGGTGTGAAAGCACTCGGGCTTTTACATTGGGATTGCAGTTGCAGCTTCTTTCAGGCGCTTTTTTTAACGCTAAAGCGCATGAAAAACGCCCCAGTGTGAAAGGGGTCTAAAATGTAAAAGTAATAGTGGCACTGATATTAAAATATGACAATTGATACTGTAAAATAAACAAGAGTAAATGAAATAACACCATGTGACAAGTGAAAGTCACTGAGAACATTAGTAACAGAAGTGACACAAATTAAAGTCCATAAAATAATCAAAATTTGACTCCGTGACCTCAAAAATATCTTTGTATAGCAGTTGAAATATTCCAGATTTTCTACCACACTGCATGTGAAAGTGCCTCCGCTTTCCTTAACCACTTCAGCCCCGGACCAGAGGTCTTTTTACAATTTCGCACTGCACTGCTTTAAGTGGTAATTGCACGGTCATGCAATGTTGTACCCAAACTAAATTTGCGTCCTTTTCTTCCCACAAATAGAGCTTTCTTTTGATGGTATTTGATTGCCTCTGCGATTTTAATTTTTTGCGATATAAATGGAAAAAGACCGAAAATGTTGAGAAAAAATTATATTTTCTACTTTTTGTTATAAGAAAAATCGAATAAACTCAATTTTAGTCATACATTTAGGGCAAAATTTATTCAGCCACATGTCTTTAGTAAAAAAAAATGTCAATAAGTGTATATTTATTGGTTTGCGCAAAAGTTATAGCGTCTACAAACCAGAGTACATTTTCTGGAATTTACACAGCTTTTCATTTATGACTGCCTATCTCATTTCTTGAGGTGCTAAAATGGCAGGGCAGTACAAACCCCCCCCCCAAATGACCCCATTTTGGAAAGTAGACACCCCAAGGAAGTTGTGGAGAGGCATGTTGAGCCCATTGAATATTTTTTTTGTCCCAAGTGATTAAATAATGACACAAAAAAAAAAAAGTTTACAAAAAGTTGTCACTAAATGATATATTGCTCACACATGCCATAGTTATATGTGGAATTGCACCCCAAAATATATTCTGCTGCTTCTCCTGAGTACGGGGATACCACATATGTGGGACTTTTTGGGAGTCTAGCCGCGTACGGTACCCCGAAAACCAATCACTGCCTTCAGGGTTTCTAAGGGTGCAAATTTTTGATTTCACTCCTCACTACCTATCACAGTTTCGAAGGCCATAAAATGCCAAAATAGCACAAAACCCCCCCAAATGACCCCATTTTGGAAAGTAGACACCCCAAGCTATTTACTGAGAGGCATGTTGAGTCCATGAAATATTTTATAAGTTGCAGGAATTTTAAATTTTTTTTTTTTTTGCACAAAGTTGTCACTAAATGATATATTGCTAGGCATGTTGAGTCCATGAAATATTTTATAAGTTGCAGGAATTTAAAATTTTTTTTTTTTTTGCACAAAGTTGTCACTAAATGATATATTGCTCACACATGCTATGGGCATAAGTCAATTACACCCCAAAATAAATTCTGCTGCTTCTCCTGAGTACGGGGATACCACATGTGGGGGCCTAGCCACGTACGGGACCCCGAAAACCAAGCACTGCCTTCCGGATTTAAATATAAAATGCTACCAAAAAAAACTGTTAGCGATCGCAGGGATCGGGCCTGACTCTGCGATCGCTGCAGTTATGTGTTTAGTGTTTTGTAAGTGACAGTGATCGATCGATACTGCACTTGGGTGGGCTGGGCGGAGGGGCAAAACGCAGGTGCCAGCAGGTATCTGGGCTGATCCCACTAACAATGCGTTTTTTTGGAACCCTAAACTGCTGGGGATGCTAGTATAGATCTGATCAGATCAGATATTGATCTGTTCAGATTCTATACCACTACGGGAGGTTTATGCTTTGCGTGTGGGTGTTAGCGGTACTGGCACTAACCTAGCACTGCCTGGGGCGATGCAGACCCCGACCCTAAAACCTAATTGATATCACCCGTCGGGTGATCAGGGGGTTAAACCTTTATTGGGTAATAAATGATGGGTGCCCTGATGCTATAAAAAGCAAACTAACCAGACTCACCCGTAACACTTATGCGGTGATCACTGGTGAAAGAGTTAACTAGGGGCAATCAGGGGGTTCAAATTTTTATTAGGTAGTATATGGGGGTCCCTGGCGCTATATAAAAACCTGACGGGGAACCTAAATAACTAACTGGCTAACCAGCGTCACCAGTGACACTTATACTGTGATCGCTGGTGAAAGGGTTAACTAGGGGCAATCAGGGGGTTAAAACCATTATTGGGTAGTATATGGGGGAACCTAGCGCTATAAAAACCTGGCAGTGAACCTAAAAAAATAACTAGCTACCTAGCAGCACTAGTGACACTAATGCAGCGATCATAAAAATGATCGCTTAGTGACACTGGCAAAAGGGGGTGAAAGGGTTAACTAGGGACAATTAGGGGGTTAAAACCATTATTGGGTAGTATATCGGGGTACCTAGCGCTATAAAAACCTGGCGGTGAACCTAAAAAAATAACTAGCTACCTAGCGACATCAGTGACACTAATGCAGCGATCAGAAAAACTATCGCTTAGTGATACTGGCAAAAGGGGGTGAAAGGGTTAACTAGGGGCAATCAGGGGGTTAAAACCATTATTGGGTAGTAGATCGGGGTACCTAGCGCTATAAAAACCTGGCGGTGAACCTAAAAAAATAACTAGCTACCTAGTGGCACTAGCGACACTAATGCAGCGATCAGAAAAATGATCGCTTAGTGACACTGGCAAAAGGGGGTGAAAGGGTTATCTAGGGGCAATCAGGGGGTTAAAACCATTATTGGGTAGTATATCGGGGTACCTAGCGCTATAAAAACCTGGTTCGGGGGGGGATCGGGGGGGTTTGTGTGCCTGTGTGTGCCTACATGTTAGTGTAGTGTTGGTGCACACTTACTTTCTGTCTTCTCCTCGTAGTCCGGTCAAAAAGACCGCCCCGAATAGAATGACATCACTTCCTCCCTGCCTGTGTATACAATACACAGTGGGAGGAAGCTTCTCATTCGCCAGGAGCGATCAAGAGGGGATGGCCAGAAACCAACGGCCATCCCCTCATCCCGGATCGCTCCTGAAGCAAACCGGACCGCCGTATCCAGCGGGAGGGGATCCGATCGGACCCCCCACCCGCTGGAAGGCAAGCACGTACATGTACGTGCTTGTGCCTGTAAGTGCCATTGCAATGACGTACATTGGCAATACGGCGGTCCTTAAGTGGTTAAGATATGCACTCACCGACTTCAGTTGCCTTGCACTCTCATGCCCAGCATATACACTATTACCCTCAAAGGGTAAAATCCCACCGATATCCAACTGTGCTTATGAAAAAAAATCTCTCCACGTGAAAATAAAATAAGTGCTTTAATAGTGTGATAACTTTTAAAACAATTTAATGTTTAAAAGCAAATCTCCAACTATTGCACTCACATGGATCCAAATAAAATAAGCATAAAAACAATCCTCCTGTTAACAGCAAGTGGTGGTAAATTTTGGTCACAGTGGACACACGTTGTACAATCTGTATCTTACCCTCACTGACTCAGATAGTCACTTCCGGTTTGAAGTCAGATGTCACAGCTGGCTATTGCCACAGGATTGTCAAGTTAGGTGACCTCGCACCAGAGATCCAGCATTGGAGATAAAATCAAATTCCCCGCAGTTCCAAGATGTTGATGAGAAGTCAAGCCTTCACTAATGACCAGGCACTTTCACATGCAGTGTGGTGGAAGATCTGAAATATTACAACTGCTATAGAAAGATATTTTTGAAGTCACGGAGTAAAAATTTGGATTATTTTATGGACTTTAATCTGTGTCACTTCTGTCACTAATGTTCACAATGTTCTAACTTGTCCGTTGTTACATTTAATTACACAGCCACTGATAACACTTTTTATACAGACTGCTGCCCCCCCCCCCCCTTCTTACATGTGTGTGTGTCTGTGTGCTGCTTTGGCCTTGAATCAGCCTGATGCTCAAGTACCTCATTATTGTATATGTTGTACAGAAAGTCAATGAGAGCATTCTTGTAGTGACATAGACAGTACCTGTGTATATACACATATGTATACATACACATACACACACCACAGGCGGTTAGGGAAACAAAGAGGCATAACACCGCAAAGCAAGCTATATGCTAAGAGGATATGCCCATAAATAAAATGTAAATGCTAGAAGAATACAGACATCAGGGCCTCTAAATGTCATGGGGATACAGACACAAGAAAGCTATCTAACAAAATACTAGCAAAATAAAAGATAGACTCTTGAAGATATGCCTAAAACCCCACTTAACATCAAATAGCAGCCACATACCAGTTAAAAGCCAGTGAGGCCAGAAATCTTTTTTTGGCCATCCAATGAAGGCATGAAGGGAAATATTTAAACCACATCTCTATGTCAGAAGAAAAGAAACTGTCAGCTTGACAATCATATATTCTTATGAAAATAAATGCATTTTGTGAGACACAGCCAAAGTTATCTTGCTGCACACATTGTTTGATGTCATATATTATTCAGCCTGTTTTATTTTTTAGGTTTTCTATGTTATGGTGAATAATAAGGCACATTTATCAATGGATATTATTGAAATTGTATTATGCTTATGCAATACAAGTTCCATTTTGATTTGTATGTGCTATTTATGAAGGTTTGTAACAGTTATTTTATTTCTTTATAATACAGAGTTTAAACTCCAGATGCATGTCTAAGCTCATTGTAAATACACTTCTTGACATTTATCAACATACAAGTGTTCCAATTCGGAGTTGCAAAGAGAAGCTTATTTTATTAAATACATTTTTTTTTTTTTAATAAGAATTATAAAGTTGTTTTCCCCTAAATTGAACCAGTAAGATATTATTTAGTCCTATTAATATGATCCTCTTTCACAAATGGCAGCTCTTAATTATTGAAATGCCAGTGGCTGGCATAGTGTTTATTTATTTATTAAATGTATTGCTAATGATTTTTACACAAAGTGAATTAGTAGAAGGGTCCTTTGGACCACTTACTAAATCATCATACTGCAACCACAAAGCAGAGCACACCTGCTCCCTACTCTCCCGACCTCAGGCCAGGGAGTAACAGAAACAAGCTATGCTTATATTCATGAATCGAGCCTGGTTCCAGAGTCCCTGAGCCCCTGTCACTCATTACTTCATCAATTACTAATGGGAAGTACACTTCCTATTGGTAATTGAGGTAATAAGGGCTTTTTCAACCAAATTAATTTTTTTCACTTGCTTTGTCAGACTTTTTTTTTCAGTTGAGCTTGATAAATATGCCCCCACCCCCCAACTTCTATGTGATAATTGTAAATAAAGTATAGATTTTAATTAAACTACGTTTGACCACATTAGTATGTAGATGTGTTCATTTTGAGGTGGAATGTTATACATGGTATAGAAGATAGTTTGTTGTGGTCTCGCTGTTCACTGTATTGCCAACATAATATTTAGTATGTTATGCAATAAATGCATTCATTATTTATGACTGACTGCTTGCTCTTTTGTGCCCATATATTGTAGATACCCTCCTTATTTAAAAGATTTTTCTATATTTTTTGGACTACTTTGAGTTTGATGTTTTATGAGTACAACATGTATATGGAACCCGGTATACACAATTTCTCGTCAACTTTTTTATTATTTTTTAAATATGGTGTACACCATTTCTAATCAATCTTCCCTAATATATTACTCGTATCTCAGTTTCATGGCCATTGCACACACTGTCAGCATTATTATTATTTTTAATACAGAAGGATTTTATTATCCTGTCTAAATTTCTATGCTAACTTCAGGGCATACACAAATTGACTTACAATATGAGTAAATATGTGCATACTTTTGCACTTTAAGATACACAAACAGGTGTCCAAGAGTATATAGAGATAACTCTAACTCTAGCTCAGCAACTTTACAATTACCTGGCCTGACCAGTTATAAAAACCTTCTAGTCTCTGATCTAGTTTAGAAATCTAGCAAATTTTAAGAAAAGTATTACGGTACTTTCTTTGATCTCAGTAAAGTCTAAGGTAATCCCAAAACCTGCTACCCAACTACACCTGCTTGTTTCCTGACTTTTTTGCATCACTGTGCCATACCTCCCAACATTTGGCACATGAATGAGGGACACCTACTAGTAAAAGTATGTAGGCATAGGACATGCCCCCTGTCATGCCCCCTTAAAGGAGAATTAACAACAAAAAAAAGATGTGTTACACCCACAGGGGCTTTTTTTTAATCACTACTATTCCTTTATACTGGCTTCTGAAATTCACAAATGCAGCAATTTAGAACTTGGATGAAAGGTTTAGCACTGGAAAACACCTTTTGAAAGATAAATAGTTAATTTTATTTACAGCTATATAAATCAGACCGAAATGAGGGACAAATGAGGAGAAAAGAGGGACATTATTCCAAATCAGGAACAGTCTCTTGACAGTTGGGAGCTATGCCATGCATTAGATATAATGCTGAGAAAAATAATGGGTATAGAAAACTTACATTGTTGAAGGACTCACAACCTCTGCAGACGCACAATTACCATTACAAGAAGAGGCATTTTTTAGATCACAGTAGCAAAAAGATTTGTTATTGTTTGACCAGTTTAAAGCCTAATTTAATGTAACATGATCAATGCACTTTGTCCAGCATTTCATTATATTCACTGTTTTACATTTAGATTTTATTCTTGCTTCATAAGTGAATATGCTAGTTAATCACAATAATTATTGCATTGGTGTGAAGTAAAGTGTGAAAAGTGTGAAAAGACCAATATTTTGCTGGTGGATGACAGACTCAAATCCAATACACTCTGCTCATGGAGTGAAAACATGGATTACCGCATCACTTGAGTGACAGCAGATTGAAATATTAATGGGATTACTGAAAGAGAAAAACAGCTTCTAAAATCTGGAAGCCTCTGCTATCCTATTATGAGTCTTCTTTTCTCAAGCCACACTATCGTTTTAGATTTTTACACTTTGTGATTAATTCTCTCTTGTGTGACCTCTCCCACTAGTTAGACAGGGAATCATGGAGAAAAAAATGATAGTAGCTGGTGACCCTAAATGTTTAGCACCATTAATCACAACCTAGTTTTGGTCTTTTAGTGCCTGAAATGGAAGGTTTTTACTATCACATGGCATCGATCAAGTGGGATCCAGGTATCTGTTCATCACGAGCTATAAATCACAGGCACATTTGTCAGTGTGAACACTGGGTATGTAAATGCGATTTCTATTCAGAAAATGAGGAAAGCTGTGTTATCCTCAAAGAGTTTTCATTCTTTTTAGGCAGAATCATGTCCAGTGGGCTATAGAAAGTCATTTTATGACATACTGTATATCATGACAGCACGTGAAGAAACTACCCCGAAAGCAATACAAACTGGAGACAGTTCACTTCTAACAAGTTACTCAGCAAGAATTGACAGGTTGTAGATAGGTTGTCGTAAATGTGTACAGGACTTTTTATGAAACTAAGCAAACAGAAGTATATGTAGGTTGTTTTAGCATATAAATATAACACTTCCTATAGTTTCTATATATTCCAAACAACCTCTCCTTTCTTCTTTCCACCGGTATTATTCTATTGTTAAGGCTCTGTTCACACTAGTGCGATTTCAGATGCAATACAGACAATTTCATAACAATGGAAATAACTTTGTTTTCAATAGTGCACATTCACTTCCATGCAACTCAGCATAGCTAGATTTTAGAAAGGGTTACTGTACTACTTTGGTGCAATTACAGCTTTCTTTTGGCCTCATAGAATATGCAAAGTGCATCTATGTATCATCCAAGTTACACTACATAATTGCACCGAAAGTCAGATCAAAATCTGATTGCAGTAATGTGAATCTTGCCTAAAGCCCCATACACACTATCAGATTTTCTGCCTGATTTTTGTCTTTAGATTTACCAAAACCATGGGCCTGCCTGATTGCATACAAATTGAAACTCCTAAGGTTTTACCTCATATTATATGGTTTTGGTAAATCTGAAGGGAAAAATCAGCAGAAAAATCTGATAGTGTGTATGGGGTTTAACTCACAGTTTTGAAGGAAACCTTTTTCAGACTGGAAGCTGTGACCAACTCTACATTGTGCACATGAGCCTGTATGCTCTTCTGGAAGAATTGCACTGGGAGTGACTGACAAGATACACTGTAACCAACTTTTGGGCTTTAATAAAACTTTAATAAAACTTCAATATGAAAGAAAAAAGTTAAAGTTGATTTAACATATGTATCTGAGCCCATACCACACCCCCTGATAGGAGTGATGGCAGTGATGGCATTCCTGCAGTCATAATGATCAATGATACACATCAAAAGTTTCTACGTGATATTCCCTTGTGGGGGTCTTTTGAATCATTCTCAAAAGAGTTTGACAACAAAGACTCCAAAGTCTGTGGTGTGGGGGGTAGGGGACAGAAGGAAATGTGGAAGTTACAGCAGTTGCCATATTTAAATGTACTCATCCACATGAGATAAAATTAAAGTAGTATTAAACCCAAAAAGAAACATGTATTATATTGCGGCTTACAAATTCTAAGATGTGGAGGCTGCATTAGCTTCCCTTTTTAGGCTTTCTTTCTTCTATATTCATCTAGTAATCCAGCCAGCAAGTCTGTTGTTTTTCCCAACACCAGTTCTCCAGCAGAATAGATCAGTTTACAGGCATGAGACAAACCCCTTAACACTGGCAGGGGTGTTTGCCTCCTATGCTCATTCCTCCTGAGTTGTGTCTCACTAATACCGGAGGTGTGTTACTGGCCAAATCATCAGATGAAAACTGAAGGAAAAAGACAAAGAAAGAAAACTGGTTGTTTGATTGGTAAGCTGTTATATAATACATTTTAGATTTTTGGTTTAAAATGGCTTTAACATTTGGCAATTGATTGGAGAGTCCAGTATGAAGGTTTTTATTTGATTAGACATAAAAATAGGATTTGTATGTCTGTTTTAGTGTTTATTCCCAACAGTAGGTGTTCTGTTTTAAAAGCATATGTATGCTCTGAAATGCCTCTTAAGCCCAGTCTGTGGAGAGAATATTGCCTCTTGCTGACTTGGCAAAATCCACAGGCAGCTTCATTCTTCAATATTACACAGAAATTGTAGCCAGCTTAGTTTTACATCAGGTAAGTCTAATACGAATTAAACAACAAGAAAGAAAAAGTCCCAGCTCAACTTACTAGCCAGCCTGCAACAAACTGAATTGTCCTGTCTGGCAGTTCATGTTAAAAACAGGGGTTTGATTTGCTAACATTTGCAAATACATGTGTAAACTCCAGAGGTCACGTCACGGCACCCCTGTATTATCTATATATTTTGAGAGCCACCATAGTAGGAGCACATATATAATAATGAACTGAGGGCAGGTAAGCCTGGAGGGAGTTCACCTCCTCTTAAAATGCACATGGGCTCATTGGACACTCAGCCAAAAGCACAATGGCAGTGAATGTGTTGCCCCTTCACCAAATAACCAATGGTAAAAACAAACAGAAACTGCCCAACCTATAACTGGCCTTAACAGAAAGGAGCATATGGAAGGGTGACACATGTCAAACAACAGCAAAGAAAAAATTCCCAGCTCAACTTACCAGCCAGCCTGCAACAAACCAAATTGTCCCGTCTAACAGTTCACGTTAAAAAAGGGGGTTTTGTTTGCACACGAAGGATGTTCTACAGTTTTTTGAAGCCTAATAAGAAAATGATTTTCCTAAGCCTTGCTTCTGCAGTGGAAAATTAAACTAACTTTGCAGCAGAGTAAAGCAGGGAGTGTCTAGTTAAGGACTGTGGCAACTACACCAAACAGGACAGGGGACATAGCATGGGCACAAAAACAAACAGGAACATTTGGAATACCCATATTAACAGTTCAAACAAAGTCCAGTAATTCCAAATTAGTCAAGAACCTGGTGCACTAACCCTTGAAGAAGCTGCTGGTTTTGCTGGTTTGATTGGGCTTACCGTTACCTTCTTCTCCTCGATTTACGTCTAGGGGTTTCCCGTGGTAGATGGCCCAGTAACTTTAGAGACTGATGACAGATCCGCTTAAAGGGATTTTTTATTTGCAAAAAACGTAGTTAACAAACAGTCTCTTAAAATAGGATAGGAGGGTTAGGAGGAAAGTTCAGGTACTCTTAGCCCTTGTACACACGGTCGGACATTCCGACAACAAAATCCGTTGTCCGAAATGTGTTGCATACGCACGGTCGGACAAAGTTGTCGGAAAATCCGATCGTACGTAACGTAATGACATTATTTCGTTAGGACGGGACTACGTTCAGGCTAGTGGCCAATAGCTTTGGTCTAGGAATTTGATGTGAGCATGCGTGGCACTTTGTCCGATCAGAATTCTCTACACACAATCAGACAAAGTCCGATCGGATCATGTTGTGGGAAAGTTTTGTAGCCCAGCTCTAAAACTTTGTCCGTCGGATATTCCGATGGAAACAGTCCGATGGAGCCCACACACAGTCAGGTTATCTGACAACACGGTCCGATTGGACATTTTCCATCGGAATGTCCGACCGTGTGTACAAGGGCTAAGTGTCAAAATCAATAATGAAGAACTCTCTTACTTTGACTAAATCCAGAGAATAGCCATTCACAGCTGGATGTTCACTCAAGTTGGATAGTCCCTCTCTCACAAGGCCCAGCAGCCAACAAGGTGCTTAAATCAGGAACAAGACTCTGCCACAGACGTTGTTTTAGAACATGTAGGAATAAGTCTCTGCCACAGACATTGTTGTAGAACATGTAGGAAACTAGGACTTGTAGAACACTCGTGTAATACCTGGATCTTTCAGCCAGTTTGGCGATACCCACGAGATTGAATTCACTTAGGTCCCTCAGCCTCACCAGGCTCTTGCTAAGAAGCCAAACCGTACGTGGCCTTCTTCTGAAGAGTCCTCCCCTGGATAGCTATGAAGTTGCTGGGCCTCTCCACAACTGGAGATGGCACCGGACCACCTCAGAATCCTTCCTTTAGTTTCCTTGCCTCAGGCTAGCCAGACATAAAGTCAGGTGGATCTGCACCCCAGGCCATAGCCTTCCTGGGGGCTGGTCAGGAGGACCAGGACCATTGAGTCAGAACATAGTTTCTGGACTGGTACCCTGAACCACGTGACATCCACATCTTAAGTACCCTCTCCCAGAAAGCACAGCAAGAGTGACACTCCCACTGGGCGGGCTCTAAGAGAAAGTAACCTTAAAGCACCCAACCAGACTGTGGTTCCATGCCTGCCAGAAGAGACAGTGCCCCCGGTGGCCAAGCTGAACACCCTATAGTCCTGTCAGACTGATGCTGAGGTCAAAATGTGGAATAATTATACCCAAACCAAACTGCATTTCAGGTTTAACCTTAAATTTCAAAAACATAGCGCGTGCTCTTCAGGAGCCGGCACTACATTTTCAATGTGGTTGGCTCTGTTAGACCATTAACCTACCAGAACATAGTAATAAATGTTTAAATTAGATGCAAAAGCAGCACATATTAAATATACAAATGAACCTTTACCTTAGCTTCATCCCTCTCATACTAGTCATTCATAAACATTGAGGTTCTTTGCAAAATTACATTTTTTTCCTGGTTCTTTCTCTGAATGAATGCCTGTGCATGTGCAGTAGGAGCAATCAATTTAAAAACTCAGTGACCACGCTAAAATGACCCCTTGTGTTAAATAATGTGCAAACAGTATTCACATACTATATATATATCGTGTGATTAATTCAATATGTGTCAATTAAAGAAAAAAGATGTGAATACAATTAATCCCAAAAAATACATACATGAAAATAGTTTTAAAAATTTCAATTTATTCAATAAACGTCCACCAGTGTATAGCTATATTAGAGTAAATTGGTGCAGTCATGCAATCAAACAAGTCAAAAGGTTAATTTGCTGTAAGTTCTTGAGCAAATATGAACATACTAACTTTCAGGTACAGTACGTGAGGCTACTAAAATCACAGTAGCACAATAATACCACAGAGTGCCAGGTCTTTTCCATTATCATATGTCTCTGTGGCACTTGACTAATTTTGTCTTCTGTGATCTCTTGGCTCTAACTGCTGACTTGGTTGCCCACTCCTTTTAGTTCTGTAGGTTCAGGATTTCAATCCAGATTGCTCTTTTTGCTATATTTTTTTTCACAGTCACTCTTGTCCTGAACAAAAGGGTGTTTCCATTCCTCATAGCCAAATATGGTAGAGCCCTGCTAATGATTTAAACTGACAAGTTTTATATGGGGCATGTGATTTCAACACATTTGAAAAACTAAATGAATGACATATCTAGAAAAAAACAATAGCAGAAAATAGATATCCATAATGCCGCGTACACACAATCAAACTATCCGGCGGAAAAGTCCGGCGGACCAATCCATCCATGTGTGGGCTCCGGCGGACTGGATGCTGGGACTGTGACATCATAATGGGTGGGGACATTACCCGGTGACCCCGCTCATTGTCCCTATATAAGTCACCGCGCGACACGTCCCTGTCATTACGGCCAGAGACAGCGACGAGTCAACATCTCAAGGAAGAAGAAGAGAAGAACAGAAGGCGGCAAAGACAGCGGCAACAGAAGACCAGGCCACAGCCAGTAAAAGAGCTGGAAGAAGGAGCAGAGGCCCGGCAAGAAGAACCAAAGAGGGGGACAAGACCCTCGAAGAGGGGGACAAGACCCCCGAAGTCGGAAGAAGACCCCCAGGTGGCGGTGAAGAAGAAAGCTGGGCTCCCCCGCTAGTAAAAGAGCTAGCAAAAAATAGCAGAGGAGTCTGGCGAGAAGACCCCCCAGGATGGAAGAAGACCCCCGGAGCTGTGCAATAAATTATTTTTAACCCTTGAGTGTTGTGTTTTACTTACATTTTTTTCACAGGTGAATGGGTAGGGGTACATTGTACCCCATACTCATTCACATAGGGTTGGCGCCGGTATCTGGGGGCCCCCTTATTAAAGGGGGCTCCCGGATTCCGATAATCCCCCCTCCCACAGACCCCGTCAACCAACAGCCAGCATTGTCAGGAAGAGGCCCTTGTCCTC